>NC_136496.1:74989798-75134798 GCF_053919585.1 Euprymna scolopes
AAAAATGTAATTCAAGCCCTATTTTTTTCAATTAAAGGAGCAAGGACCAAGGTTTCAATAACCCTCCCCAATAAAAACAAACAACGTGTTTTTTTTTAAAGGTTTTAAACTTCGGACTTTACAGGTAAATTTCTAAAAACAGTTCTTTTTATTTGTTTTAAATTTGAATATATTATTTATTGACCTTTTCTCTTCAATTTGTGATATATAAGACTTTGGTAAATAAATTAATTATTTACTTTTTAATAGACATTTCAAAGTGGGAGGCGTGAATTATTCGACCCCCTGTCTTTCCAAGCTGATAACTCCTCGAAAAATGTAATTCAAGCCCTAATTTTTTTTCAATTAAAGGAGCAAGGACCAAGGTTTCATTAAAACAAAAAAAAAAACAAACAACGTGTTTTAAAAAAAAAAAAAAAAAGGTTTTAAACTTCGGACTTTACAGGTAAATTTCTAAAAAACAGTTCTTTTTATTTGTTTTAAATTTGAATATATTATTTATTGACCTTTTCTCTTCAATTTGTGATATATAAGACTTTGGTACATAAATTAATTATTTACTTTTTAATAGACATTTCAAAATGGGAGGCGTGAATTATTCGACCCCCTGTCTTTCCAAGCTGATAACTCATCGAAAAATGTAATTCAAGCCCTAATTTTTTTTCAATTAAAGGAGCAAGGACTAATGTTCCATTAAAAAAACAAAAAAAAACAAATAACGCGGTTTAAAAAAAAGGTTTTAAACTTCAAACTTTACAGGTAAAATTCTAAAAAACACGTTTTTTTTGTTTTAAATTTGAATATATTATTTATTGACCTTTTCTCTTCAATTTGTGAGTAAATTAATTATTTACTTTTCGGTGAGTAAATTAATTATTTACTTTTTAATAGAAACTTGAAAATGGGGGGCGTGAATTAAAAAAAACACGTTTGTCTAAAATATTATATTCGGTTTATTGGAAAGAACATAAAATTTCACATTGACCCTGAAAATATCGTAAAAATAGAATTAATAGACAAATTTTGATAGATTTTTAAAGTTTAAAAATTGAAAAATATTGAGTTCGGAAAATTCATTACTGTTTTTTAAAAAATAAAAAAATATTTCTATTACTTTTAAAACAACTTTAATAGTTTATTTTGGAAGTATAATCCATAAAGAAAATAAATAACCCACTTTTAACAGAGAAATTACGAGATTTTTATATTTTATTCGCAGTTTCGTGTTAGGGGTGTCAAAAATTCCCACAAAAATTCTGATACACCTAGAGAAGCGGTCGGTCCGTTCACAACGTTTTAAAACATTTTATATCACATATAATTCGTAATATCTCACAGTTAACAACGAAGCTCGCCTGTCTATTTAATTTGCTGGATTTCGGGAAGATAAATATTCAATATTTGTCGCTCGCCGCATGTGGGTTAGTCTTTTTCCTATAACATCTTGGGGAGGGGGAAGCGTTCAGCAGTAAATGAATACTATCCCGCAGTCAAGCTTGACCTCATTAACTCATTAAAACGGGCACCTGCTGAATCTAAGTAATTACATAAATTCAAACGTGTTTCCGTTAGCATCTCGCGGTGGGACAATGGTTAACGTCGCACGTTTTTTTTTTTTTTTCACACTTTAATTTACAACTTTGCCTCAAGGGTTCGCCGAGTACCCCTCGCTAGTTAATAATAAATGCGTAATCTGCTTGAATTAAAATATCATATTTAAGAATATCTCACGACTTGGCAACGCCGGGCAGCCTGCTAGTATATAGATGAATGTATACTAACAAATTTGGAAAAATTCACCCGAATCAGAAGTTTAGAAGTTGGGATGTAACTTCCGATTCGAAAACATTTTTTTTCTGAATATTCCCACTTACTCACTATAAATCGGATTTGTTCTTAATTCCGAATGACCCAAGGGGTGAAATCTTAGTATCGTAAACAAATGCTTAAATCTATAGTTTATGTGTAAACATATATTCTGCTTTTGTATTTTTTTTTTCTTGCGGTTGTGGATTTATTTTCATGGTTATGCGAGATGTGTATTACGCGTACGATCACACACACACACACACACACACACACACACACACACACACACACACACACACACACCCATAAACACGTACCCACAAACATACATATATATATATATATATATATATATATAGAGAGAGAGAGAGAGAGAGAGGGAGAGAGAGAGAGAAAGAAAAACAGGGGAAGAGAGAAATGAAAAAGGGAAACCGAAATTATTTATATATTCCTCAACGTTTCGTCTTTATTTCAAAACCGTTTGAGATGATCGATTTTATGAAAATAGAATAACAATAACAATTTTTGAAACTATTTTGTGCGCTTGTAATTCAAAACACATAGACGTTTTAATTAAACAAGACACATAGACGTTTTAATTAAACAAGGCCGTGCGATTTAAACCTGAAAACATTTTTTTTCTTTTTGTCGGACGGACCATAATCGCTTTAATTTAAAATGTTGATGTTTTTCTTATGGAATAGAATCGAGGTTCCTTCAATAAGTTTCCAGATTTTTTTTTGTACAGGCATTTAAAATTGTCATAGACCCTTGAAAATTCCCTATGTTGATTGAGATGACTGACCAATTTTTATGATTTCAGGTTCAAATGAAGAGCTAAAGCAGGAATTGGAATACACCCTACTAAAGACGTATTGTCGCAGCTGATGAATTTCAAAAATGCAGTCTGAACGTAAGGATACTTTAAGAGAACGATATGCAATCACATTATTTTAAACTCGAAAAATATGCAACAGAAACGTATAAAATGTTTTAGACTTCTGGACCATCTTGCATGAATCAGGAATTAGTTTTTGAAGTGGCATAAGAGATGCAAGGAAGGCAGGGAGTCTGTGAGAAATGACGAGAGTTGTGGGAAGAGTAAGGGTATCAGAACACCACAGTTAATTGGCGAAATAAAGAATTTCATGGTTAAGGACCGCCGTATCATGTATCCATAGAGACAATAAGTGCACAGTTTGGTGTCGGTCTGGGAACTATACACACAATTATTCGCGAGGAACTGACAGATGCGGAATATTTGCGCGAAAGCACAGTATATAACTCCATCCTTCTTACAGAATATATGACCAAGATGAGTATCAAGACAGTTCCGAACCCTGGCCATAGTCCAGACTTTACTCCCTGTGACTTTTGGTTATTCCCTAAGCTCAAGGAAAACCTTTGAGGCTGACGTTATGAAACAATTGAGGAGATAAACGAGGCTGTGACGAGTGTCATTGACACGTTCACATTTCTATGGAGCTTTCCAGAAATTGTTGGAACGGTAGAACAAGTGCATTGCAGCCAAAGGAGATTACTTCGAAAGGGACTAGTGTTTCATGTGTGTACTATGAATAAAAGTGTCCATTCAAAAAAGTATGGGAACTTATTGAAGATGCATCGTAAGTATTTCTTGATCGTTTCTTGTTTTTTGTGTTTTGCTTATTTATTTTTTACATTTTATTATTGATATTAATTTTTGTGGTGTAAAAATGCTGTTGGATTTAAAGAAAAAGTTTTGTTCTGTTAATATAAGTTTGCTGATTAATGGAGATAAATTGTAGTTGCCGTAACATTGTTTAATTGTATAAAAGTTCATAATGGGTGCTGGTGCAAAAATGAATTCAATGAGTTTAGCATGTTAAAAGTTAAACAATAATCGCTTTGTAATGCTTTATGATTTAAGGAATTGCTATTTGTTTGGTCTCTTTTATGTTCACCAAGCATTTCCTTCAATTACGTGGAGTTTTGTAAACGTATATCTAATGAAAGACATTGCATTACAGTCCCTATCCTAGGTTGGGCATTTGGGAAGTGATATGCAAATTACCATTAGCGTATGAAGCGATGCTTTTTATGGAAACAAATTTTGCTTGGGATTTTGGACATCAAAACATTGTTAATTAACTGCCCGCAGAGCAGCAGCCGTATAGTGCAATAGTTAGAAGCTATAACAGGCGTTTGGGCAACCGGGTTTCGATCCAGGTTTTAGGTAACCGCCTGATCCTGGCTTGAGGTAGCCGCACTGATGAGCTGTGAAACAGCGAAACAGTACTTTATGTGGATGACTATATATATATATATATATATATATATATATATATATATATATATATATATATATACTAGCAAAAGTATCCGTCGTTGACTGGGTTCAAAAACAGCCTACAGAAAATGGACTGATTTATAAAAGAATGATAGGTTATGAAAAGGAAGGGTTGTAAAGAGATAGCTTCGAATTTGGAGGTATCAAAACCAAAGAAAAATATAATGAAAGTAAAAATAAAATAGATAAACCCCATAATTTATTATACCATACCTGTTCACACTGAAACACTTCTCACAATATTCTGTGGATCTATATTAAAAAAAACTTGTTAAACTTTGTGACATATTTCCATTCTATGGAGGTCAGGTGCGAACGAACACCCTATAATTTTATTATACCATATTTCTTCAAACTGAAACATAATTATCAAAGTATACTTACGCAGATAGATATGAAAAGTCTTTATTAAAGTGTGTGCCTATTTCCATTCCATAGAGGTCAGGCGCGAACGCAGACCCCACAATTTTATTATACCATCCCTATTTAAGTTAAAACATACTTATCAAAGTAATCTTATGTACATCTATATCAAAAACACTTGTAAACTTTTTTTTTAATTATCAATTGTTTTATTTCCATACTTCGCGGACCAGGCGCGAGCGCAGACCCCACAATTTTAATGAACCACTTTTCTGCCAGATCAAACATACCCATTCCTGTTTCTCGATCTTTTTTTTTTTAGTCTACAGACTCGAAATCTGATATACAGGGTACTGAGATTTGGGAAAATCGATGTGATCGGTGTTTGGCCAGAAATTTGGCGATTAAGGGGTCAAAATTCAACGATTTGACCTTTGAGAACTCTACCAAACTCCTCCGACAATTTTGGGTCTAGACACTTGAAATTCTAGATATCGGTTCCTTGGTCATTGATCTAACTTAATAACTTGATAATAAATTTTAAGGGATCATAATATGGGGCGAATTTAAAAAAAATTGACCGTTTTTTTTCCTCAACATACACCTCCAAATACCCGGGCAACGCCGGGCACCAATGTTAGTATATATATACTACGGCTTTTAATATACATATTTGGCTAACATATTTTTTTAAATATATATAAACAGTTTTTTAATATCTAGATACATATTAATGGTATTTGGAAATGGAGTGTTTCATGCTTGTGTAGTTTCTGCTTGTCGAGAGATTCGAACTCAGTCAACACCACCAACAATAGATTTGCGGGCTAGCGCTTTTCCGTCAGCAATTAACATATAAATGAAAGGAAATTCATCACTTATGAAGCAATGTTAGCAGTCTGTCATAACCACCAGCTCTGTGAGTATTCAACAAGTGGACTTTGGATTCTACAGAATATGTGTGTTTGCCTGTGTTTGTGTTTGTGTTTGTGTTTCCGTCTATCACTACTAAAAATACATGAATCCACCAATAAGCATTATTTAAGAGGATTAAAGAAACATATAAGCACCGAGCTGCACTCGTCAAATTACTTTTCTAAATATTATGTACGGCTCGTTCGTATGACTGTCCAAATGCTTGTTAATTAGTTTAGTTCGCTTACCATAATTACCAGCTAGTCACAGTCATTTTGAGTTTTATGTGCGTCCTTTTGGACATAGGTACGATTGAATTGTGAAACGATGTCTCATCACGTCAGTCATCGTCCGCGGTCTAATGTCGACGGAACCACCTAAAGAGACGGGGACATTGGTTCCTAAACAATCTAATATATCACGTTTGATTCGGCGAATCAACGAACGTTAAAATACATCGACGTTGACGCGAGGGTCTTCGACGCTAGATTATTATCTCCATCCGCAAAAATCCACCGTCGCAACAAATGTCAACCGGTTGATTATTAATCTTTATTCCTTTCGATAATTGTATCGACTTCCATCACCGACTCCAGTCTGTTCCAGTCCGTTATCATCTCTTTATGAGGCTGAACAGTGTGGGCCGATCCCCCTCCTCCTCCTCCCCCCACACACGTAACCGCGTTCCCAACAGAATTATCTCTCTGCTATGAAACCGGACTATTAATCGAAACGAGGCAGCGTTTTATTATCGTGTTGCCATTTGGAGTGGTTTGCTATTCAAATTCAATTGGGAAGGAGGTAAGGGTAAGGATGTTTGTCCGGTCATATCGGTGATAGCGAGATACGTTTAGACACAGGCAACAAAAAAGAGGATTTTATGACAGTAAAATGACCTTTGCTATAGACCCTGTTCAGTCAACACCACACAAGCATTTTTTTTTTAATGAAAATATATTTATTTTCATTATGAATAACTCCATATAAAAGAAAATTTCCTTTAACAAAGGCCAACAAAACAAAACAAAAATATTATAAAATATATACATAAATACCCCTTCTACATAAGCGTTTATTTGAAGCGTTTATTTACTTCAAAACAACTTTATCAAGTTAGACATTAAAAAACTGTCAGTTTTGTATCCACAAGGTCACCCCAAGATAATCACTGAAAAATCTAAAATTAAACAAAATACTGATAGAACCTCATATATTCGCGCGATTGATGGCGTGTATTAGGCGTGCTGCTGCCAGTAGTTTGTTTAATTATAGATTTCTGAGTGATCTTTTAGAATCAACATGACTTTAAGTAGACCGCCATATTTTCTTTCCAACTCAACAGAGTTGACACTACTTTAGTTTCGAAGTAAATAAACGCTATAAAATAAGTTAGAACGCACGTATCCAGCTTGGTAGAACAATAACTCACGTTGCCTTTGATAACATGTACTTGCTGTGTATTTACCTTTTTCAACCCTTTTCGTTTTGTTGCCTAGTGTTAAAAATGCCCTGAATTCCTGCATGTTTATTTATCTCTCCTTAATACGGTCCTAGTCAAATAGCACTCAAGTAGCAGCGACGGTAGTATATTCGAATATTCTCAATGCCGCATAATTTTGGACTTGTTTCGTTCATTCTTATGCTTTTTCTTTTCTCTACTTTGTCTTTTACTATTCTTTTAAGTTAGTATTTATCATAAATTGACGTTAACATATGTAGCCGTAAATGTGTGCTCACATAAAATAAAGGTCCGGAAAGAAACCATCAAATGAATGAACGAAAGCACAAAACAAAAGAAAAACAATAAAACAAGTGGAAAAATGGAATATTGGTTGACTACGTATATTGCTCTGTTAGCTGATGACAGTGCTACTGCACAAACCTTGCTGCATATTCTGGAAGAGTTAGCTGTCATGATTTGACTGCATACAAATGCAACTAAAACAGAATATGTCTTTTCACCAAACCGGCCCAATTGAAACACAAAACTACTTAACCAAGTAGATGACTTCGAATATCTTGACAGCCACATCGCATCCACATAAAAAAAACGTCAAAATTCCCAGGGCTTAGAACGCACTTAAAGTTATCTGCCCTTTCGGAACAGATCAAGAAACAAAATTTTAGAACCGTAGTGGAGACGGTACAGATTTATGGTTCACTAGCATCGACTTTCAGTAAAAAAAAATCTGAAAGTAAGTTAGATAGAACTTACACTACAATGCTCCGGGTAGTGTTAAACTTAAACTTGAAAACATACTCAACCATTAGCCGTCTGTATAGTCGGTTGCCCAAGATCTTTTCAGTAATAAAAGAAAGAAAAGCACGAGGTGCCGGATATTGCTACAGAAGAAAAGATGAGGTCGTCAGTAAGGTGATATTGTGGGATCTTAAACACGGAACTGCTAAAGTAGGAAGACATGTCAAGACATACAAATTTATTGATAGAAGACACAGGCTTACAACTTGAAGATTTTCCTAAGGCCATTGAAGATAGAGACATGTGGAGTAAAAGAGTCAGTCCGCCCAATACGATGATGACGTATATTATATCATTACTGCTGCTTTAATTTTATTAAACTCTGATAGCATTTAAAGAATGCAGTAAACTGAATTTAGCATTGAGAGATAATATTAGTACTGTTTCGGCTTCAGGCATACATATACAATATCTCGATTATTAATCGAATATTAGCATGGTTTCTTCAGATGGACCCGTGCAAAATCTTAAGTCTAAAAAGAAAGTAATAGTATAGCTTTGTGCTCAGACAGACATATACCAAGTTTCTATTTTTAATAGAACTAACAACATAGTATTGTCTTCGGACAAGCAGATCACACAGATTTATTATTAATAAGATAATAGTATTATTTCGGCTTCAGATAGACAGGTACCAAATCTTCATAATAAATAGAAGTAAGAGGATAGTTTCAGTTTCAGACGTACAAGTATCAAATCCCCATTATTAATAGTGATAGAATAGGGTCCGCTTCACACAGCCATATATCAAATGTCCGTGATTAATAAAAGTTGTAATAAAATTTCACCTTAAGACAGGTACTCAGTTATACATGGAAGTAATAGCATGGTTTGGGGCTTGGAAATACAGATGTCAATTCTCTATTCTATAAGTATTATCATAGTCTCGCCTTTCGACGGTCAGATACTAAATCTCCTTTATTAAGAAAAGTGATGGTATGGTTTCGACTTTGGACATGCATATACCAAATCTCCATTATCAGAAGTGAGAGCATCGTTTCGAGTTTAGATGAATCGATTCCATATGTCAGTTATAAATAGGGGTTATAATATAGTTTCAGTTTCAAAGAGACATATATATTTATAATTATTAATAAAACTAACAGCATAGTTTCGCCTTCAGACAGACAGATACTAAACCTACACTAGGAATAGATTGTGATGCTAAGGCATACATCTATAAATGCGTTTTTGATCAATAGTAATATATATATATATATATATATATATATATATATATATATATATTTACCAGTGGTGAAAAAACCGGACTAGAGTGCTCAATGTGTAGCCAGAGCAGTATATAGGAAATTTATTACTGTGAGTCCAGATTCAGTTTACATATTGTTACATATTGTTTCAGCTAGAGGAAAATCTTCAAAGAGAAGAAATATCCAACTGGGCTTTGATAAGTGGTGATTACCTTGTAAAAAAATAAAACGAATGTAGAAATGTTTGCGTTCAAAATTAGTTCAACATTTTTCAATGCCTACGAGTGTATATTTGTTTTTCAATAAATCGCAGAATATTTTCGTATGTGAAAACAATGCTGTTTGTTTGACACTTAGAGCTTGTATTTATGGAGAGCGAGATATAGGGTGGCGAGTGATGGCGACGACGAAAACTGCGAACAACCGCGTCTATTGTAGGCGGACGTTTTCTCTGTAACTCTTCTCTCTGACTTCGTTTTTATCATCATTGCATAATCAGAATTCCCATTGTTTTTTTTCTGTTTTTTTTTTGTTCTAGCATTTACACCTTTCTACGTCACCGGTCAAACACTGCAACTCTTTCTACCGTTCTTTGTGCAGATCGCTCTTTTTAGGAGACTCGAAATTGCCCGGCTTTATTAAGAAACGAAATTGCAACAGTGTTAGTATTAATATATTAATAGCAGTAAGAAAAATTATAAGCAACAGTAATACAACCAATAGTAGAAATAATCAGAATCGCAATAATCGAACAAAAAGTATCTAATATAAAGATGTCTACTACTACTACTACTACTACAACTACTACTACTACTACTACTACTACTACTAATAATAATAATAATAAATACATCAAAATAAAAACCAAAAATATGAAGAATGTAGAAAATTAAAACAGTACTGTAAATCAACATAATAACAATGGTAATAACACTAAAGTCTCCCACCAAATAAAATAATAATAATAATAATAATAATAATAATAATAATAATAATAATAGTATCATCATTAGCTGTAACCACACTAGATTATAGAGTTGTTTAGAGTATGTTTTTATAAAATTCTGAAAAAAATATGTTTTAATGTTGTTACAATGCATTGTTCGTAGCAAAATACCAATACTAAATAAATACTAAAATCAGCACTGCCACGAGTACAAACAACAATGAAAATAACTCAGTGCCGTATTCTGCAGAAGTACCTTATTTGTCATTGTTGTTTAATTGTATGTTCTACTTTTTTTTTTTTCAATTTTCATCCCAAACAAGACACAATGCTACTTTGAAGTAAGGTGCTACTATCGGGGACATAAGTTGCAGGGATATTATGAAATAGCAAGATGTCTGTTCACATTACACTTGAACTTCTGCATGTCAGTACAGTTGGGAAAACAGAATCCCGGAAGAAAGTTCCACAGTCTAGCCGTTCTGAGGAAGAAACTATTGGAGTAGAAGGCTTTCTTACATCTGCGGATGTCTACTATGTAAGGTGGGATTTAGCTGCTTGTCGGATTTGTCGGGGGTATTCACGTTGAGGGGGTACAAGTGCGTGTAGTTCATCAGAGCATTCACCATTAAAGTACTTGTAGAACAGGCATAGGGATGCCACATTTTGTCGATGGGAGAGAGGCTGAAGCCTATATGACAGTTCAAGACCTATCAGGTAGGCGACTCCTTTTTAAACCCTTTCCAGGAGTGAGAGACAAATAGCAGATGCACTAACCCAAATGTGACAACAGTACTCCATGCAGAAGAAAATGATGCTGTTGTAAATTTGTAAACACAAACCGTGATGTATCTGATATGATTTTTAAGATTAATTCAATATTCACGTTAAAAACTTGCGTTTGAATAATTGTTTTTTTATTTGGTGAGGGAGGGCAAAAATGCAGTAATCGAACCCCGTTTTATGAGCGTCGGGATTAAAAAAAAATACAACAGTGCTATATTTGTTAATGTAAAAAAGAAGAAAGCGCGTGTGAATATTTTTTTTTGTTGTTGTTATTAGGGTGGGGGCAAAAATACTGTAGTCGAACCCCGGTGTGTATGTATTGGGATTTAAAAATAAAGAATACTAATCGTGCTATATTTATATATCAAGTTAAATTCGATGTTAAAATAAAAAAGAAAAGTCCGTTTGAATATTTTTGTTGTAGTAAGGGGCAAAAAATAGTTGATCAAATCCCGAAATATGAACTCTTAATCCGAATAGCGACGGTCTTTAATATTAATGCGTATCTCTAGCTGCTAACTTCCAGTTTTTTCGTCATTCTGTAAGTATGAATATGGTGTGTTTGTTATTTTAAGGTGTTAGTCAAACGTGACATGTAAAAATTGAATGCATGTGATAAGGTAGATAATTCACCTATGAGATGTAGCTGTGTATGGCTATGAAAAAAATACCCGGTTATTTTGGGTTCGATAACAAGATTGAATTTGAAGAGATGGAAATATTCGCTACTACCTATGTTGGATTACGTATATGAAAAAGTAAGTCGAAAGGAATAAGTTATAACATTTATTAAACGAGAACGAAATGTGCGTATTTTTGCGAAATAATACACTGCAGTATTAGCTGGAAATGGTGAGGGTGAGGAATTTGCTTAGGAATTGCCTTGTTTTTATCTAGTGTCAGAAGTGATACGAGAAAATCATGTATATTTTATTATATATATATATATATATATATATATATGTACAGGGTGTCCACAAAGTCTGGCTACATTATGTAGCCAGACTTTGTGGAAGCATCCTGTAGATTATGTAGCCAAACTTTGTGGGCACCCTGTATCTATCTATCTATCTATCTATCTATCTATCTATCTATCTATCTATCTCTCTCTCTCTCTATATATATATATATATATATATATATATATATATATACGCATGTGTGTGTGTGTATACAGGGTGCTCACAAAATCTGGCTACATAATCTACAGGATGCTTCCACAATGTCTGGCTACATAATGTAGCCAGACTTTGTGGACACCCTATATATACATATATATATATATATATATATATATATATATACATATATATAACGAATAATCATTCAAATACAGGCGTCATATATATATATATATATATATATATATATATATATATATATATATATATACGAAGAGAATTAACAGCAAATAAAAACTTACAATATTTATTGAATCAATAAATTTTAAAGGACAGGAAAACAATAGAAATTATTACTTAAATTTATTTATTTATTTAATAATAACAATGTTTCTAAACACAATGGATTAAAGAATAACCGTTATTGTGCTCTATATGGCTGAATATTGGATTGTACAATAATATAATAAGTTTTTATGTTCGTAATTCGCTAAATTTTTTTCGTTTATCTATCTAGTATATTGAGCATCCCTTCTGATATTCATTTTTTAAATTTACTTTTTCCTTTCCTTTCTAGTTTTTGTGTTGTCAGTGAATTACGCACGTATTTCTGAAGTTGAATGTTCGATTTGCTAGCGGGGGTGAAAGGAGAGAGTGAAGTGAGGAAGGTTGGGTTCCGTGTATAGTTTCACAAATGTATTAGATTTAGGGGGGGAGGACAATATGTTTTAATTGTTGCCAATCTGCTGGAGGTCATTTTTGCAAATAACTGTTTTATGTTCTTCATATTTTTATTTATTTATTAAGAAATATATTTATTTCCGGTTTGAACGTAAGAATGTTTATTTCAGATGTTCATTCGTATAGTTTTAAATTTCTTTACATCCAAACATTTCAAAGTAATAAAATATATTTATTCTAAAAGACAATCAGTGAATATATAATAGTTCTCCCGGTTGTATGATGAAGGATTTAATAATTTTGTTCCTATTATAAAATAAAATAACGGCCCAAAACCAAATTTACTTAATGAAACAGAGTCTAAAATACGTTTCAAAAAATTATGATCTTTAGTGAGAATGAAACTTTGTTTCGAAGATTCCCCTCCTCATGTCTTGGACAGAAGATTTAAAATAGTCACGCTGTTGTGAAAACCAAAATAGCATTAGAATTACAGAACAATACCAACATACGTAAAAAAAATGTCAGCATATATATAGCACATAGTAACAACTACAAATCACGTCCAACTATATAGACTTAATAATACAGCATAAAATCTACAACAGACTTGATATACCCATAAAAATCGAACTTCATCAAACTAGATAACCGCTCTTTTAAAATCCATTAAGCGCATGCGATAATGGTCCTGATGCAGGATCTTATTAAAATCAACTTAAACCACGTGTACAAATATGATACGATACACAACCCAGCAATAAAACTTGAAGGCATCGAAAGAATTTTATAAACATGCACCACCCAGGTCACATTGGAAGATCCTTCTGGTAAAATGTTTATAAAAATCAACGGCGTTACTTTGGGATCATTCTCCGGTCCTACTTGTTTTTTTTCGAATACTATATGGCACATATGTAAGGCACAATCACGTTGACATACCGGTTCTCGCCAGATCACCGAAGTTAAGCAACATTAAGCTTGGCCAGTACCAGATGGGTTACCATTTTGGAAGACTAGGCGTTGTATGTACCTTCTGTGAAGGTTGGGCCTGGGGCTAGAACCCTCACCCCGAAAAAAAAGAATTCATCGTTACAAAAGCATCTACAAAATTGTAGATGGCCTATGCCCCTCCAAGGGCTCAAGGCTATGGACGGATGGATATGGCACATCTTGAAAATAAACTATTTAGTAACATAGGAGCTCAGCCGACGATATAAGGCATATGTGTTGTCAATATATTCATCGCAACCGAATTCTCTGACATCATAAAGTCTTGCAAACGAAATCTATTCAATCCTAACATTTATTTATTATGATAGAAAGATTCTAATATTTTGCACCGATTCCGATACAAATAACGATTCTGATTCTGATTCTTATACATATCTGAATATTTAGCCATAGAGTTGTTTTTTTTTTGGGGGGGGGTCGTATTATCCTAAATACTAGCGCATGTTATGGGATGGTGGATGATCTATGGATTTTAGTTTTAGAATTAAGATATTTATTATTTAATCATTAATATCAAAAATGGAAATTAAGTTTTTAAACAAAGACAATAATGAGACACTTAAAACAATTGTTTTTTTTAGGGGGGGCAGCGGAAAATAGGCACAACATTTTCTGATTCTGGTATCGATTCTGATACCCAAAGAGTTTCAATATTTCCAATTCCCGATTCCGATTTCGATTAATCGTCTCAATAAAACTAATAAGAAACTATTAATAAAATCCATATTCTTCTACATATTCAAATAGTGGAATGGGGACAAAAATAGTTGGTCACATTCAATGCTGCTAAGACTAAGCTTGTTTCCTTCAATAATTACAAGAGACCTTCTTTACCACCAATAGCAATGACCAAGAACAAATTGCCTGAAAGTACTTCTTTTAAACTCCTCGGCCTAACGTTTACAGGGAATATGAACTGGAATAGATACATTGAGAGCATTGCCAAGGCTGCTGTAAGGAAGGCTGGCTCCCTCTAACGTGCTAGAAAACTACTTACGCCTGACAGTATCCTATACCTCTATAAGGCAACCATTCGCCCATGTATGGAGTACTGTTGTCACATTTGGGCTGGTGCATCTGCTGCTTGTCTCGCTCCTGGACAGGGTTCAAAAGAGAGTCGCCAACCTGATAGGTCCTGAACTGTCATCTAGGCTTCAGCCTCTGTCCCATCGACGAGATGTTGCATCCCTCTGCCTGTTCTACAAATACTTTAATTGTGAATGCTCTGACGAACTGCAAACACTTGTACCTCCCCGACGTAACTACCCCCGACAAACCCGACAAGCTACTAAGTCTCATCCCTTTACAGTAGAGATCCTAGGTGCAAGAAAGCCTTTTACTCCAATAGTTTCTTCCCCAGAACTGCGGGTCTTTGGAACTCCCTTCCGGGATTCTGCTTTCCCAACTGCAATGATATGCAGAAGTTCAAGTGTAATGTTAACAAACATCTTTCTACTCATCTCCCTTCATAATACCCCGCTAATTAAGTCCCTAATAGTAGCCCCCTGCTTCAAAGTGGCACTGTGCCTTGTTTGGGGTGAAAATTGAATAATAAAAAAAATAATTCCAGCATTCTCAACTTGTCACGGCGAATATCACCAAAATGACAAAATAACTTTGATAAAAAAATATCGTCAACCGTGCATATATTATCCTCAGTCGGCATAGTACGTATGCGTCATCGAAATCCGTCATGCAGAAAAAAAATTGAACCAATAAACATTTATCAGCGCCTGTTGACCGTTTACGAAGCTGACGCAGTTGATATCAGCACAGTTAGAAGATGGATTCGTCGATTTCAGAGTGGCGACACTGATAAAGCGCACTTCGGACTTTTAAGATGGAGCCATCAAAAGAGGCTGGCAAAAGTTCATTTAGAACGTAAAAATGATATATTTTGGAGCGCAAAAGGTTGCTCGTTTTAATGGTACTACTTCCGTCTTTGGAGTTTTTAACTTTTATTTTTGAGTTTAAAAAAGGCCTTACTTTTGGAACGACTATAGTAGATTTAATGGAAAACCTTGTCCACCTTGCATATAGTCTTCTTTTTCAGCACAATCTATATATCTATAAAAACAGAGATTTGTGTGCCACAGATGATTTCTGATTGGTTAATCCAATAATCACATCTCCTAAAAAACTATGGTTCCTACGTTCTTAAATTTACCATAAAATATTATGCCCTTATTTATTGTCCATCTTGGAAGGGTCTATTTTTCCCCTAACTTGCCATTTACAAATTACAAAATTACGAAACTTACACCAGCCATCACAATCCAACTTCCGACACCACGTCCGCCATTCTGGCGCTAGCCGCACACACGTACACACAACACGAAAACAAACGCTGTCCTCCAAAGGACAGACTATTAGTACTACTACCCAGCACACGCGCACATACGCACACATACACACGTTCACTACCGTCCTTGTAATCTATAAACAACTGACCAACTCCAAACAAATCTTAATCAACAATAGAATCGTGGACCAAAAAATTAAACGATATGCAAACAACGTATATCGAAAATAAAAATAAAACCGTACTTTGGAGTAATTTCGCCAAGTCCGGGGTAATTGCGCCAACCAGCAAAAGTGCTCTTTTGGCAACCACGCATATAAAAAGCACTTTTTTAAATTGGCGCAATTACCCCCCGATTTGGCGCAATTACCCCAAAGTATGGTTATAAAGATATGCATGGATGAATGATGGAATCCATATACTATTTTCCTTCTCGCCAATCTCCCCCCCCCAAAAAAAATAATAAAAAGTAAAAAATAAACTAAACGATTTGCAGAGATGTTCGTCCATATATATAAATGAACTTGTCCGTATGTTTGTCTGTCTGTGTTATGAACGGTCTCTACCAAACTACTCTGTCAATTTATAGTGTAACAACTTGAAACTAGATATATAGAGAATTAAAATATGTGGAACAGATTCGATTTGGTTTCAAGCCGTTGAAAATAACTGCTAAGAGTTCAAAATTGATAAAATCGAAACTACGCAGACATAAGTCGAATAAAGTGCTTCTCTGTGCATGCACAAACATACATTTATACGTTAATCGACATTAACGTATAAATGTATATTCCATTTAAGTTTTAGCGTTCCGATATCCATCTGTTAGTGGCTCAGATAGTAACGAATAACATAGGAACCTTAAATGTTTTGGTTTTATTTTCAGCTGATGACACTCAAGTAATATTTAAAAAAAACTTTTTAAAACGTTTTAAATCAATGGGTACAATATGATAAGCAATACAATATTGGCGCTATAATAATAAATACAAAATTTCCATTAATTAAAATATCATATTCATGCGTAGTTTACGACCGGACAACGTCGTGCGGCCTGTTAGTTTTCTCTATTTATTCGTGTTCCGTTTGCAAAATGGTCTAATGTAGATAGATTTCAAATAAAGTCACATTGGAAATATGTGTGCACATATGTAGCCAATGAGTTTCATGTTAGTAAAAGAATTTATATCGAAATGCCGACCTGTTATTCAGCAGTATCTCATGAGGTGTATATATAAAGAGAGAGTTTCAGTGAATTAATATCTATGAAAGAACAATTATACATGTATTATATATATATATATATATATATATATATATATATATATATATATATATATATGTGTGTGTGTGTGTGTGTGTATATATGTGTGTGTGTGTAAAGAGAGAGAGAGAGAGAGAAAGAGAGAGAGAGAGATTGGGCTTGATATATTTTTATTTCTCATTTCATTCGCTGAGTAATTTTACAAGATGACCAAGAGGGACCGAGAGTTGACTTGTTTATTCCTAATGTACTCGGAAATTTAATTGGCCTGCGATCGGTGTTATATTAATTCGTTCACTACCGACGCAGGCTTATCGGAGCCGCAGAATCATCCAGGGTAGGGCAAGGGACGTGAGAAGCGCAGTGGAGATTATTGCTGTAGCTTGGTGTAGTCGTGGTGTTTGTAGGCCGGGATAATTGTTCTACCAGAACTATAATCTCATCCATTGATCAAATAACTGGAAAAAAAGACAGTGGTGTGTTCTAGAAAGACGAACGCAAAGAAAATAAGAGAAACAGCGTTATATATATATATATATATACATGCACACACACACACACACACACACACACACACACACATATATATATATATATATATATATATATATGGGTGTACGTATGCATATATATGCATATATTTACATACACACACATATATATACATACACATGCATAATATATGCTTGTATGTATATATATATATATATATATATAGAGAGAGAGAGAGAGAGAGAGAGAGGGGGGGAGGGAGAGAGAGAGAGTGAGTGAGAGAGATTGAGAGATGAATTCAGTGTTTAAAAAAAAGAAAACAACGCAATTACTTGTGCAAGAACATATATATTTTAGTCAATAATTCTAATCATCCATCGGTACCTTCGGTTTCAAGCTACTGGAATCTAGGTTATTGTTGAGATAGCATTTTCCCTGTGGTTTGTTCTGTGTCTACCCTAGGTTTTATCTTCTCACCCTTGGATAAAGGGTTAGTTTATGGCTAATCGACCAAGGCTCGCTCACCGAACAATATATTTTGAGCGTATCTTTTCTAGAATGTTGGATGTATACTTGTCGATATGTTTGATAATGTGTAGTTGTGCGTGAATATCTCTATCTGTACAATTATATAAATACAGCTTTGTCTGTTTATGTGTTTGTGGGGTCATTCCTTATAGACTCCAAAACGGCTGAACAGATATTTTTTTAATTTACTGAACTTTGGTGTCTGGGGGTTATGTTAGTTAAGTTTTGTCTCAGAATACCCTCGATAATTACCGATAATCGATGATCGAAACCGTTATTTTAATTCATCTATCATCAGTAAAGCCATTTTTCCAGGCTGTCGCTTAGCTACAATCATAGAACAACGAGTCGTGAAAATTCTACTGTGGGTAAGTTGAATCGTGTTTTTTTTCTGTATGACGTGGTCTGTAGGTTCAAACTCCCCACGTAAGTTTCTTCATTTTTATTAATTGCAAAGAATTTTAAAAACTTTGAAAATTTACGTGATTTTTGTTTTTTTACTTTTTGTTTCTTTTAGTATGACGTGGCCTGTAGGTTCAAACTCCGCACGTAAATGATTTGATGTTTCTTTTTTCGTTAACTGGAAAGAAGTTTATATCAAATAAGTTCATGAAAAAGAAACAGTAGAAACAGTAGGTTCTCAAGAGTGCAATGTAGAATAACATATATTTTGGACTAAGTTACTGCATGGAGGCATGTGAAGCTTCCTCGCGGGTGATTTCACGGATTCTGATGAGAATAAAAATATTCGAGTGTAAAATATTCGTTGATCATCATTCAGTCCCGGGAAACGTTGGGTCTTCCTGCTAGTGCATTTATAAGAGTGTATAACGTATAAATACAATTAAAACAAACAAACCGGTTCAATAAATCCGACAATAAGATACCAGAGCATTCTAATCAAACAAGGGAGGGATATAATCTTTCTGGAGGTAATATCAGGCCAAAGAGAGTTATGTAGACACTTTTCTTCCATCGGTGAGTTTTTATTGACGGTCTTTATGCTGCAAGATTTCCTGAGGAACGACAATCGACACTGAGGTTATTTTGAGGCAACTTCACACATATATATATATATATATATATATATATATATATATATATATGTGTGTGTGTGTGTGTGTGTGTGTGTGTGTGTGTGTGTGTGTGTAAGGAAGCCGTTACGGATTCATTTAAACTCAACACGTTGCATGCAGAGACAGTCCCAAATAAACAAAAAAGAAAAGAAATTGGATTCAGATTTGTTTTGATTAAAATAAAAGGCATTTATTCATGATTCTTCCCAATGTACGACAGCCTCTTGATTTTCCAAGTCTCTTCAGTTACCATGTGGTAAACAAAACTCTGCCCTGTCGAACACGTTTTTTTCTTCTTACATCCAGTCGCGGCCACGCGGGTTTGTCAAATCTTTCTCGCCGACATGTGGTTTGCCTCGCTGTTGCCGCCCATGTGGTTCCGAATCCCTTTTCGCCTTTCTTTCTCTTCTCGTCATTTGCTGTGACATCAACTTGAACAACAGCTTGAATACGTATGCTGCCACTGTTGCAATATACGTCTCCGTAGTTTCGTTAAATCCCTTTCTATGCCCCAAAATTATATTCAAAACTTTATTAAAACCTGTTCCAAGGTAATAAAAAAAAACAGACAAACAAAAATAAAAATGCTCAAAATTTCAAACCAAAAACATTAATAAATTAGTCTTGTTCGACCTATTCATATTATTTTTCCCAGAATGTATTTATTTATTTTTAATTGTTTTTTTTTGTAAAGAATGGAAATTGCAATGTTTTTTCTAAATATTTCACGACGACGTTTTAATAAGTTGAAAAAGAGAACAGAGGAAAAAATTCACGACACAAATATAAAAATATGCTTTTGTAGTTTAAATAATCAGTTACAAGATCATTTTAGCATAAGGATATATATATATATATATATATATATATATATATATATATATATATATATATATATGTAGACATTTTTTCTGATCCCGATACCGATACTGCGAAAGATTCCAATTTTACTATTCTTTATTCCGAACTCCTGTTGTGTAGGTCCTGGATATGACCTTAAACTATATCCAGTGATGAGGCCCCAGCTTGCGGGATTTGGGGAGTGTGGAGCCACCCTTTAATTGCCATTGCTCCTATGTCCACTCTGACCCGGAGTGGTAGTAGCTGTGAGGGTCACAATTATGGGTTAAATAGAAACCGACTTGAAAACAATAAATATATTATTAAAAAAATTTTTCTTCAAAATCTTTGGATTCTGCATTAAATAACCTGAAAAGGGTTGATATGCCGTAAAACAAAAACAAACAACCAACCTGTTATGTATTTTGTTTTCAATAAATCATCTTTCTGTATTCTTATCTATTTATGCGTTTCTGTCTGTATATTTAACGGACCATTGTCCTTGTGTCCTACATATCTCTCTTAACGGCCTGTGACTCGTCTAGTGTTCGTGGGTGCGTGGGTGTATTACATATAATTTACGTAAAATGACGACATATCCGTCTGCTGCTGGTCTCTTTTGGAGGATTAACCAACCGTCCTTGAGGGAAATGGAGCCTGTTTAAAATAAATGCTTCAAGACAGGGACCCAAAACGAAAGAGTGTTTTAACCATATATTTTATTAACTCCTCAAGCATCTCATCACAGCAGAACTGGTGTGAAGCTTGGCTTGTGGGTTCTCCATGTGAGACCGTCACCTCCTCACAGGGAGACGTTCTTAACCCATCTTGCTTATCCGGCGTCTCAAATCTAACTTAACTAAACTTAACTCACTTACTCACACTGGAGCATCTGACACGTCACGTCTTGTCACTTCTCCATACTTCCAGTGAAAACTTACCTGTCAAACAAGTTTGATACATGTCGTAACATGACCCTTTGACCCTTTCTGCACCTGCATGCTCGCTCAACTTCTTGTTTCCTCCGATTTAATATCGGTTGTTTACCCCACTAGACAGATAGATGATCATATAGATATATAGATAGATACATAAGTAGATAACTAAATAAATGCTTGTTACCCGGCGTTGCCTGGCATTTACCTAAAGCCCCGTCGATTTTCCCAACTCATATCAAATCGGTCCAGTAGTTTCTAAATTAAAAATGAAATGGCCAGACAGACTAAGAGAATTATAATCCTATATATAATAATTTGATTGCAAAAATTCTTCTCTGAACTAAAGTGCATTAGGTATACTCTAACAGAGGCCACATACAATGTTTTATGACTAGACTATTAGGCAGTACATTATGTAACTTTTGAACGCCATCTTACACACGTTAATACACTATATAAAAATCTTACATTCCATCGTAGAAGAAACATCATCACAATCGCAACGATCTACAATGGAAGTAGCTGTTATTTTTCCCTCTAAATAAAAATACTACTCCTGCTCCCAGTGAAGACCGGGCAAAAATATACACAATAAAAATATATTTCCCTGACACCCTTATTAACTGCTTCATACACTGATAGACATGCAACTACCTTTACACTTGCCTATTAGCAATTAATGAGTTCTCCCACTTACATTCCGGATATTCTCATTGGCTGAAAACGTAAAAATCTGTTATGCCGGATTACACACATTGATACTAAAAACGAACACTTCACATTTTCACCAACATGGCCTCTACATCTACACGAATCAATATTTTCTGAACAATAAACCAAATAAAAATATTCTAGTTCTCTCATAATCATAATTATACTTAGTTACACGTTCTCATTTAACTACACACATATTATCGCCGCACATTGAAAAATATACTTTCTTATCGTCCCATTTTCCTGACGTTAAAGACGAATGTTTACATTCCCTTACCGAAACATTTACTTTTTCCTGATCAAAAGGTATTCATTGCTTTTGCTGCAGCGTCCGAAATTATAAGATGACAAAATAAACGAATCTAAGTAAACGAAATGTTTTGTTTCAGCGTTCTAATTGATGAGATGACAAATTTAACGAATCTCAGTAAACGAAACGAACCTTTTGTTAATGTTTTGTTTCAGCGTCCTAAATTATGAGATGACGAAACTAATGTATCTTAGTAAACAAGAAGAACTTTCTTTTTGCAATGTTTGTATCCGATCGACACTGCCACACCTAACATTTTTCTTAGTTCATTGCGCGTGGGAATCTTGACACTGCCGCCAGCGCTAAAACACGGAGGTTCTCGGTTATATTGTATAGGGTGCAATTTTGAGTGATTACTGGTCAGACCTAGCGGTGTGGGAAAAAATAAATTTCTGCTAAATATGTTTCCGTATTACGTGAAGACTCCTACCAATATTCTCACGTGGTAAAATGAACCAAGTTAACTTCTTATTTATAGAGGAGGGTGCTACTTGTCGTTCTGCAAGGTTAACACAAAAGCGGTTGAGACAAAATTGTATTAATAAACTTCCATAGCCAAGGCAGTCCCTGGATATGAATCCAATTGAAAACCTTTGAAGCATATTAAGGCGGAACCTTCGCAAAAGGAAACCATCGTTTAACTAACAACTAATGTATGAAGCACTATTTTACTATTACTCTTCAAGGAGATTACCTTAACTCTAAATTTAAAATTTACAATGTTCTACTTTACTCGATTTAGATTATCTCATCATACCTTGATTACCACACTTTTTGTAAACTGAACAGTTTTTTTTTAAAATAAAATTGCTAAACCTATGTAGTTAAAACTACTACAATGTTCTAACACTACTACAAAACTCCACTTTTTTACCTTCTCCTCTAAACCCGACGTCAGTTCTAAAATATACCCAATGTGATTTATAATTGATTTTCTACTCAAAGAGATTTTATATAAGCCATATTGGACGCATCTGTTTATTCAATTGAACAAGACGCATCTTGGCTCTCTCTGCCCACCCCACTACCGTCGCGAAAGATTGCTGACTTCTTAACGTAGTACTGACCTTGAGACACATGAAAGTCAACGTCCAATACACAGCAAACTTTTTTGACACGCTCAATTATTAATTCCCTCTCCCCGTTTTCTTTTGCCCCCTCCCCATCCCTTGCTCTATCTTATATTTATAACTTTACAAAATTTTAATTTAATTTATATATGTACTTTTTTCATTATTTTTTTCTCTAGTCTTATCCCCCTTTCCTCTCCCTTTTCCCTCTTCCCCTCTCTATCCCACTGTTTTATTCTCCTGACTTTTAATATCCATATGTAAAACCCTCTATTTACATTTTTATTTTAACTTTAATCATCTGATGATATGGACGGATAATCTTTATCCCATCTATTGGAACGACTTGTAATGAATTAAGTTAATACACTCGCGGTTGAAATACACACACACACACACACACAAATTTATATATATATAGATGTATATATACATATATATTTGTCTTTACATAAGCAGTAGTTTGTTGCTACACAGTCATGAGCATGTTTCGGTCTACCAGTATTTACCAACTAAAGACCTTATCAGGCAACAACCCTTATTTCCGAAAACGGAATTAAAAAAAAAATCCGTTTTCGGAAATAAGGGTTGTTGCCTGATGAGGTCTCTAGTTGGTAAATACTGGTAGACCGAAACATGCTAATGACTGTGTAGCAACACACTACTGCTTATGTAAAGACAAATGTAACTTGCTCTACTTCTGTATTGAGCACTCTCGTATGAACCTCGTTATATTTCACTGGTTAACCTACCTTTGGAAAATAGCAACCTCAAATTATATACATATATATATATATATATATATATATATATATATATATATATATATATATATAGAGAGAGAGAGAGAGAGATAGATAGATATAAAATATATATGCATATACCTAGGCATGTATTTGTATATGTTGTTACACATTTTCATACAGTATTCGAATTTTTACTGAAAAGCTAAGATTTTAGTATGACTACAGGAATTTAAATACAGGTTGGAACGATAAAATTGTCGCCCTAGGACATTATTCCATTTTCGTCCGATAAAACCCGGTTTTCTTTTTCTGTTGCAGACCAACTAGTAGTTGTGTAAAAGTCCAAAGATCGATAGAAGCTTTTTATCATGTCTGAAAGTGACACAATGTTCAACGAGCGCGATTAGAGATCTGCCGCTGTACAAATCATGTTCTCTATCGATTAAAGTTATGGCAGCAGAACCATTGCCAGCACCCTCAGAATGTATCGCAGGATAGCCATGAATAACAGTGACGTGCTCAGGGTGAAAAAACACCCCAAGATTTCCTGTTATGGACTTTAGTGTGGTCTCAAGTGAGGGCAACTTCATGCTACCTCACATCTTCGAAATCTGATTGAGAGTCAACACCCAAGTGTACCTAGATGTGCTAAAAAGCGTGGATACATCCTAGTACAATCAGGTGGCCACTGACAGAGTCTGAGTGTGGCAGCAAAACTCGACACTGGTTCACAAGTCAAAAGAGACCCAGGTATAGATTCAGAAGGATTGCTACAACTTTGCAGTTTTTTCTCACTGTCCCCCCCCCCACAACCTGAACCCGCTGGACTACTTCGTTTGGTCATACGTTGATAACATCACCAACGTAACCTCCCCAAACACCAATCAGCCTGGTCGCCGTGTATTCGCCGAAATCCCGTCGGCGCTTGTGGAAAATGCATGCTCCCATTTTGGGGGAAGTATGGAGGCGTGGATTGAGGCTGAATGCGGCGACATTGAATCGATATCAGCTCTACTACATAATCAAGTTAATTTAATTGATGTTTTGAATAATATTATTAAAATAAATCCGTAGTGTTGTTTTCTTAAGGGCGACAAATTCATCGTTCCACCATATATATAGCTAAAATCAGGTGATTCATTGGAAAATGATGTTTTAACATATATTTTTTTAACCTACAGATCAAATTTCAATATTTTGTTTCAATTTGAATTTTGTTTTCTGACTTTATCGATACAGTGTGCAGAAGAGAGAACACTAGACAGCTTTTCAAATGGCGTTCCTAAATTTGGTCAGACGTGCAACACCCAGTTATATACGTATATCTTCTCCCTCTACTCAGATGCATTTGTCGAATACGAATACGCACACAAGCCTCATACGTACCCTGCACACACACACACACACACACACACACACACACACACACACACACACACACACACATACACACACACACACACACAAACACACACACACACATATATATACATATACACGTACGAATAATCGGATACAAAAAATACATGCTATGTTTGAATTGTGTCCAGTATCTCTGAACTTATATACTTGTAACTGAAATTAGAATAGTGGTGAGGCAGATGTATGGTTTGTGATTGCGCAACCTTTGCACAAAAATTTCACGTGCAGGCATCCTTCAGTGGGTATCCATAATCTATCAAGACTGAACGGCGTCTTTACACACAGACAGACACACACACATAAGTTTAGTGGTTATATTTAAATAAAAAAAAAACAACATATAGACACATACATTCGAATTTAGAATTTATTGTTTGACAAAAGGAATATATAGAAGGAATTATGTTGCTTTCCTTAATGCATGGGTTTTCAACAATGGCTCATATCATCAGAGGAAATGAAATGCAGTTAGCAAAATGTTCAGCTGTGAATAGACACTGGGTTTACTTTTCAGCACAAATATTGAAAATAGTTTTTTGAATGGTGAATGATAATTATATGAAGATAATTATAGGAAAAGGGAATTTGATACAACCTCGGCAGTCCATTATCGGAAGGAGTACGCAGAATATTGGTCCAGAACAATAAATTCTTAATTCGAATATATTTTTCTATTGACAATCCATGGTTTTTCCAAGCTTCCAATAAATTCACTTGTTCTTTGTTTAATTTTAGTCTTATTTTTTTTTACCTCCATGGACATAACATACACATATGCTATGTACGGCACTCGTCTGCTTTCAATACAATCCCCCCAATTATCTCCCTTTCATTCTCACTGTTTTACTTGTTACTTCTCTTTTCGCGAGACCGGTAAATTGGTAGCAACAGTAATCACTGAAGCGACGTGGTTGCAATGGGAACCAATAATAAAAAATGTCGCTCACCTCCTTACATTTTTGTACGATTTAAAACACGAGTAAATTCATCATTACTTTTTTTTTTACTAGACGAAAATTGAAAAAAAATCACAATATAGCTGAGAAGGTGATCTATAAACTATTATAATTGTTTGAAATTTAGTCGAAAAATAAGTGAGCGAGGAAGGTTTAAAGTAGTTCTAAATCATTAAAACTGCCACTTAAACATATATTCACACACGATGATTAAAAAACTTAAATTCAGGGAATTTGTTTAAGAATAGCAATATATTTGAAGAAAGTTCAGTTTTTAACGTATAATATACATTTTCTTCGTGATAAAAATACTTTTAAAAGAGAATCTTCATCTAAAAAAAAGTGATCGATACATTTTTTGAATACATAATCCAACGGATACAAACTGCTTTCACATAATTAGCCATACATTTTGGATGGTAAATTTGCAGAGGAGTCACTAGTTTTTTAGTGTTTCCTTAGGGATTCTAATTTGAGCGAGGTATTTTTGGTATGAGCCGGTTTTAGAGAATTTTTTTCAGTGAATGAGATTTTTAGGTTAATAATAAAATGTGAGAAATCGCTAGAAATATTGTACGATAAAAACAAGTACAAGAATGAATTCAAAGACATTTACATTGTTTTTAAAATAGAGTTTTACATCATTAGGAAAAACAGAATGTTCGTCAATTTCTTGGGTCCTTGGAAAACAAGGGTAATTCTTTAGCTGAATTATCAAAGATGTCAGAGTCGATTATTAAGGGCTTTGCAATACACGGGTCTGAAAATCGTAATCAAAACGCCTCCGCTCAATTCTACAAATTATATTTCATTAAAAGTTATTAATAAGAATCAATGTTCATTTGTTTTCATATTAGAAAGAACTTTCAATGAGAAAAGTTTTGAATATTCTAGCGATTATTATTATAAACAGTAGCAGACGATAAGAAAGAGTGAAATGTGTCTAAAATGAAACAGCATAAATCGTTTCTGCGCAAATATTCCTGCGCGTTTCCATTTTAGACGCCGAAATGTAAATATCTGTCAACACAACGCCATGGGCAAATATTATTTTGATCAAGTTAAAGGTTAATAATAGGCATAAAAAGGGCCGAAAATCACGGAGATGTATTACAAGGTATCTAGAAATTCCATTCCCTACTGCCGCACAAATAATAAAATAAAACATAAAACTATGCCACCAGCAGTCATTTAGATGAAAACGAAAAGCGAAAAAAAAGTCGACAATGAATATTTTTTTAAATCAGGAAATCTCTGATGAGAATCCTTTATCATGTAGAAAATTGATGCAAAAGGAACTAGAACAGATGGTTCAGTGTTCTCATTCAACTATTAGATACTATTTAAATAAACACCGGCTTTTACTCAGGACTATCTGTTAAAAAACACGTTATTAAGACTCCGGAATATAAAAATCAATTGAAGACAAAGAACAGATACATAAAAATGCCAGAGTAAAATCCAAACCATTCAGTGATGAATCTAAATTTAATCTGCATAAGTCAGAAAATAAAAAAAAATGGTGAAATAAAAACTACATAAAAAAAACGTTCGAGGAACTGAACAATTCAGAGAAGGGTCTGTTATGGTTTGAGGGTGATTTTCATATTCTAGCATCGTCGCTGTTAAGTACTTATTTAATTCTGTTAAAAAATCTTATACAATAACATTTTCCGGGTAGATTTTTATCAAGGACAACAACCCAAAACACACTAGCAATAGAAGTTTTTAGCGAAAATTGCACTCTAAAAAGGTAGCCCGCATAATCACCGGAGTGCAAGCCTATAAAAAGTTTGCGGACGAGTATAAAATCGAAAATTGGCAATAAAATGTTAAAAAATAGATGGCTTCCTTCAGTCTTGACAGACTATGGATACTCACTGTAAGGGTGCCTGCGCATGAAATTTTTGTGGCAAGAGTTGCGCAATCTCCAACCACACCTCCCCTGAGTCGACATTGTTGAATACCAGTGGCAAGTGGAGGTTCAGGGTAGCTGGAAACAATGCTGAGATAAGCTCATACAGCGCCTCAAATTCTCAAATGTCGAGCCATCTGGTACAAGCCAGACTCAACGTTGTTTAACTTCGGTGATCTGACGAGAACCGGTGTGTCAATGTGATTATGCCGTACTAATAAAATAAAGCCATAAATAAAGAATAGAATAAAACACGGGTATATTTACGTCGAAAACTTCTTATGTCATTCAACAAGAGAGCCTATATATTGTATAAAATATTAAAGATAGTTATATGAATAAATAGAGTGTAAGTAGTCACTTTCTTTTATGTATGTTTTGACATAGATTATATTTTTTAATTATTTATTAAAATTAATATATCAATGCTTATTTACTTTCATACATATGGATTGTCAGTAGGATTTTTTATATGGATTTTATCGATTAAAATATGAATGACCACATATTTACACAATTTGTATATATATATATATATATATATATATATATATATATATATATATATATCGATAGTCTGGATGAATGACGTTAGCTTTCAAAAACAATGTTTAAAAGGTTTGAAAAGTTTAGCTGTGTTTAGGGAATTGAAAAAATAGTTGTCACCTTTAGCGAAAACGCATAATTCCGATATACTGTCGTAGAATATTCTCAAGAGTGTTTAGTATGAACACCGCTCAAAATGGCATGTGTGTGTATGTATGTGTGTGTATGTATGTGTGTTTATCGTTTGTAAACAATTTAAATATCACAAAGATATTTATAGCACATTATGTCATTTTATTTGATACATCTTGCACGTGCTTTTTTGAATAAAATATTAGACAACTCATCAGAGATCCATTTAAATATATATAATATATTTGTTAGCGAAACATGCGTAAAACGCACAATATATCAAATAAAACTCGATGAATGCGCTATTAATATATTTGAATTGTTTACAAATTATGTATATGCTATGAAAGTGCAATCTATTTTGGCAATTTATTGTATATATGCATTAAAGGTGTATATACTATATTATTAAATAGTATATATATATATATATATATATATATATATATATACATAAGTGAAAGTGTCTGTCTGCCTGTGTGTGTCTATGTGTCTGTGTACATTTCCCTACGCAATAACTCTGTCAATTTTAGGTCTACAGACTCGAAATTGGATACACAGGATACTGAGATTTAGGAAAATCTTTGTAATCTGTTTTCAGCCAGAAATTTCGCTGTCATGGGGTCAAAGTTCAAGGATTTAACCTTGACAAAATATACCAAATTCCTCTGCCAATTCTGGGTCCAAAATATTGAAATTTTAGATATAGGTTCCTTAAACATGGATCTAACTTAATAACTTGATTTGAACCGAATACAATAAATGTTAAGACGTCATAATAGGGATCAAATAAAAAAATTGACCTCTGCAGTCTCTACCAAATTACTCAGACAATTTCTGGTCTAAATATTTGAATTTTACATAAAGGGTATTCAGAGATCGGGCAAGCTTTTTAATCGGTTTGGGTCGAAAATTTGAGTTACCAATATATAAATGTATGCATGTTTGCGTGTCTGCCTAAAACTTTCGACAGAGGCGACGGATTTTTACAAGATCAGTATCGTTTTGAAGCTCGACCCTTTAGACGACAAATACCGAAAAAATGGCTAAAAGCATTAATATCTTCACCCTCAACTAGGCACTTTTCTACAGGGAGGGGTCGCTTTTTTCGAAAGTCATCCTCTCTTTTCGATTTCTAGCCTTAATTTAAACCTACGTCACTTCCGGTTGCCGGTGGTCGTAACAGCAAAGGCGTAAGGTTTTTCCCCGTTTTTTCCTCCTTTGCGGTACGGGTTCGAGCCTGTCTTCCTACTACCACTTTCTTTTTTTTGCTCAACACACACCTCCAAACACCTGGGCAACGCCGGGTACACATGCTAGTATACACACACACACACACATATATATATATATATATATATATATATATATATATATATATATATATACACCTTGTCAGTATGCTCTGTATTTCACAATTTATGTGATAGGTCATCTCCCTCTCAGTACGGACCAATAAGTCTCCTGTGTGTCATGAGTAAGTTGCTGGAATCCATATTAAATAAAGAAGTAGCCAAACACATCAGCAGAAATAACCTTCTTTGTGACATGCAATCTGGTTTCCGTTCTGCTAGATCCACAGCAGATGTGCCAACGGTTATATCTCATAGGGTTAGTGAATCTTTCAACAAAGGCTTCCTTTCTAAGGCAAGTACTCTTGACATATCAAAGGCCTTCGATAAAGTGTGGCATAAAGGCCTATTTCACAAGATTTCCAGCTACAGCATAACTAGAAATGTTTTCTCAATTATTAAAGCATTTATCTCCGATAGGCTCATAAGAGTAGTGGTTGATGGGCAGAAATCAGAAGCCCACAGTATTAATGCTGGAGTCCCTTAGGGGTCCATCCTGGGCCCAACTCTCTTCCTGATCTGCATTCATTGACATTTATGCTGATGACCTTATCACTATGAAAAGTAAAAAATCTTGATAAAGGCGAACACATTGGTACGTCGATATAATGACAACACAACATACCTACACACACTATTGTTTCATGCTTTCGCAGGCATCAGTATAGGATGTTGCAATTCTTACCGGTCGAGAGATTCAAACCCAGCCACGAATTCACCTTTTTACATCCAGGCCACTAATATGACACGAAAATGAAGGGAATTAACAAATTATAAACGCCAAATTCCACTGTAGACAGTAGACAGTCTAGAGCAATGGTTCTCAACCGGGATCCATGTGGATCCCTATGGTACATGTAACGTTAATATCGGTTCAGTCTTCCTTCAAGATAAACTGTTGGTGCATGTTCTTTGGTTTTCTTTAAATGACTGAAAAATATAATAAGCGTTCACCAAAATACATTAAAAAGAAAAGAAAGTCATGATTAAAAAAAGGTTGATAACCATTGGTCTAGGGTATCCAATTAGCGAAAGTCATAAACGCTAGTTTACTGCCTTCTAATTTTTATTTCACAGACAGTGTCTATCGTTAAATATTCATTAACGGGCTTGATAAATATAATTATAAATTATAATTATAAATTATAATTATCCTTTATATTAACAGATACTAGTGTTGCATGCTTTCGCAATCATCAGTCTAGGAAGTGGCAATTCCTACCGAGCGAGAGATTCGAACCCGGCTACAAAGCCACCTTAAATCATTAATGTAGTTTAAATTCCTAAGGATACGAACTTCAACATATGGCAGACTTAGTATTTGCATATGTCTACTTACCGCTAAAAAAATCATAATTACAAATCGGAATTCAGCCATGTAACAGCGAGAGAAAATAAAAAAAAACAAGAAAGGTGAACTTAAATTACTAAATAGAATATGAGAATCATCTTCTGTTTCACATGTAGCTTTTTCGGAGATTAAAAAACAAGACAGCTATAAATCCATCGTTTCTCAGTGGAAAAAATTCTTCACTAATTAAAAGAATGTAGACAAGTTCCAGTAATTATCTCATTAATATATAAATTCAAATTATCTCATTAATATATAAATTCAAATAACATAATATAATATAATATAATATAAATAAGTAAATAAATAAATTATGATAATGTTATATAGACTTTATTTTTTTAACTATTCTGTCAACTGTTAGTTAAAATATACAATTATATAGGAATAAGGATGCATAAAAAATGAAGTAGATTTTGAAAGAGGTAGACTTATATATATATATATATATATATATATATATATATATAGTAAGTTATAAAATATATATGGCAATTAAGCTACACAGAATCATCAGTGCGGCTAGACAGTCAGCATGTACGTGTGTCTGTGTACGTGTGTGTGTGTGTGTGTGTGAAGATAAAAGAATTAAACGGTGGAGGAATATAGCGACTTATAAATAATGAAGAATAAATAAAGAGTGAGTAAAAAAGAATTAATATGTGTGTGCTTACAATGTTTGTATACGCACACACACACACACACACACACACACACACACACACACATATATATAATATAAAAGAAAGAGAGAAAGGCAAAGAGAGAGAAGGAAAGAGAGAGGGTAGAAATCGGAAGAAACAAAAGAAGAAAACCATATATATGTGTAAGATAGAAAGATAGATAGTGTGTATGTGTGAGGAGAGAGATAAAGAGAGGGAGATAGAGAGAAAGAGTGAGAGAGAGAGAGGCGTATATTCTTACATGGAAATATCCTTGAGTCCCGCCCTTATCAGTCCTCCATCATTTTGCCTGTCCCCGTCCCCAGAAGCAATTACTGGTTAGTGGGACGGACGCTTTCTGCAGGTTGGACTTGTCACCGACATGTCCAATGTCACCAAGGAATACCCATCCTCCCGTCGCTAACAACTACCTCTTAGCAACACAATGGCATCAGCCTACGTCTTTCTACTTTTTTTTTCGATGTGGCCATCGATTTGTGGTTGGCATTAAGCTATCAACGCTGATAAGCATCGTCATGAAAACCAGTTAGTAACGGCCATTATCGTCTGCAGTTGATTCGGGTAGCCGGATCAAAGGATTTGTTAGCGAGAGGTTAATGGTTTCGAACTGAACCCACAGACATCGATTCTAGTATCTTAGACTAAACTTGAAAAGTGCAAATACGAAACACAATGCATCGTTTTATCTGATGATTTACCTTTTTTACGGCATATCAATCCTATTGAGAACAACATAAGTTTGTCTCCACAATGTGTTCATATGAAGACCTGGTCATTTTTTTACTATAGACAACAACCCGAAAAAGTGTCTATTAAACAAATATATAATAAGTACATGTTACCAAAGGCAAAATAAATTACTGTTCTACATAGCCAGAAAAAAGTTTATAGTGTTTTAATTTATTTTAAAGCGTTTAATAATTGTGAAACTTCAGTAATGCCGAGTGCTTAAATTAAACCAACAACAATGTGGCGGACATCAGGCTGTCGTCTTTAGAGTCCTGATAATCGCCCAAGACTCGAAAATAAAACAAAATGCCAACAATAACCGACTCCATAAATGTCACTGTGACATTTTATGGCATATCGATCGATTTGACATGACACTTAGTTTACCCTTACAGTGTGTTTCTATGAAGACCCAATTGAAGTGATAATATTAGAAATAAATTCTAGTACGACCTGTTTAATCAATAGCACTATTGTACCGACTGTACGTGGTCGCGTCTGTAAGTATATAATTCTAAAGAGAACCCGAGAAACCTAGTGCAATCAAGCTGGTCGAAAATGGTGACCTTTCTGTATTACTGGTGTATACTCGGGGGTAAAAATTACGTATATATGTCTCTCGAATATATATATATATATATATATATATATATATAAAGAGAGAGAGAGAGAGAGAGAGAGAGAAAGAGAGAGAGACTTATATGTAATATACTGAGTTCGTGAAATTCAGTAAATTTTCATATACCAATGGAGTTTAAGCCAAAAATGGTTGACTTAAGGAGTACGCTACAAAATTATATTTCATAATTGAGCATTAATATACTGTGTACGCAAAATCAAGACTTCAAAACAAGGTGTTGATGGCAACAAAAAGTGTATTTCATTTTACGTTACAATTGTTCCCATGTCCAGTTCGACAATTTCAAGCATTATATCGTTTGAAAATTTTCAAAAACCAGCATTTCTTCAGACTTTATGAATAAACACACTTTTGGCAATGGAGCATTTTTTGAAGAGAAAGAAAAAAGGGGGAAATCCCTAACGGGAAAAGCACGCAAGAAACATTTACCTTTGCCCTGGTTACGGAAAAGCTTTTCTGATGTGTGTTTGTCTATCAGCATCTGTTGTTGTGATCGTCTGATCTAGTTTTTTATTGTTTGTTATATTGATGCGTGTATAGCTCTTACGACCGTGTTGATATATTAACAGATACATTTAACAACGGGCATGTACCATTTATACCAGAAAGTGACGGCTAACAATTCTTTGGGGTTTTAAGATCGGGTACATCGAAGGGACATACTTTGTCCGTTATTGGTCTTGTTTGACGGAAAGCTGCAAAAAGGCTCCATCCCAACGAATCAACAAATCTCGGATTGTCTTTTTAGAAACCTTTATTAAAGATGTTTCTCCATCGAAAAGTTGCAATCGCCATTCTGATCCTCTCTACTTGGAGCCATCATGATATGAAGACCATCTTTTTCTCCCTCTGGCTACCGACTCTCTCTCACTCTTGACTCTTTACTAAAATAATGATACGTGTCTTAGAAGCTTTCTCCTAAAGTTTACGTCACTTTAAGTGACTTCTACGTAAGACTGTCAGATTGTAAGGATCAAATCCATTTTTAAATCATTGTTTTTTTTTCCAACATTCTTTCCTATTAAAGCATCTTAACATAAATAATTTTATCTGCATTGCCCGGTCACTATCAGACATTACTTTATGTATCAAAATCCAAGATGGCGACCAAGCGTTGTTGGATGAATTATTTTCTTTGTAGTAGAAACTAAATCCTTTCACTTCACATCTTTGTATGTCTGTGTATGCATTTTCGCGACTGCATATAATTATCCATTGTATTTACTTTTTACTTGAATCAAATTTTTGTAGCTTATTGTACAAAATCGAAGTCTTAAAAATCCTGTTTAAAATTGATTTTAAAATGTTGAAATAAAGCGAGGTAAAATGTTCCCTATAACAACAAAAAATAGAAGCGAGAGTACTTAACTAATATCTACTCTATTCTCTTCTTTTGTACAGAACAAAAAGTATGTGACTAGATTCACCCTTCTTGTATTCGTCACATAATTAGCATCGCTACTCTATCGACCTGTTCTCTGATGTCTGACTCTTACCTCCTAATTCGTAATTTTAGAAGTAATATTAAGTAATATAAATGTATATCTAAAAATAAAAATAGATTTAAAGCTCCTAAAATTCATACTAGAATTGCCTGCTATGACGTGTCAGGTAACGGATAACATACTTGGTACAATTCAATTATAATTGGATCCCGAAAGTTCATTAACCAGTGTGAATTATTTAGGGCTTCTACATATACATTATCTATTGATTATTATATTGTACCCAATATATATATATATATACATATATATATATATATATATATATATATATATATATAATTTCAATGCCATCAGCTGAAATCAATACCAAAATATCTATAATCGTTATTTAGTGCTTCAGTTTTCTTCGATACTGTTTGAGTTATCGCAAGATGGATAAAACAGGCTAAAATTAAGCGGCTTCAACCTAAAAATGTATATGCACATATGCTTAGAAGTAAATAAATTTAGTCCTAAAAAGAAAACTTCTTTTTCAATTACATTGACACACCGGTTCTAGCCAAATCATCTGATTTAAGCAACGTTTGGCCTAGCCAGTACCAGATGGGTGACCATTTGGGAAGGCCAGGCGCTGTATGTATTGCGCCGATGCGAAGAAATTTACAGGTTGGTATCTGGGAACACATTTATTCACTGGGAGGGATGCACCCCAAGCCATCGTTAAGACATGCATCTACGAGAAGATAACTCGGATGTAAAGGCCATGTGGCTTACTGTATTCTCTGTCATGTGGCACCGACATGGGTTAGTAGTAATACCAAAAAGTGTGGTCGGTTCTGTACATTGGATAAGAGCTACTTAGGTCCAGATTCAAATCATTCGACCGGATGCAAATTTATGAGATACCATCAATAAATTTCCAGACTTTTTGTACAGGCATTTAAAATTGTCGTCCACTCTTGAAAATTCTGTGTGTTATTGCCGACTGACGAATTTTTATGATTTAAACTTTTAATGTCAGATTTTGTTTAGAGCTTTGCAAAATATGATCGAGTTTTCTAATGGAAAATGAACGAAAAGAAACAATTGCATCCATGTGTGATGCATTTTATGCTAGAAAGCCAGTATCTCCAGATAACTTGATCTGTTAAATTTATTCGTAACACATATTTAAAAAAACATTGTCAATAAATTGATATGTGGCGTTACCGCCTCCACAAGCGGTAGGGCTCACCATTTGGGGGAGATTAAGACTCCCGAGACACTGAAGAAGGCCGGGCAACTATGCTTGTATTAATTGTTAAACATTGTTGCGTGCACGGGCAGCGACGGCCAACCTTGCTGGAAGAAAGAGTTAAGTTATGAATTTTATTATGTTTTTTTGAAACCGACATATACATTTTATTGTTGGTGGAAAAGTGACAATTTGATATCGTTTTGAGAACATAACGAATAGGATTTCGTTTCTGGGGCCAGACAAAGGGTCACTGGGGGTCAACCTCTCTGTTCGAGGGAACCGAGAGCTACGGGAGTTCGCAAAATCATTTGCACACACCCATGGGATCAGGAATTTCCTGGGATTATTGATTGGGAATTGGTCAAGGGAACAACCTATTCTACCCATCACCTTACTATATAAGCGTATCCCTAGGTTAAAATCAGTCAGTTGAAGCTGGGTCTTCAGATAACCTAACACTAATCGAAGAGTCGTCGCCACACCCCTTCTACTGTCCGTCGCTACCGCAAAACACGGAGCGTAAGATTCAGTTGTGTGTTTTGTAAGAATCAACACTGGACAATTGTATATAAGTTTATATTTTGTACATTTGAGTTGAATTAACTTGTAGAATCGAGAAATCTGAGTTTTTCTTTCTTTTGTGTGCATGAAAATCTATTCACTTTCATCGTGATATGGCATCTCAACCCGGAAGTGAAATCGACACTGACCAACTGACCAACGAGGTCCCGCTGCGCCGAGAGAACTTGCAGAGAATTCCCTGTGAAAGACGATGAGGACGGGTGCTTGAGGGTTCACACCTATTACCAGTGACCCGGAAAAGTCACATTTGGTGACCTGTGATAAGGACCCGTTCGCATATATAATGACTTGACAATGCATAATTTGTAAGACTGGCATGACAGACCATCTTTTAAACTCTTCGACCTAACATTCACACGCAACATGAATCGGAACAAATATATTGAGGACATTGCCAAGGAAGCTGCAATGAAGGTGGGCTCCTTCTACTGTGCTAGAAAATTGCTCACATCAGAGAGTATCCGATATCTTTACAAGGCCACAATTCGCCCATGCATGGTCCGTCTGGGCTGATACATTTCCTCCCTGTCTAACATTTAGACAGTGTTAAAAAAGAATCTCAAATCTAATAGGTCCCGCACAGTCGTCCAAGATCTAACTTCTGCACCATCGCCGCAATATCGAATCTCTATGACTGTTTTACATGTGCTTTAATGGGGTGTGTTCTGATGAACTCATAGCACTTGTGCCCCTTCAACGTACATGCTTTCGACTAATCCAACAAGTAGCAAAATCCCACCTCTTCACGGTTAGGGTCTTTAGATGCCAGAAAGCCTTTTGTTTCTTTCCTATTATAAAGAAACTACTCAACACCCCACAGACCTCTGAGAAGATCCCATGCAGTAGGCCGTTACCTTCCAAATGGTAGTATGCCTGGGTTGGGTTGAAAAGGAGTAAAGCTAAAAAACATTAAAAAAACACGTTGTCTAGAATATTCCATTTTGTTTCTTTGAATAATGTTTTCTTGTCTTGCTTCCACCCCCTTCATTTCACTTGTATAAATTCTGCTTTACATTATGAAGAAGCAGTCTTTAAAGTGAACATTATCTCATCTTTTTGTATTTTGTATTGGTTTCGCTCTTTATTTCCTTTTCGTTCAGCACACCGTTGCTTCAATTTAGACGCTGCTATCTATTAGCGAAAAGAATAATAAAAAAAGACTAGGCTGGAAATGACGCGAATTCTCTTCGATAAGTTCGAAGATTCTTTGGGGAGTTAAACAAAAATCGAATCTCCATCCGCCGCAATCAAGTAGGACACTCCGGACGATCACGGAAGTTGTCAGAAACACCTGACAATCCGTTTTCAGTCAGCACAACTGATTTTCCAATCATCCTCAGGTGTCACAGCCGGTGCTCCTTTCAAATCGATTGATTTCTACAAATGTTCATTTGTTTCCGCTTCATGACGCGACACTTTTTCATTGGTTCTTTACTATGGATTAAATAAGTTTAGAAAATATAGTGATAACCAAGGAATTAAATGTTTTTTTTGGGAGAAAATTACTACATAGAGTTATATTTACATGATATTTAATTACACTACTTCAATTTCAAGATACACACGCTTTTAATATAACACTATATATATATATATATATATATATATATATATATATATATATATATATATATATATATATATATATATGTATGTATATATATATATGGGATGGAATACTGTTGCCATATCTGGGCAGGAGCTGCTAAAACAGCGTATCCTGCCTTGACAGAGTAAAAAATAGACTTCGTGGCTTAGTGGGGGATGCCCTTTTCTCTACCCTGCAACCTCTCTCTCACAGAAGAGACGTTGCAAGCCTATCTTTGTTTTATCGTTATTTCCATGGCAAGTGCTCGTCTGAACTCCAATCTCTGGTCCCCCTCGTTTATCTTTTACAAAAACAGCTGTCTAGCTGAATCCACTCTTAAAAACTTTCCCCACTCTTTATCTATGCCCAAGTCAAAACGTAGATTCCATGAAACAAAGCTTCTTTCTTAGAACTGCACGCGTATGGAACTCTGTTCCGTCTGCCTGCTTCCCTCCTGACTACAACTTGGATGTCTTCAAGTCCAACGTAAACAAGTTCCTGATGAACCGCCCCCTTAAAAGGACACTTTAAATATCCACACTAACGTACTGTACTTACAATAACACTTATCCCTGAGTGGCTTCCGGGCCTCGATAAGTGGTGACCACCTTATATATATATATATATATATATATATATATATATATATTCATTATAGGTATCTTTTGTTTCGTAATTTATGAATTGAGATTTTCGATAGGCTTACGTATCTAATTAAATTTTTCCTGATATTTTATTAGAAATATTTCAGATATATTATCTTCTGGACTTTTGCTAGCTTTTTACATTTATTCTAGACTGCAAGTACGAAGTCTTTGAAAATACGTTTCGAATGTTCTTAAAATTCAATACCACGACGTAGAGTATTTTCAACGTATATTCGTAATCCAATTATTTGCTGGGTCGCGGATGCTTATAAACATTAACATAAGTGTTTTTTTTCTTATTTAAATTTTTGCAGAATTTACACATCTCCATAACCTTTTTACTTATTTGTCTCGAAAAGTTGTTTAAAGGTCTTCCGCTTGTCAATGAAACACGTGTAAGACGTACGACATAAAATAATAAATAGAAACTTATAAGTGTGAATTAACTACTGTTTATGTTTTGAAGTGGTTACTAATGAAACATATATATATATGTATTATATATATAATGCATATATATATATATATATATATATATATATGCACACAGATATATAAATATATGAACAAAGTCTTTTTTAAAGGTTATTATAGTGCAGCTAGTGTGGACACTGTGGACACGAGTTAGTATATAAATGAATAATGACAATACTGAAGAAATTTCAATAAGCTAATATTTCAAAGACTATCTGTTTATCTCTGACGAAACTAAAAGTCGCATAGCGGCGCTAGGGCCTCAAATGATTTTTTTATGGGCAGTTGTTCTATGGGTCTTTCGCCGGTTGAAATAGTTTTAAATGGATCAAAGATGGGTTAAAATTGAAAAAAAAAAATCGGTATACCTTTCGTATATTTGTTTTCGTTTCTTTTTTATTTTAAATTTTGAAGTAGTTCATAAGAATGCCACGTTGGTACAGTGATAACGTCAGCAGCTTTGAATGTTATAGTGTTGATTTCGGGTTCGATTTTAGCTGATGGCGCCAATTTTTTTTTTTTTTTAACTTTTAAAATCACGACTTTATAATGATATATACGAAATCTAGATGAATTAAAATATCATATTTTAGCGTATTTTACGCACGCGCCCCCCAGCTACGCTAATATATAAACGGCTATGTTTGTCTGTCTGTCTGTCTTCATATTTTCTAACTGTATCTCAACCGAAAATAAAAGCTGCAGAGCAGCGCTAGGGCCTCAAATAGTTTGGATTTCTTATGGACCGTTATTTTTTATCCGTCTTTAGCCGGAGAAAATAGATTTTAAGGAGTCAAAAATGGGTCAAAATTGGAAAAATCGTTAGTTTATTTTTTATTTTTGATTGGCTATGCGTGTCACATCGGTACAGTGGTGCCGTAACCAGATTTGAATGCTAGAGTTTCGGTTTTGACACTAGTTTACGGAACCTAAATACTTTATATTAATCTATATCTATATCTATAAAAATGAACGTGTCTGTGTGTGTGTGTTTCTGTGTACATTTCCCTACGCAATAACTCTGTCAATTTTCAGTCTACAGACTCGAAATTTGATATACAGGGTATTGAGATTTGGGAAAATATTTGTGATCTGTTTTCAGCCAGAAATTTGGCTGTTAAGGGGTCAAAGTTCAACGATTTGACCTTTGAGAACTCTACCAAATTCCTTCACCACGTTTGGGTTAAAACACTTGAAATTTTAGATATAGGTTGGTTGGACATGGATCTAACTTAATAACATGATTTGAGCCAAAAACAATAAATTTTACGGGATCATAATACGGGTAAAAAATTTAAAAACATTGACCTCTACGGTCTTTCAAAATTACTCAGACAATTTCTGGTCTAAACATTTGCAATTTTACATAATTGGTATTCAGAGATAGGACAAGCTTTTTAATCGGTTTGGGTCGAAAATGTAAGTTACCAATATATAAATGTATGTATGTATGTATGTATGTATGTTTGCATGTCTGCCTAAAACTTTCGACTGAGGCGACAGATTTTTACATGATCAGTATCGGTTTGAAGTTCGACATTTCAGACGACAGATATCGAAAAATTGGCTAAAAACATTAATATTTTCACCTTCAACTAGGCATTTTCTGCAGGGGGGTCGCTTTTTTCGCCGATATTTTAGAAAGTCATCCCATCCTTTCGATTGTCTAGCCTTAATTAAAACCTACGTCACTTCCGATTTGGCGGTGGTCGTAACAGCAAAGACATCACGTTTTTGTCCCGTTCTTTTTTCTTTGCGGTACGGGTTCGAGCCTGCCTTCCTATTACCACTTTTTTATTTTTTGCTCAAAACATACCTCCAAACACTCGGGCAACGCCGGGTTGAAATGCATGTATATATATATATATATATATATATATATATATATATATATATATATATCTGTGTGTGTATGTGTGCGTGTGTGTGTGTGTGTGTGTGTGTGTGTATCAGAAGAGTACCTGCCGGAAAAAGAGTATAATGAATTCCCAGAGTTGACCAGTTTATCCACCACTTAAATGTTTTTTTTTTGAGGGGGGGGGTAAGTTATCAATTTAATTAATTTCTGTTAATATACTAGCAGAAGTATCCGTCATTGACTGGGTTCATAAAAAAGCCTACAGAAAATAGACTGTGATTGATGAAAGTATGATAGGTTATGAAAAGGAGGGGGGTTGTAAAGAGATAAGTTTTAATACTAAAAAATTTTACCCTAAGCAAAATATTATGAAAGTAAAGATAATTTTCGCGAAAATATATTTTTTTATATCAACTTTGTTTCCATTCATAGCCAAGAGTGACCAAGAAAATGATGTTTCCTTACAAAGAGAAAACGATATATATATAATTATAAGAAATATACAAGAAATACATGTTACCATAGTCAATAAAAGTTACTTTTATGGTAGAAAAGTTCATTGGTTTGTATTTTTAAGTAGTTTGTAATTTTTTTTTAATTCATGAACCGGGTTTAAAAAAATAAAAATGGCAGCGACTTTGAAATGGAGAGCCCGGTTTTCAATTTGAAGGAGGGGCACCTGAGCATTCTGTGTTAACAATTTAAGAGAGTTCCGTCAACGTAAGGAATATTAATAAACATATTTTAATGTTTTCCGTTATTTTGTGCTTGAGGCATATTCGATAATGGCATGTGTACTTTATATAAAAATTCATTTAAGTAGTTATCGCCTAAAATTTCGTTTTAATTTCGGTTCGCTGAAATTATTTAAAGTAAAGAGCATTAAAAACTATTTCAAAACAAAAAGAAACATGTACTGAACTTTTATTGTCTATGGTAACATTTATTTCTTGCATATTTATTTTTTCGGGTAGTCGTTTATTGGCTTTTCTGCTAAACACTCTTACTAAATAATATCGACGAAATATCGAAAAACAAAGAAACAAAAACTGTTTTGAGAAATAATGAAGTTTTACTTACTTTAGTAAAATAATCCGAAACATCAAAATCGGATATTAAAAAAGTAAACACGTAATTACTTTAGTTTTTTAAAGCAAAGAATCGATATAAATATGAATAAGAAGAAAATGGCACCCTTTTCAAGCAGAACAGCTTCGTTTCAGTTTTACAGTATTGAACCGTGTAGTATTGCGCCGTCGGATTCAGGGTTGTATTATTGTAATGTAAAGAACACGCAGAAAGGGTTGTAATCAACTGAATTCCTTCTAATACACTGACAAAAAAAGCTTAAACAGATATATAAATAAAAAATAAAAAGATTATGTAAATGTTTTTAAAAAGACACGTAATCACGCGAGCAGGATTTTTTCCTTCTTTTGACACGATAACAAGTAACGTTCTTATTTTTATTATTTATCTATTTATCTATTTTCGAAAGAGTGCCACGTGCAAGCGGAGAAGGAAAAAAACAGAGTTATGCGAAATTTGTGTCGAGAATTGTCTAAAGTCCCGACTTTTTTTTGGGGGGGGGTGCTTACACTTTAATAAGAACGTGAATTTATGAGGTGAATTTATTCGACACAATATGATTCAACTAAAAAAAATAAATAAAAGCTAACGTGAATTAAGATTAAAGTTAAGGTGTTATTGTGGACCCTCACCCCTTTTAAAAAACCTTGTTAAACTTTGTGACATATTTACATTCTAGAGAGGTCAGGCGCGAACGAATACCTAATAATTTTATTATACCATATTTCTTCAAACTGAAACATGATTAGCAAAGTATACTTACGCAAATAGATATGAAAAGTCTTTATTAAAGTTTGTGCCATATTTCCATGGAGTACAGGCGCGAACTCAGACCCCATGATTTTATTATACCATCCCTATTTAAGTTGAAACATACTTATCAAAGTATTCTTATGTACATCTATATAAAAAACCCTAGTAAACGTTATTTTTTTCATTTTTTATTTCCATACTTTAGGGGCCAGGCGCGATCGCAAATACCAAAAATTTTATGAACCACCGTTCTGCCAGATCAAAATACCCATTCCTGATTCTCGATACATCTTCTATCATTACATGCAATCAGTTTTTTTTAAAATAGTCAACCATATAGGAGCCTATTCGTGACTACACACACACACACACACACACACACACACACACACACACACACACACACACACACACACGTTCAGCTTTATATTATATATATATATATACATATATATATATAGAAAGAGAGGGGGAGATAAAGAGAGGTAGAGAGAGTGAAAGAGATAATAGATAGATATACATATTTTTATATACACATACACATATATATATATATATATATACAAATATTTTTTGCGAGGTACAAAATTTTATCTTGGCTATGTTAAGACCAAATTTAAACCTGTTCGAAAACTTTGTTTTAGATTGTGAAATTAAAAAAAATATAAATGAATACGTCAGCTGATCAGTTTCAAGGCTAGCTCAACAGAGGTAAAATCGAGCTTAATTACGTTTTAAAAAGAAAAAAATGGGGAAACAAGGAATCAGAGATGGAAACAAGGGGGAAGGTGGGAGGGAGCTAATTATTAAATAGGAACTAGATTAAGCCCCAAGAGATTCTGTTTTTTTTTTTTTGCAAAGAGAAGATTTCAGAGTCTTTATATATATAGTTTCAAAGTGAAGAAATAATTAAAAGAATCGTTTTGGCATCGGAAAATAGGCACAAAATTTTCGGATTCCGGTATCGATTCCGATACTCCCAAATGTTCAGATTTTTTATGATTTCCGACTCCGATTAATCATCCCAATACTAATAGGTATATATATATATATATATATATATATATATATATATATATATATATATATATATATATATATATATATATATATATATATATACCCCGTGTGTCGCTTTATTGCAGGTCAATATTTTTTAAATTTTGAAATTGCAATGAAACGAATAGACGTGAAATTTGGTATAACACTGGAAGAGCATAACAAGGTGCCTTATTTCCCTGATTTTTGTAGAATTTGAACAAATATTTTGAAAATTATGCTAATTTTTCATTTGCTGGTAATTTTAAATCTGTATCACTGTATTCCAAGTGTCTAAAATGTATATTTTCGGTAACAAAACAATGTCATAACTTCATATTTCTATTTACATGAAATAAAGAACATATCCAGTAACAATATTAACCAAAAACAAGGACGAATTTCACATTATTTTGTTTAAAGAAATATTTATTTATCAACATAACTCCCATGCTTAAAAATCACTTCGAATGGCATCTTGTCAACTGATGATGTAAATCGGCAGATTAGAGCTGATGTGATGATATAGGAAACTTCCAAAATCTTCTACCAAATTTCATCCTTCAGCGAAAATTGAATACCTCCTTCATAAACTTTCATCTTTATTATTGAGCAGAGCTGCTCAATTGGGTTTATATCTGGAGAACAAGGTGGCCATTTCAACAAATTTTCTTCACTAATTTCTAATGACTTAGAGTAGGATGTCGTAGCATTGGTTGAGTTGGATGGTGCATTGTCGTGCATAAAAATCATTTTGCTGTGACGTGCCAATGAAAGGCCATCAAGCCATCGTGACAAACGGTCATTTAAAAATAAAATATAAGACTGACTTGTAATGTTGACATCTTCTGGCATTAAAAATGGTCCTATTAGTTCATCGCAGATTATTCCAGCCCAAAACATGACATCTCAACTTCCCTGTTGACGACGGAATCGATGAGGGGAAGTGAATCTAAGAAGCTTCCAAAATTTGGACTACCCATCTGGTCCATCAAGGGTTGCTCTAATCTTATCGGCAGAAAAGAACATTTTCAAAGCTGGTTCTCATGTATTTCTGAGCCCAAGACAAACGTTGTTCCTTATGAGTTTGGTTTAAAACATGTCTTGCTATGGACAATGATTCTTGCAATTTCATTTAAGACATTGCAGCGTGTCTTTCTGAACAAGGAAGCTATTCCAGCCTTTTTAAATAAAGCAGCACTGTTGCTGCCCGGCTGCTTGATAGGTTGACGGCGAATTTTTCTAACATCACTAACAGAAATTGATTTTTTGTGTTTTTGTCCTTCCTTGGTTTGATGTTTGGATTTTCAACGATTAAAGACAATATTCTTCGATCTCTTCCAAGCTCCTTGGCTAGATCTATGAGAGGTAAACCTACTGCACGGCCTGCAGCAGCACGTTCCTTTTCACTAGCTGTCAATCGACACATTCAAGGCATTTTGAGAGACCTGCAATAAAGTAATACACACTTAAAATTACCAGAAAACGGAAAAATTAGTATAATTTTCAAAATGTTTGTTCAAAATCAAAGAAATATGAAGCTTGTTATACATTTCACTTGCTTACGTTTCATAGTAATTTCGAAATTAAAAATATTGACCTGCAATAAAGCGATACACAGGGTTTATATATATATAAATCTCCCTGGACAAACCAAATAAAAAAGCCATAAAAAAGCAATAAAAATTCAGCATACCAATGTATAATAAACACTTACAAGTCTCCACCCCTTGGAAAAACTTCAAAGTAATGAAAATCGCCATTTTTACACATTTGAAAATAATTTCTGACGAGGACGCATCAGACGGTCTGAAACGTACGTAAACGATTTCAATGACTTAAAAACATTATTACAATGATCCAAACATAATTCTCAATGAAAAAGCAAGACACGGAATAATAAAATAATGTTAAAAAATACACATTGTTGGTGACTACTCCCTTATTTAAATATATATATATATATATATATATATATATATATATATATATATATATATATATATATATATTAAGGGAATTAGAACAACAGTCCGAGGAGCAGAGTATATTTTCATGTATTAGTAAATTATATTAATCCTTATTAATTCCTTACTGTGCATCAAACCGATACTGCCATACTAAGTTCGACGCTATGCATCATAACAAACGTTAATACGAAATTTTAGTCAGGTCGGCTGAGTAATTTGCGATAAAGCATCGATAATAAATGTGATATTGTGGTGACTAATCCCTGTTCATCTCTATTAACATTTAACATCGAACGGATACCGTAATGTTTTGCTGCACCTAATAATAACAAATGTTCATACGGAATTTCAAGTAAATCAACCCGGTTGTTTCCGAGAGAAAAAAAAGTGGATCCGACACACACAGACTAAAAGAAATTCTGTATAAATATCTCTGATAAGCTTTTCAGGTTCCGTAGATAAGCTATCAATATATAAGGCTTCTTGTCATTGTATGCTGAAAGAAAAAGAAAAAAGAAAAAGAAACGGCCTATGAAAAGGGCGGCCATTTTAAAGTCAAATATTGATTGAATTTTGCCCCGCGAAAAAATAATCACGAGTTAATAGAATATATAATTAAACGAGAAGGGGATTGATACGGTGCTTTTGTTTGCGTTTATCAACTGAGATTTCCTGTAAAGTCGCATTTTTTCTTTCCCTAATTGAGATGGAGATGCTGCAAATAGCATTGTAACCAATCTAAACTGGGCCCAACGGGCAGGGAAAAGCAGAGTTTAATTTGTACAGTCTTTAGGGAATTTGTTCACGAACAGCTCACATGTATATATTCATTCTGTTTCAACATTTTATATTCAAAAAGAAAACACTTATATGTACTCGCAGTCTCCATTGAACCAGGAACAATAACAAGTAATGTATATATATATATATATATATATATATATATATATATATATGTATATATATGTATGTATATATATATATGTATATATATGTATGTTGTATATATATATATATATATATATATATATGAATATGAATGTATTCATGGATTCAAATATTTTAATATAGTATAAAGCCTCGTTTTTATATATAAAATACGTCCATATGTATTTTATATATAAAACGTATTTACACACACATATATTATATAAATACATTTAGCTATATATGTAAATACATATGTTTGTGTGACGTTATCTGTTCGTCTATTTGTCTCTATGAAAAGCCTCTTCCAAACTACTCTGTCAATTTTTATACTACAGACGTGAGACTTGATATATAAGGAATTTGAATCTGTGGAAATATACATTCATATCTTTAACAACGTTATTATAAAATGTGTTTATATGTGTATAAACTTTGATCAGACACTTAACGAATATGGCTGGAGAGGTCATTGTTTTCGTTTCTATTCTAACTTATCGTACCGAAGTCATATATTTTTGTGTTTACTGTTAAAATAATAATCATATTTAAGGTATATTATATCTCTATATATTATATTATAATATATTAGGTAAAATATAAAATATCTATATATATATATGTATATCTCATCATATATTATGTATAATATAAAAATCAAAAAGTATGAGCTGTATAATAATAAATATAAAATCTGCATTAATTAACATATCATATTTAAGGGTATTTTACCACCGGGCAACGCCGGGCGCTTACAACTATATACTAGGCACAATATAATAATCAATAAAGAATTAGCGTTATGATTATAAATAAAAGCTGCATCATTAAAATATCATATTTAAGCGTATTTTACGACCGAACAAGGCGGGAAGGCCTGCTAATATATATATATATATATATATATATATATATATATATATATATATATATATATATATATATATATATATCGGCAACCTAGCAAGTTAAATGGAATGACTCGAAACCAAAACGTTTAGCATATGATTTTTCCTTTGACGTTTGACTGAACGATGAAGACATGTTTGCTGCAAAGCTAAAAATACAAACCTAAACCAATTGCTATTATGTCACGTGTGCATATTCGTAATACTGACGTTCGACCTTTACCTGGCAAATTCCATTTTCTTTAATTTTCACACTTTTGCACCGATTTCCCCCGGCTAAAACCCAAATATAAAGTTTCGCATGAGTTCGAATATCCTGTGTATAAAGTTTCATGTCTGTAGACCAAAAACTTACGGAGGAGTTTGTTTAGCAATTTTTTTAAACAAAAATATATACTCATACATGAATATATATAGAAAGAGGTTTTTGTTTACTATAAACTTTTTGCACTAATATTACGCACGTATAAATCACGTAGAATGTCTGCATGAATATAATTATACGTAAAAGTTTACTAAAGATGATCATCCCATAAGAAAATTGAAAAAAAAACTAATAGGAAATTAATAACAAAGAATGTTAACAGAATATGCAAATTAGCTAGATCTTTTACATATAAATGCAATTCCACGACTCATACATAAGAAAGTTGTATTTTCTTTTTAAATAAATATAAAAAAGGCGGCTTTTATATGAATACCAATACACAAAATAGGGGCATATATATATATATATATATATATATATATATATATATATATATATATAAATCAAATATTTCATGGATATTTAGCCCGTTAAAAACGGGAAAAAGGTAAAGCCATTTGACTTAGAATTTGTTCTTTATGAGAAATTGATTGTTGAATTTGATTCAATATGGGCTGATTTTTACATTATATACTTATCCCTATAAATCCTTAACTGCGCACCGAACATATTCTATAATACCTAATGAAATGGATTATGTGTAGTATCTCTCTCTCTCTCTCTCTCTCTCTCTCTCTCTCTTTATATATATTTATATATATACTTAATGTTTTAGCATTTTAATTCAGCTAGGCCCATCTGAAACAAGGAATCAAATATACAAATATTTACTTGATAATCTGCGTTTCTACTCACTTAGGTATGGGACTGGCGCACGTAAATGATATAACCACTGTCTTTATATAAACATTGCCCGACACTTACATAGCCCCATTCGTTAATTTAATACACAAACAGCGTTGCTTTACGCTAACTAAGTATTTGGCGATATCATCTAATAACGATGCTCTTTCCTGAAGGGGACCAATATGGTCATCCACATATGATCTGCTTCACTGCATTTCAATTCTTCTCTGCTGCTATCCTAAGCCAGTAGTAGTGTGGTACTATTTTTTGCTAGTACCACTGGTCCTCGTGGTCCTCCAGCACATCTGCTATGGCGGGGAGGTGATTTAGTCTCGCGCGGAGCGATACAAGAAAAAAAAGGGAACCATAATACACTTTCAATTCCCTCGCGCCTTTTCCATTGTGGCAGCCATGAGGTAAGGACACATATTTTGTATGCCTGTGAAACAGGGAGGGGGGGCATCTTTCTCTCCTTTAGCACTAGTTAAAGAGTAGCTAAGCAGAGAAACATCGAAAGGTACGCCGAAGCCTCATTCTAAGGATATATTAGCTCCGACCATGAAACCGTAACTAAGTCCACTTAACCTACTTTATATGAATAGATCCCCTTTTCAGGACATATCTACCTACGCTATTTACTCTCTTCATCAGCGGTGAAATGCGACGCGACTTGATTCTGTCGTACAGCATCATCCACAGAACTTTAAATCTTCGGTTCGGTGTTTCACACCTCAGCGCTAAGTTGCTGTCTCAATGGACACTTGTGTGACCCAATCAGGACAAACCAAAGGTGATGATTGGCTAGCTGGATCACCCAGATATACCCCGACTCACAGCAACTCTGTATACATAAGTTAGTGCAGAACAAGGAATATTAGTTTTGAAGTGAGTTCTGAAGTAAGTCTGGAGTGAGCTTCGAACTCAGGCGTTAGAGTTTGTCGACTCGGGGAAAACTGTCCACCGCCCTCACACTCTAGCCGTTCGAGCAAACACTCGTCCTTTGACCGATTGAAAGCGAAAAATCGGTTGTTGAAAACCAGAATAAAGCCCATTTCATCGACATTGTAACTACCAGAGGAAGAAACTTCAAATTGATATTTAATTTTTTTAATTTTTTATTCTCCCGTGAAAAACTGTACATACTTAGTTTCTTTTTTCTTTTCTGTGAATTATAATTTTCGTACGAAAACTGCAACCAGAGTTGACATCGTTTATTGTTGTAATTACTTTAAAGTGAACTTAAGGGAAAGAGACAGCCAAGTTTAGTGATTTGTCTTTTCAGCGGAGGATAGAAAATAAAAGAGATCATCAACTGCTGCATCTAACGTCATATCCACCCTGTTTTCGTGAATGCGACTGAAACTGCATCGCAAGACCATGGTGGATGTTCGAGCCGAACCACCTAGGACTGCAATTGTAACTGTGTGGACACTACGGTCTTTTTCGTGTTTCATTTTTACTAATGAAACTGAGACCTCACTTGAAATGCTGTACCACTCTTGCTTCAAACTCAATAGAAGAAAGCCAGTCTTCTCTATTGGTACTCCTCTTATATAGAATAAGCAGATGTTGTCATGATAATGACTCCAATATTTTTTTTACTCTCTTTCACCCACAAACAAGGAATACTACCACTTGTAACATAAAGGCTACTATTTGGGATCGTGTCAAACATGTAACTGTGGGGGATTAAGCAACGAAATGTCTGTACAAATTACATTTAAACTTGTGCAGAATAGTGCAGTAAATAGGAATTGGGAAAGAAATTCCAAATTCTAGCAGTTAGAAAGAAAGATACTAATAGAGTAGAAGACATCTAAGCACTTCTACACTGACGGGATGGGATTTTGCTGCTTATTTTGGGTTAGTCGGATGTATGTACGTCGAGGAGGAACAAGTGCTATGGATTTGTTGCAGAGGAGCAAGAGGCGTGTGAAGGAATCAATTGATCGTACAACTAATATAGTAGATGAAAAGTGAACGATAATAACAAAGGAGGGTGACACACACACAGACAATCGGTCTTAGGTGGTAGGATATCCTGTTTCGTTGTTTACCAAGGAAAGGGTACAATGGATGGCAATGGAGATGGTTCATCAAGATCAGCCGAATTGAAAACATGACTCTCACGATGTTAAAATTATGTTGTCCATAACCTACGGTGGAGTGCCTCGGGTTGATCCGCAACGTACAGACAGGGCCTGATGCTGAAACTGGAAACTGGACGTCAGTGTGCACTGGAACAAGTAGTTGGACGTCAGTTAACACTGGAACAGGTAGCTGGAACATCAGTGGACACTAGTACAAGTAGCTGGGCGTCACTGATCACTGGAGCAATTATCTAGACGTCAGTTGGCACTGATACGAGTAGCTTTACGTTAAGGCGGTTAGCTGGAGATCAGTTGGCACTGGAACTTGTACCTAGACGTCAGTGGGCACTGATACGAGTTAATTAATTACAAATTACGACTAACGACAGTAAGATACCTACGTGGATTAAATAAACGATTTCGTTCGAAATTCTGTACGGATTTTTGAGTTCGATATAAATATTTTTCAATGCCACAAGACACAACTGAAGAAGATCGGAAGATACATCGATCGAAATATTGTAAGAATAACACCCGAGATGAAAAGTGCAGTCAAACTAATTAAAAAATTTAAATGAATAAATGCGAAAGTTATAACTGCCTTGTTCAACTTCATTAGTCCAATTTAATATAGTCACCATCTATTTTTCACGTTGTTTATGCATACGAGATCTCCGATGGTAATGGTTACGAATTTGCATTTTCGCTTTAACAAAAGAGATCCATTGATCTAATTTATAAAACTCACTATGTCTGTCTGTCTGTCTAGCTGTCTCCATATTTTAAAACTATATCTCTCCCGAAACAAAAAGTTGCAGAGCGGTACTAGTGGCCTCAAATGATTGTATTTTTATGGACTGTTCTTTTCTGGGACTTTAGCCGGTTAAAATAGTTTTAAGGAGTCAAAAAGGAGTCAAAATAAAATTTAAAAAATGTTATACATTTTGTACATTAATCTTAGTTTTTTTTAACCAGTTCACAGTCGTAACGTCACCAGCTTTGAATGAGTGCTACAGTTTTGCTTTCGGTTTCGATTCTAGCTGGTGTTTGGCACCCGAATACTTTTTTTTTTACTTTTGAAATCTATAATAATATATACGAAATCTGAACGAATACAAACATCATATTTAAGTATATTTTACGACCGATCCCCCCACCGCTAGTGAACTGTTATTTGTTATTTTTTAAAATTCAATGATTGTTTGGATTTTTATATAACAAATCCTTGTGTTTCGCTATATCGTTTAACTTTTAAGACAAATAAAATTTATAAACTCACTATGTCTCTGTGTGGATGTTTGTCATTTTTTTTTTCAAACTGTGTCTCCCCCGTGGCGCAAGGTGGCAGAACCGCACGACGCGGGTCAAATGCTTGCATTTCAGTGCACCATTCTTTTATAGGTCTTTAGCCGGTAGAAATAGCTGCTAAGGGATCAAAATTGCAAGAACTTTTATCTTTGCAGGTGTAAGCCCACTTAAAGTATTTTTGATACGCATGCGCAAATATACATTTATACGTCATAATCGATTTATTTTAAACTGTTTCTCATCCATCTGGCGTTGGCTCAAGCGGTAACGCCTACGGCTTACAGTGCTATATTTTCGGGTTCGATTTAAACTGATGGCAGTGTATATATATATATATATATATATATATATATATATATATATATATATATATATATATATATATGTATATATGTGTGTGTGTTTGTGTGTGTGTGTGTGTGTGTGTGTGTGCTCGCTCACTGTTTTGAGGAAAGAATTCCATTAAAGTTCTGGATTACAAAGAAAAAAATCAATATAAGAGCTTGATATTTATTTATTTATTTAAAACTATACAGAAGGTCAGAAAAAAACATTGGTACCGTCGGTTTCAAGCCTAACATAAGGGGGACCAGTTAATTGTAAATAATGTTAGGCTCTTGTCAGCCATATTGTTTTCAATACGGTTGGCGAGAGCCTAGCATTATTTACCGTTCGAGCAAAGTGGGTCTTTCAGACTCTTAAAGGTTTGTGTCAAGTGGACTTATATTCTGATTTGGATAGGGAAGATTTCCATTTACAAATATGCTAATTAGTTTAAAAGAAAGAGTATAATTTTAACTTCTAAAGACAAATATCCCACAGTATTTTTTTAAATTAGAATTGTGTGCGTATGTGCTTTTTTTGAGAAAGATAAATCATTTATTGCAATACTCGCTCACTCTAAGGGGGAAAATGAGCGGGACGATAATCTTACGTGCAGCGATCGCACAAGTGCATGTTTATAAAGTTGCCAATTTGAAAAGTACTCTTGAAGAAAGTCGAAGATTATATCAGATTAAACGGTACGACTTCAAGAAACAGTGCATATGTTAAGTGACGATTAACACACCTAGTATATAATTTAACACAATATGAGAACAATTAATTATAAATAATAGAAGACAATACATATATATATATATATGTATATATATATATATATATATATAGTAATAAGCAGGTAGTAAGAAATACTACACACACACACACACATATATATATATATATATATATATATATATATATATAGTAATATGTAGCAATAAATTGTGATATATAATGTAAAGTACTAAGCTTGTACCTCAAGAAACAAAATAGATTTTTAGCTCCTTAAGTTTATACTTGAATTGTCTGCAAGGACCCATGGCGTAGTGGATTAGATACTTAGTAAATAATCAGTCGTAAAACTACGCTCTTTTGAAAGTAAAGGTTAAGAATTACTTAGAACTTCTACCCAGTCATTGCTGACAGAATAAGAGCATACTACAACCGTGGATTAAATAAAGAGTTTTGTTTAAAATTCTGTGCAGATTCGTAAAAATAACACTCAAGATTGGAAAAGTAGTCCGTAGAATTTAAATAATATGACGATGAGAATAGTTTACCGGATAATATTTTTAAAAATTCCGAATCAAAATTGTAATGTTACAGATGTAGAGAGAATTTAATTTAACGCATCTAATATTTATACTATGATTTTCCGCCCGAGCACACGGCCTTACTATTAATAGTGTTGCTTAAAAATCATTTCTAAATGGTAATCATATGGAGATCCGAGGTTCGATTCCTACTTCAGGAGATTATTAATAAGAACTAAAAATAACATATAGAATAACAGAACATAATATATATATATATATATATATATATATATATATATATATATATATATATATATATATATATATATATAGGCTGACGGAACAAGAATACTGAAGTTTAAATGAAAAGTTTAATTCAAGATTAAAATTATGCAATGGAAGAATATACATCAGCCAAAACTTGAGGGATATTATAAGGATATATGAGAATAGCAGTCTGAACGATTCAACTTACAAAGTCCCCGGCCCCGAAATTTCTACGCATGGAATAATTATCAAACTATATATACATCTTGATAAAATATGCAAAATAAACAATTTCTCAGACAAAAATGAAGCCAATCATTTTAAGGAGCTAAAAACACAATACTATTTACTTGGACTTAGAAATTGTCGCGTGGTGTGACTCATAACGCAATCATAGGATACCATTGTTTTTTAATCTGAAGCCAGATTCACAACGTCCCTCCAGTTTCTTCTTATTGTTATCAAACGTCTTTCAATTGTTTGTTCCCAGACTATTTTTGGTCTTTTATCTTTTTTTCTTTTTCCGTCAGGAGTGCATTGAACAACTTAATTGGCAATTCTCTGTGTGTCCAATCTTAGCGTTTGCAGATTATTGACTTCCTGTTGGTTAATGCGATCTCTGACTTTTTGGTCAAAAGTAGGCAACGATTAGGCTTAGACGATTAGTGTTAGACGGTTAGTGTTAGACGATTAGTGTTAGACGGTTAGTGTTAGATGAGTAGTGTTAGACGGATTAATTCTGACCTATAAAACAGCTATTATTTCGCCCTTCTCAAAAAGACATCGCTTATAGAATAGGAGGGGTGGATACATAATAAAGGAAGCGAGAGTTACGAAAGTAATCCAACGTTCACATACTACTCTCTTTTACTTGGCACGGTCTTTATTCCTGCTGAGATAGCTCTCTTTATTTCAGAAATAGTTTGGAGATAGTTTTCAAAGATATTACCTTTGAGATAATCCAACAATTAAAAAATAATATCATTGTTTAGTGCATTGATATTATTGGTTTTCTGTCCATTTTCCTTGGCAAAACATAATCTTGTTCTGCAAAGCCAAAGGCAAAACAATTTTCAGTTACTACACAAGCAAACCAAACACAATGAATAAATATATGAAAATATAAAGAACTTAAAGCATAAATGTTTTGGAAAAATAATTGAACCTGAAAAGGATTGATATGCCGTAAAATAAAATAATATTAAACACCATGAGGAAATATTTGAAGCATAAAACCCTCTTTTCCAAAATTACCGAATTGAACATTAAACAGCGTGAAAAGGGTTGACATGCCGTAAAACAAAACAACGAAATCAACACCTTATTTCTTTTCTTTTTTATTTATTTGCATTGGTTTCTATATATTCATTTTGATTTTTTCTATTTTTCTTTAAATCAATTCGCATTTTGTTTTCATATTTCTTTTAAATGGTTCCTTTCTATTTTTGAATTTTATTCTTTCTTGCTTTAATTTTATGCGTTTTCCTTTTGGGCTTTCTCTTCGTTGTTACAAATTTTATTTTTCGCCTACATTTCTTCTTCGTCATACCAGTTATTCATTTTACTATTTTTTGTTAAATTTCTACAAACGAAAGCATGACATCAACTATTCTACGTATTCCCAATTTAAAAAAAAAACAACCATTTTCTACTCATTTTTCCCTGCTCAAACCGAAACAGTTCAATGACATCTGATTGCTGCCAACTTCATCTTTTAAGACTTCTTTCCGATAGAAATTGCGATTGAAGAATGGTAATTGAAAAATAGCAGAAAATTTCACAATTTTGAAAACAGATCGTGAAAAAATGGGAATTCTGTTTTTTTTTGTTGTTTTTTTTAGAATTATCCATTTTTTCCTATTTACCCCCCCCCCCCAAGAGGACAGAGTAAGATACAAGGTCGGTTTTAAATGTGGGGAAAATCCAGCTTCCAAAAGGGCATTCCAGATAAGAACACAAATAAAAATTGTCTCAGTCATGAAGTATTTCTCTTCAACAGACCGATGAGATAAAAGGCAAATTGTAGTATCAGAACAGATACTACACTAGTATCCATTTGTTTATTTCTTCGTATCTTATGCTTATGAACTTTTGAAATTATTATTTAGAATCCTCGGAATATTGTGTTAGACGGATAAATTCCGACCCATAAAACAAATATTCTTCGTCATTTATCAACACCATCGCTTATAGAGGGGTACGGGACATAATAAGAGAAGCGATTGCTATTTTGACAGCGTTTTAGTCGATGTAATCTCCGACATTCTTGAGGTGTATCTTGGTGAACTCGGGAATATTTCTGTAGAACTCGAGAATCTGCACAAAATTTTAAACAGAACCCTTTGTTTTATATACAGGTGCAACAAAGCCCATAGATTACTGGAACCATGTCCTCTGGTCTATTGAGACGAAATTTAATTTGTTTGGTTCTAATGGCCTTAAACATGTGTGGCAGCGACCAAGTTAAGAGGACAAAAATAAGTGTGTCATGCCTACAGTCAAGCATGGTGGTGTGAATGTCATGGTCTGGAGCTGCATGAGTGCAGCAGGTATTGGAGAGTTACATTTCACTGAGGGAAACATGAACTCCAACATGTACTGTCAAATACTGCAGCAGAGCATGATCTCCTCCCTCCAGAAACTGAGTCGCAGAGCAGTGTTCCAGCATGACAATGACCCAAAATACACATCCAATACAACCACTGCTTTATTGAAGAGACTGAAGGTAAAGGTGATGGGCTGGCTAGGCATGTCTCCAGACTTGAACCCAATAAAACATATTTAGGGCATCCTCAAGCAGAAGGTGGACGTGCTCAATTTCTCAAATATCCGCCAGCTCCCCGTCGTAATTGAAGAGTGAAACAGCATTCCAGCGACTACATGTGAATCTCTGGTAAACTCCATGCCCAAGAGAGTAAAAGTAGTTTTGGATAATGATGGTGGCCGCACAAAATATTGAGAGTTGACATGTTGTATGTTAATATTGACAACTTTTCGCAAGGGTTTTACTCCATTTTGTTGCGAGGAATTAAGCTTAGGTGGCTATATTTTGAGCTATTTTGAGGGGGAAATAAATTAACTCTCTTATATGGTGTAGACATTGTGCCAAAAATATTTTTCAGTGTTGTCCCATGGAGCGATATACTTAAGTCTTTGAAGAAATGTAAGGAGTGTACTCACGTTTGTGATACACTATATATATATATATATATATATATATATATATATATATATATATATATTATATATATTATATTTATATATATATATATATATATATATATATATATATATATATATATATATATATATATATACCCCTTTCTCTCTTTTTTTTGGTTTTTATTTCAACATACATTATTTTTTGCGCATTAAGCAAATATTTGAATGAATTACCAATTATTAATGACAAAATCTAATCGAAAATAAGGGTTTAATAGGACGGATACATTTTCGGGAAAATGATGGAGAATTTTATCAGTAGATTGGACATGATAAACTAGCCGAGAAATCTATGTCTTCCCGTCATAGTAAGGCTAGTGTCAACTATTTTATTGTCTTTGTGTCTGAAGGAGGTTCATCACAATAGACGATGTGTTAGGCCTGATAGCAAGTTGAGAAACGAACAACGGTTTTCCAGAGAAGTACATATAAATTAGACTGATTTGTTGTTTAATAGATGTTGGATTCGTATTATTTGGATTCTTAAGACCACTCTTCTCATCTCAATGTTATGTTCACAATGTTCCGGTCGATGTAAACTACGACCTTCTTCAGGAGTACCTTATCGAACTCGGGAATCTTTTTTGTCGAATCGTGAATCTAGAATTTCGAGCAAAACCCTTCATTTAATTTACGAATGTAGCGTGTTCTCGTTCTATAAGCCATGATTCGGTAGCAGTCAAAAGTAATTCGCAATTGTATTTCCGGTGGCGCCCGCATTGCAGATTAAAGCGCCCACGGTCAGAATAGTGTAACTTTAGAACTCAATTTTTACCTGCATCAAATTAGCGAAAATATCCCAACTAGCATTTCGCTTGAGTGTCTTTTGTTTATCTCTCTCTCTCTCTCTCTCTCTCTCTCTCTCTATATATATATATATATATATATATATATATATATATATATATATATATATATATATATATATGTTAGTGTTGGGACGATTAATCGGGATCGGGAATCGGAAAAATCGGAACTTTTGTGGGTATCGGAATCGGTATTCAGATCAAAAATATCTTAGCCAGTTTTTGATGCCAAAAATCGATTCTTTTCATACCATTTTTTTTGTTCAAATTGTTTCAAAGCAAAATCTTCTATAGCTGATAGTAATGATAAAATAATGAAATGCTATTGATTTTAAACCAAAAATAAAAACAAAATAGATTTATAATCCCTCACAAATGTATTTTTTACATTTGATAAAATAGCTGCATATTTAACATGTGTTTTTACGGTAATTGTAAAAAAAATAACGACTTTATGGTGAAATATTTAGAGATTTATAAAGAATCAGAATCAGAATCGGTAATTGTATCGGAATCAGGAAAAATATTGGAATCGTCCCATCACATAATATATATATATATATATATATATATATATATATATATATATATATATATATATATATATATATATATATATATATAGGGGGGGGCGATCATTCCTGAGATACGAAGACAAGTTAAAGAACAACTTGTCTTCAATTGGTATCGCACACAGTTGTCTTGAGAATGAGGTCTTGGATCGCAAAAAAGTGGAAATCATTTTGTTTTTAGTGTTTTCCCTGTTTTCATTCTGCCAGTTTGAATTATCTGCGTGAAAAAAGGGAAAGAGTTAATAGTCAGAAGTCATACCATAGACCGTACCATTTAATCCACACACTTGCACTATGTATGTACTCTGTCTACACGGAGCAAATTTTAATTTTTGTTCTGATCAAAAGTTCATATTTTGTGGAAAGCAAGATGCCTTACATTTAAAACTGACGTTATGGATTACTGAATAAATAGAATCACAAGTAATTAATAACACCCTCAACTAAATCACTTACTCTAAAATGCGATTCTATTTTTATGCAATTACGTTTAAACATCCTGGCAGAAAAACAGCAGAAACGCGCGCGAAAAAAAAAACCAAAAAACAAAAACAAAAAAAGAACAAACAAATAAATCAACAAGTCAAAAACTACTGTTTTAGAATTTATAGTGGGGGATAAGTTTCTTTTATAAATATTACGTAAAATGATCTAAAGAATTATATCTTATTCACACAGAAAAATACAAAACAGTCTATAAAAACAAATCCATTAAAATACAAATTTTATTTATCATTTTAGGTTTAATTATGATTAAATAAGGGGTGGCATATGGTCTGTTATTAATTAAATAATAGAATCACTTGTTGCACTATATTTTGTATGTGTTACTGTATTGTCCCCCCCCCATCATCGCTGTGGGGTGATTTGGTCACGCGCGGAAGGAACCTAGGAAAAGATGGACAACAATGCAACTCATTGTTTTCCGCAGCTGGCAATCATTCATGGGGTAAGGACACACATTTTTGTCCTTCTGTAAAATCGAGGGGAAGCTCTTTCCCAGCAGTTAGTTAAGGTAAGTTAGCTTTTAACAAATTTAATGGTTAAAGTTAATTTTATGACTTGTTTATTTCTTCATTGTAATATACTAACAGGGCGGCCGGCATTGCCCGAATTGTTGGAGGTGTGTGTTGAGCAAAAAAAAAAAAAAAAAAAAAGAAAAGAAAAGTGGTATTACGCAGGCAGGCTCGAACCTGTACCGCCAAGGAGGAAAATAACGTAAAAAACGCGACGTGTTTGCTGTTGCACCTATCGCCAAATAGAAAGTGACGTAGATTTAAATTAAGGCTAGGCAATCAAAAACAGGGAATGACTTTCAAAAATATCTGCAAAAAAAAGCGACCCCTTTATGTAAAAAAGTGCCCAGTTTAGGGTGAAGGAATTGATGGTTTTGAACAATTTTTGGATATTTGTCGTCCGAAGGATCGTGTTTCAAAACGATACCAATCTTGTGAAAATCCTTTGCCTCTGATGAAAGTTTTAGGCAGACATACAAACATACATATATACATATATATATATATATATATATATATATATATATATATATATATATATATATATACATACATACATTTTAACAGACAGGTGGGATTTATATCATAGATTATGTTGGACCCAATATATAGTAATGATGTAAAAAGTTTTAAAAATCAAAACGAAAACGTTAAGCTTACAATTTATTTTTCGTCTGCCTATAATGACGGAGCTATGAAGACATGTTTAACTACATGAAGATATGTGCGAAACTAAAAATTAAAACACGAACCAAAAGCTATTACGTAATGCATGCATATTTGTAATGCCGTCGTTCGACCTTAAGTTGATAAATTTCATTTTGTTTTTAATTTTCACATTTTATACCGATTTCCCTAGGCTAAAACCCAAATATAAAGCTTCGCATGGGTTCAAGTATCTTATGTATAAAGTTCCATATCTGTAGACCAAAAACTGTAGAACCTTGGTGGGCAAAATTTTTTTAAACAAAAATATATACACATCTATATATCTATAAAAATGCAATTGTCTGTCTGTCTGTTTGTGTGTCTGTTTACATTTCCCTACAGAATAACTCTGTCAATTTTGAGTCTACAGACTCGAAATTTGATATACAGAGTAGTGAGATTTGGTAAAATCTTTATAATCAGTTTTCGGCCAGAAATTTGGCTGTTAAAGGGCCAAAGTTCAACTATTTGACCTTTGAGAACTCTACAAAACTCCTCCGCCAATTCTGGATCGAAACACTTAAAATTTTAGATATAGGTTCCTTGAACATGGATCTAACTTAATAACTTGATTTGAGCTATAAAAAAAAATATTAAGAGGTCATAATAGGGGTCAAAGTTAAAACAAATTGACCGCTACGGTCTCTACCAAATTACTCAGATAATTTCTGGTCTAAACTTTTGAAATTTTACATAAAGGATATTCAGAGATAGGGAAAGCTTTTTAATCGGTTTGGGTCGAAAATTTGAGCTATGTAAATCTATGTATGCGTGTTTGCATGTCTGCCTAAAACTTTTGACAGAGATGCCGGATTTTCACAAGATCAGTATCGTTTTGAAGCTCGGTCCTTCAGACGATAAATACCGAAAGATTGGCTAAAAACATGAATTACTTCACCCTCAAATGGGCACTTTTCTACAGGGAGGGGTCGCTATTTTCGCCGAAATTTTGGAAAGTCATCTCCTCTTTCTGATTATCTAGCCTTAATTTAAACTTACGTCACTTCCGGTTTGACGGTGGTCGTAACAGCAACGACGTCAGGTTTTTTCACGTTCTTTTCCTCCTTGGCGGTACGGGTTCGAGCCTGACTTCCTACAACCACTTGTTTTTTGCTCAACACACACCTCCACACATCCGGGCTCCACAGCTAGTATATAAATCTATATATCTATAAAAGTGAACTTGTCTGTGTGTATGTGTGTGTGTGTGTTTGTCTGTGTGTGTCTGTGTCTGTGTACATTTCCCTACGCAATAACTCTGTCAATTTTTAGTCTATAGACTCGAAATTTGATATACTTGGTACTGAGATTCGGGAAAGTCGATGTGATCGGTTTTTGGCCAGAAATTTTGCTGTTAAGTGGTCAAAGTTCAACGATTTGACCTTTGAGAACTCTACCAAACTCCTCCGACAATTTTTTGTCTACGCACTTGAAATTTTAGATATAGGTTCCTTGGACATGGATCTAACTTAATAACTTGATTTGAGTCCAAAACAATAAATGTTAAGGGGTCATAATAGGGGTCAAAGTTAAAAAAAAAATGACTTCTGCGGTCTCTTCCAAATTCCTCAGACAATTTCTAGTCTAAATATTTGAAATTTTACATAAAGGGTATTCAGAGATAGGGCAAGCTTTTTCATCAGTTTGGAGTCGAATATTTTTAGTTACCAATATGTAAATGTATGTATGCATGTATGTTTGCATGTCTGCCTTAAACTTTCAATAGAGACGACGGATTTTACCAAGATCAGTATCGTTTTAAAGTTCGACGTTTCATACTACAAATATCGAAAAATTGGCTAAAAACATTAATATCTTTCATTTCAACTAGACACTTTTCTACAGGGGGCGGATCAGTTTTTTCGCTGATATTTTTTAAAGTTATCCTTTCCTTTAGGTTGACTAGTCTTAATTTAAAAAAAAATGTCGCTTCCTGTTTGGCGATGGTCGTAACAGCATAAACCTAGGTTTTACCCCGTTCTTTCCTCTTTTACGGTACGGGCTCGAGCCTGCCTTCTTACTACCACTTTTTTTTGTTGCTCAACATACACATCGAAACACCCGGGCAACGCCGGGCTGAAATGCTAGTATAAAAAGAAAGAGTTTCTGTTTACTATAAACGTTTTACTGCAAATATTACGCAAGTATTAACCGCGTAGAATATCTGCATGAATATAATTACACGTAATAGTTAAGTAGAGATGTTCATCTCATAAGAAAACCGAAAAAAACTAATATCGCGTTAATTATTATTATTAATGAATGTTTAAAAGAATATGCAAATTAGCTAGATCTATTGCTAGTAATGTATTTCGAAGACCCATACATAATAATGTTCTATTTTCTTTTTAAATAAATAGAAAAAAAGTGTTCTTTGCCTTCAGGATCAATGTGTGGTATCTGCTCCTATGCGTCACTTTACTTTTTCGGTTTCGATTAAGAGAAGTCCTTCATGATTGATACATCTTTTATTTTTGTTACTAATCAGAGTGCTCCTTTTTGGGGAGCTGGTTTTCCCCACATCAAAAACAGACTTTGCATCTAAGTCTTCCCTCGTGAGGAGGCAATTAAAAAAAAAGGTCCTTCACCTTCGGGCCGGGATCAAAGTGTAGTATTTGTTCTGATGCTACACTTATATTAATTTGTTTTTGGTCAATGCAGAGGAGACAATTATTATTTTTGGTCACTACCAGAGTGCCCTCTTAGGGGTAGCTGGTTTACCTCCACATTAAAAATGACCTTGTGTCACATTTTGCTTTCGTGTGGGTGCAAATAAATACCAAATAAAAAAGGGTTTTAAATATGAATATCAATACACACACACACACACAAAACAGATTTATAAGAGTATAGATTATCTTGGACCCAATATATAGTCACGATTTTAAAAGTTTTTAAAAAATCGTACCCACCATCGAGAATCAAAACCAAAACGTTAAACTTACGATTTACTATTTTCTTTGACGTTAATTCCTGAGATATGAAGACATATTTGCTGCAAGGCTAAAAAATTCAAGAATTAACTAACAACTATTACGTTACGTAATATATATATATATATATATATATATATATATATATAGTCATCCACATACAGTACTGTTTCGCTGTTTCACAGCTCATCAGTGCGGCTAGACAGGCAACCACCTCAAACCAGGATTGAAACCCGACTGTCTGTATGGCAGTCAAGGCTCCTAACCATTACGCTATTGGCGGCCGCTGAACGAGTAGTGAATTTAACGATGTTTTGACATCGTCCGAAATACCGCCGCTCGATTTGTTTACACAAAGAGCGTCGCTTATACGCTAATGGTAATTCGTGTATCACTTCTCAATATGCTCAACTCAAGGTGAGGAGCATTATAGTCATCCACATACAGTACTGTTTCGCTGTTTCACAGCTCATCAGTGCGGCTAGACAGGCAACCACCTCAAGCCAGGATTGAAACCCGACTGTCTGTATGGCAGTCAAGGCTCCTAACCATTACGCTATTGGCGGCCGCTGAACGAGTAGTGAATTTAACGATAATGCCGTTGTTCAACCTTCACCTGGCAAACTCCATTTTTTTAAAAACGATTTTTTTACCCGGCTGAAACTCAAATATAAAGTTTCGTATGAGTTCGAATACCCTCTATAGTAAGTCTTATGTCTGTAAACCGAAAACTGACTGAGGAGTTTAGTTGCCATTTTTAATATATATTAATATATATATATATATATATATATATATATATATATATATATATATATATATATATATATATATATACATACACACGCATATATAAACATATATAGAGAAAGGCTTGTGTATAGTATAATCTTTTCACGCAAATACTACGCAAGTATAAATCATGTGGAATATCTGCATGAATATAATAACATATAATAGTTAACTAAAGATGATCATGTCCCATAAGCAAATCGAAAAAACTAATAGGGAATTAATTAAAATGAATGTTTAAAAGAATACGCAAATAAGCTAGATCTTTTGAATATGTATGCAATTCCACGACCCATATATGAGAAAGTTGTATTTTTTTTATTTATACGAGTATAGATAGTATTTTTGATAATAGGGTGTTAATGATTATGCAATCATCAGTGTAGAAAGCGACACTTATCGCTGATCAAGAAATGTGACTCAGTCGACAAAACAGCATTCAGCTTAAGGGCTAGTGTCTTTCCTCCAGGCCACCAGCAGTTACTACGAGATGGGAAGATGGAAGCTGTGAATGCCATATTCAGCAGGCTTAAGCAGTTGATAGTCAGAGAGAGTATTGAATAACAGAAAGCTACAATAATATATACTTTCTAGTTAATAAAAAATAAAAAAATGAGCTTCGAGCCGGAGCCACTATTTAACCGTATTTATTGTTAAAAAAACCCAACAACAACAAATCTAAATTTATAAGCGATAAAAATAAACAGCAAAAGTCATCTAGGAGTTCGTAGCGGAACGGTTAACGGGCCGGACTGTGGTATACATAGTCTAGGGTTCGATTACTATAAACAGTCAAACTACGCTGATGAGAGGTAGTTCCCTTGAAACACGCGTGTTTTAAATAATTAAAATATCATATACGTCCAAATGAATTACGGGCGACTTTCTAGTAAATAAAAAATGAGCTTTGAGGCGGAGCCACTATTTTACCGTATTTATCGTTAAAAAAAACAACAAATACATATATATATATATATATATATATATATATATATATATATATATATATATATACTAGACTATCCGTGACCCGTTGGGTCAGTATGTTATATTAGCTATCGAATTCATGTATGAACGTGACACTTGTGACGTAAAGAAAATAGATTTTTTTTTGACATAACAAAAACATTTCTATGAAAGTATATTAAAATGCAAAAAAGAATATAGATAGATTTCTATGAGTCGTTCTGTTTATTATAATTTATGAATTAAAAAAAAGTGTCAGTCACTGAATTATAAGTGGTTGGCCATACTTATAGGTAAATGTGCACTGAAGATACCATAATACTTATAGTTAAATTCAAATTTTTATATATCTGCCTTTTTTTAAGCGTTCATTTCTGTATTACGTTTTAGTTATTTTAAACCCCACTCTTCCCATGTTAAATAATAATTTCGAAATAATAACATTAATATTTCAGTGTCCCACTTGTTCTTTTGTTTTTGTTTATTTTAAACCCCACTCTTCCCACGTTAAATAATAATTTCGAAATAATAACGTTAATATTTCAGTGCGCAGGTAAAAATCTGCAAAAGAAGCGATTTGTGTTTATTTGTGTACGTTGTTATGGGTTAATGTTTATGCGCGCATGCGCAACCGGATGATGTAAACCGGAAAGTGGGTTACATACATCGTTACAAGGTCATTTACTTTTATAATTATATATATATATATATATATATATATATATATATATATATATATATACATATATATATGGGGTTGTATTTATATCCCAGCATGCTACAAGCGTCTCATTGCGAGTTAAATGATGTTTTTGCGATATCAAAATTTTTATGTCAAATGATGTATTTTCAAATAACTTCTCGTTATAATATTTTTATTTCATATATCATTTTAAAAGGTTCTTTTTGCTCTATCTAATCGTTTTCATTATCATCATTTTAAACCAATTATGTCGTCTTTTCATAACGTTGAATGCAAGATGGAAAAAAGCAAATTCACACACTTTTCTTATTTCAAATCAAACAAGTCTGAAAAGCTGCTGAAAATCTCGCGATATCAACGAAGAATTTTGCCCAGGAACCACTACTGAACGTACCACACAATGGTCGTTTAGAAATTTCCTGGCGACGATGAGAGTTTTGCAGATAATGAGCATCCATCGCATGTGGACAACGATCAATTAAGAGCCTAAGTCGGAGTCAATCCATGCACAGATCCTCGAGAACGTGTTTCTGAATAAAACAATACGTATACAACGATTTCCAACCACTTGAGACAGATTGAAAAGACAAAACAACTTGATAAATGGGCGCCTCACGAATTGAACGAAAACCAGAAGAAGTGTCATCTTCTCTTGTTTTACGCAACAAAAACGACCCATTTTCTAACCGGTTAGTGACTTGAGATAAAAGAAAAAATTGTGTTCTTTACGATAATCAGAGACGCTCAGCGAAGTGGTTAGACTCCATCGAAAACTCTACGACACTTCTCGAAGCCAGAATGGTACCAAAAGAAGGTCATGCTGACAGTTTCATGGTCTGCGGCCGGTCTTATTCATTACAGTCTTCTGAATGCAGGCGAAATAATTAAGCCGGAAAAGCACTGTCAACAAATGGATAAAATGCATCAGAAACTTCGACAACAACACCCAGTACTAGTCAACTAAAATAGCCATTTCCCATCCACAACAATGTTCGACCGCACGTTGCTAAACCGATCCTGCAGAAGTTGAACGAATTGGGCTACGAAACTCTGCCTCATCTGCCAAACTTTCCAGACGTTTCATCTACCGACTACCACTTTTTCAATCACCTCGACAACTTTCTGCGTATGAAATGCTTAAAAATCTAAGCGATATGAAAAACTCATTCAGCGACTTCAGCACCCCCAGAACTCAAGGTTTTTACGTTACTGGCATAAATACACTTGTTTTGCGTTTGCAAAAGTATGTTAAATCTGATGGTGCTTATTTCGATAAATAAATTTTTGTTTGAGCCAAGATATGTTTATCTGAATATAAAAGTTAAAAAATCCCAAGAACATTTTTGTGAACCTGATAGGTTTTGTATCACTAATTACGCAGACATTAAAAAAATGGAAAATATTATACAGTTCTGGTAACCTCTGACGAAGCTTAAACTACGGTATAGCTGGAAATGTCTTCTCATGTATTAAATCAATTCTCTCTGATAGGTTCATAAGAGTAGTGGCTGATGGGCAGAAATCAGAAGCTCTCAGTATTAATGCTGGAGTCCCTCAGGGGTCCATCCTGGGCCCAACTCTCTTCCTGATCTACATTAATGATCTTCCAAATCACATCCTTACATCATTCATAGACATTAATGCTGATGACACTACTATCTATGGTAGCACATCTAAGCCCGTAAACAACCAAGTTCTCTCCGATTCTCTCTTCTCTGATATTGAGAAAGTGGTACAATGGGGAAAGAGGTGGCTTGTTTCTTTTAATGCATCTAAAGCCAAGCTTTTATCTTTACATCATCAGCACTCTGATCCACATTTGACATCAATTGAAATGGATAGCTCTCGTCTTGGGGAGGCCTCATTAGACAAGCTTCTGGGCTTGACTTTTACTCCTGATCTTAAATGGAACACATACATTAAATCCGTTGCCGCGGCCGCTGGAAAAATGGTGGTATCCTTCTATAGATCCAGTAGATATCTTACTATTGATGCAATTCTCTGTCTATATAAAAGCCAGGTACATCCAGGGATGGAGTAATGTTGCCACATTTGGGCAGGAGCTGCTAAAAAGGACTCATCCTGCCTTGATAAAGTTCAAAATAGACTTCGTAGCCTTGTAGAGGATGTCCTTTTCTCTTCCCTGCAACCTCTTTCTCACAGAAGAGATATTGCGAGTTTTTCTCTGCTTTATCGTTATTTTCATGGCAAGTGCTCGACTGAGCTCCAATCTCTTGTCCTCCCTCGCCAAACTTTCACAAGAAACACCCCTCTAGCAGAAAACACTATCACTAATTTCCCCCACTCTTTATCTGTGCCTAAACATAAACGTAGATTCCATGAGCAAACCTTGTTTCTTAGAACTGCACGCCTGTGGAATTGTCTTCCGTTTTCGTGCTTTCTAGCTGACTACAATATGGTTGTCTTCAAGTCTAACGTAAACAAGTTTTTGATGAGCCGTTCCATATAAGTTAACAAATTTTCCGAATTTCCATTACTAACGGTTACTATATTGTCCAATTTCTACTGTACATTCTTTAACCCTTATCCTCAAGTGGCCTCTTGGCCTTGATAAATGGTGATGCCTATGTAAAAAAAATAGTATTGACAAGGCTTCTAATTTTCAGTTACTTTAATACTATAAACTTATCAATGCGTTCACAAATGCGGTTCAAATTACGTATCGCCAGCACATCGGGTCAATTTAACATCGGTAAACCAAAAGAAGAAGAATGCATGGCACAATCCTAGTAATCCCTGTAGAAGATATACGATATGAAAAGAAAGTTGAATCTTAGGAAATTTTCCATAATTCCAGTAATTATAGCAGTATTCGAAACCAGAAAAAATGAATTTCAAAAATAACCTTGTGAATATACCCGGTGAACCAAGTGTAAGATAAATACAAATAAATGCACTTAAAGAAACGATTAGAATCTTAAAAGTGTCTCTCGTTAAGAGTGTTTAAAATAGTAAGTAAATATCTTGCAGCCAGTAGGATGCCCCATCTCCAGTAAAAAAATTAATGATGAGAAAATTTAAATAAAAACAAGGATATTTATTCTGAAAAATTTAAGTTTGAATATAATAATGTTTCTATTTTCAAAATTTTATCATTATGTTTTTTGTTTCTATGTAAGGGATTCATATATTATGAATTTTGGAACTTGGAGCGTAAAGAATTTAAATTGTGCGGGGTATTTGACTTTTAGCTTTATGGAAAAAAAGATTTTAAAAAATGACCTCGAATAATTAGGTACCTGTGATTTTTGTAAAATTATGACAATTTATCGATATTATTCGATTTCTTTTCCTATGAATACTTTAACGTGATTTGGGCAGACACCCCTTCCTTTCAAAACTTCAATTATATCAATTTTTTTTTTTTACACAGTGATCACCACTTATCAAGGCCCGGAAGCCACTCAAGGATAAAGGTTATTGCAAGTACATTACGTTAGTGTGGAGATTTGATGAAGTGTTTACTTAAGGGGGCGGTTCATTAGGAATTTGTTAACGTTGGACTTGAAGACATCCAAGTTGTAGTCCAGTGGAAAGCAGTCAGACGGAACAGAGTTCTACAGGCGTGCAGTTCTAAGAAAGAAGCTTTGTTCATGGAATCCACGTTTTGATTTAGGCACAGATAAAGAGTGGGGGAAATTTTTCACAGTGGATTCAGCTAGACGGGTGTTTTTCGTGAAATATTGGCGAGGGGGGGGCAGAGATAGGAGTTTAGACGAGCACCAGCCATAGAAATAACGATAAAACAAGGATAGGCTCACAACGTCTCTTCTGTGGGAGAGAGGTTGCAGGGTAGAGAAAAGAGCATCCCCCACTAAGCCACAAAGTCTATTTTGTACTCTGTCAAAGTAGGATAGGCTGTTTTTAGCAGCTCCTGTCCAGATATGGCAACAGTATTCCATCCTTGGACGTACTTGGCTTTTATATAGATAGAGAATTGCATCAGTAGTGAGATATCTTCTGGAGCGGTAGAAGGATCCCACCATCTTTCCAGCGACCTTGGCAACAGACTTGATGTACGTGTTCCATTTCAGATTAGGAGTAAAGGTCAAACCCAGAAGCTTGTCAAAACACGAGGGTTCGCCCAGACGAGAGCCATCCATCCCAATTGATGCCAGATGGGGATCAGAGCGTTGATGATGTAAGGATAGGAGTTTGGATGCATTAAAGGTAACCAGCCACGTCTTCCCCCACTGAACCACGCGCTCGAGATCAGAGGAGAGAGAATCAGAGAGAACTTTGTCATTTACAGCCTTTGATGTGTTGCCGTAGATGGTCCTGTCATCAGCATAGATGTCAACGAATGATTTAAGTATGTGTTTAGGGAGGTCATTGATGTAGATCAGGAAGAGAGTTGGGCCCAGGATTGACCCCTGGGGGACTCCAGCATTTATATTGCAGGCCTCCGATTTATGCATTGTAATTAGACATCACTTAAATAAGATCTCCTAAATTTCAATTTCTTTTTAAAACCTCTTCAGCGTCAACATTAAAATTTAGACAATTAATTGATGTTTATCAAAATTGAAAAAAAGAGGATTTTAGGTACAAATCGTAATAATAGTCCAACAGTAATATTAAAGGGATTAACTTTACTCATCCTTAGACGAACATTACTCTCGTTTATTCAAAAATATACACTACCAATACTAAACATATGCACGGTTTTCGCATAGAATGTCATAACGACAGTTGATATGCCGTAAAAACGAAACAACCAATCAATCAATTTAGATTGCAATCCGTCTACCAAAAGAAAATAATTTTAATATACATGTTACAGGATATGTTCAAATCTTTAATGCACCTAAATGGTAAATATGGATTTGTTTCGTATTATTTGAATTCTTCGGACTACTGTTCTGACCTTGATTTTATTTTCACCAAGTTTCGAACTACGTATTTTGTCGAACTCGGAAATTTTTCTGTCGAATCGGGAATCTTTCTGTCTAATTGGAGATCTTTTTTGTCGAAAGCGGGAATCTTTTTGCCAACTCAGGAATCTGCACGGGATTTCGAATGGAAACCTTTTATTTTGTCCACGGTGTTTGTATTTTGTATCAAACGTCCGCAAAGAGCCGTAGGGCAGTAGATAAAGTACTTGAATAAAATTCATTTATACGTTTACACACTTCTGGCATCAGTGTAGGCGACACTAAAAACACATTTGCGAACTACTAGGGACCACTACTCAGCCATGACTGATGGAACGAGAACATATAACAAATTTGGATTAAATAAAGGATTCCGTTCGAAATTTAGTACCGATTCTCGAATTTAATAGAAAGATTCTCGGGTTTTATAGAAAAATTCCTGAGTTACATAGAAAGATTCTCGAGTGTATTAGAAAGATTCTCGAGTGTAATAGAAAGATTCTCAGGTTTAATAGAAAGATTCTCGGGTGTAATAGAAAGATTCTTGAGTTTAATAGAAATATTCTCGAGTTTAATAGGAAGATTCTCAGGTTTAATAGAAAGATTCTCAGGTTTAATAGAAAGATTCTCGAGTTTAATAGAAATATTCTCGAGTTTAATAGGAAGATTCTCAGGTTTAATAGAAAGATTCTCAGGTTTAATAGAAAGATTCTCGAGTTTAATAGAAATATTCTCGAGTTTAATAGGAAGATTCTCAGGTTTAATAGAAAGATTCTCGGGTGTAATAGAAAGATTCTTGAGTTTAATAGAAATATTCTCGAGTTTAATAGAAATATTCTCAGGATTAATAGAAAGATTCTCAGGTTTAATAGAAAGATTCTCGAGTTAAATAGAAAGATTCTCGAGTTTAATAGAAATATTCTCGAGTTTAATAGAAATATTCTCAGGATTAATAGAAAGATTCTCAGGTTTAATAGAAAGATTCTCGAGTTAAATAGAAAGATTCTCGAGTTTAATAGAAATATTCTCAGGTTTAATAGAAAGATTCTCGAGTTAAATAGAAAGATTCTCGAGTTTAATAGAAATATTCTCGAGTTTAGTGGAAAGACTCCCGAGTTTAAAAGAAAGATTCTCGAGTTTAATAGAAAGATTCTCGAGTGTAATAGAAAGATTCTCAGGTTTAATAAAAAGATTCTCGAGTTTAATAGAAATATTCTCGAGTTTAGTGGAAAGACTCCCGAGTTTAAAAGAAAGATTCTCGAGTTTAATAGAAAGATTCTCGAGTGTAATAGAAAGATTCTCAGGTTTAATAGAAAGATTCTCAGGTTTAATAGAAAGATTCTCGGGTTTAATAGAAAGATTCTCAGGTTTAATAGAAAGATTCTCGGGTGTAATAGAAAGATTTTGAGTTTAATACAAATATTCTCGAGTTTAATAGAAATATTCTCAGGTTTAATATTTTGAGTTTAATACAAATATTCTCGAGTTTAATAGAAATATTCTCAGGTTTAATATTTTGAGTTTAATACAAATATTCTCGAGTTTAATAGAAATATTCTCAGGTTTAATAGAAATATTCTCGAGTTAAATAGAAAGATTCTCGAGTTTAATAGAAAGAATCTCGAGTCAGTCAGAAAAATTTCCGATTTCGAAAAGATATAGCTTAATAATACATATATACCAGTATAATATATATATTTTTTAATTTTACAGAATGTCAGAAAAAATATTGATACTGTTGGTTTCAACTCCGATATAAGAGTACCCGTTTATGGTCGAAAATTTTAAACTGATGGTACCGATGTTTTTCTTACCTCTTTAAAAATGTATATATATATATATATATATATATATATATATATATATATATATAAAGAGAGAGAGACGAAGAGAGAGAGAGAGAGAAGGTAAAGAGAGATAGATAGGGGCATATAGATAGTGAGAGAGCGAAGGAAATATATGTATAAGGCGTGAACGGAAAGTAGAAAATGTTTGAGGCAGACTTCAAAGCTGTTTAAATCAAGAAGGTTTGCGCACTTGCGTTGATAAATCACATTTAATCTTTATGTTAATACGATAGCGTGTGTGTTATTTTGTGTATCACGCTTACACCTTTTTTTTATTCCGAGTAACTGCCGTTTAATTATTGTGACCTTCCATTTCTTGTAATTTTATTACATCGGCCCAAATGCTGTGAATATCACTATAATAATAAAAACAGTCGTCCCAAAGAATCCAAATGATTTTAATGATCACTCTTCATCCTAAAAATTCTGAAATCAACTTGTGTCTGTTTTTTGTTAGTGATTTTATTCTATGAACGATTATCCAGATGTGTTTTCAACTTCAATCCTTTATCTGAAGCCAACGAAGTCTAATATCTCTGATATATTAGCCATTCAAACCGTTTCGTTTTTCTGAGGTCAACAGAAAATTAATTCTGTTTGTGCAGAGCTCAATAGCCAACCGTACTTGGTTACTACGTTTTTGTCCTCCATTTTGATGAGAAAATTGCCACTAGAGTTATAAACAAGTTCATCAATCAAACGCCGCAGTGGCATCCTATATGCACCTGCGATAAATTACATTCTTTGCCTATTGCCAATAAAACGTCTTCATTTCACCGAGTTTGCAATCAACACGTTCGATGTCTTTTTAAAAAGCCAGTCTTCTCTTTTAATACGACTTCCTCACGCGAGTCAGCCATTTCATACAAGATGAAAAACAAAACATTACAAAAAACAAAAAAAACAAACAAATAGAAATGATTAGAACTGGACGTAAATCTTCGTATTATTTGGATTCTTCGGACGACCGTTTTAATCTTTAACGTTATTTTCAAAACGTTTAGGTCGATGTAATCTCCGACCTTCTGCATGTGTATCTTGTCGAACTCCGGGACCTTTCTGTCGAACTCGAGGACCTGCGCGGAATTTCGGACGAAATCCACGGGGGATGAGGTTAGCATATTGTCGTTTCGGTAGCCATGACTGGGTAGAAGTCCTACATAATTCGCAATTATATTTTGAGTTTGATAGGATACACCTTAAGAAGATCGTAGGTTACATCGACTGAAACATTGTGAAAATAACGCTCAAGAGAAGAACAGTAGTCCGAAGAATCTAAATAATACGAATAAACAATCCTCATCTCGACAACATCGAGAAAAGTAAGACTTAAATAACATTGGTGACTATGTAAAAAAAATAAATTCTGGAAAACAAAAGATCGCCCGTTTTATTGATACTACTACGTCTCCATAGCTTTAATTTTTTTTTAGTTAAACACCAATACTAGGCTTTACTTTTGGAGCCAACCTTGTATCACAAAGCATGCTCCAGACGCCAATCTATAGCTAGCGTTCATCGCTAGCAAAAGTGCATGGAGAATGGTGATTACTATGGAAAAATAAATATTCGGATACAAAATGCCACTTGTTTTAATGATACCGTTCCCGTTTGCGTAGCTTGTCAACTTTTTGAATAATAAAAAAAATAGACGGTTTTATTTTCATAACGACGCTTGTAGATTATTAAGTTTGATTTTTTTTCTACTTAAACAAGGACGTTGCGTATGACGCGCCCTGTATTATGTTTATCTTAATCTTACTAGCATTTTTTTAAATACTTGCTTAAGATCAAAGATCTATTGAAAGTTTGACAACAATCTGGCAAATCACTTTACGAATAATAATAATTCTCTAGGAATAAACACAAACAAATCTAATTTACATCGTGTCTAGGCCTGCATAGCTTTTTCGAACCTGAGTCACCTTTCTATCTCTTATCACGGACTCCTGCTTGATACAAAGATAACAGGCAATTTACCGATAACCCTCGTTGTTCAATATATTTCTGACTAAAAAAACAACAACAACAAAATCTAATCGAAAATTAAGTAATGAGAGTAAAATAAACATCTAGTGACTTTCTGGCTGATGCAAGTTAGCTCCATAAAATATTCATGCCGATCGAAGCCCATCCAATTATATTGGATGCCATTTCGTGCGTAGGGAAATGTGACCGAACATCTGTCGTTGCGAATCACTAGTCATCCGCCATTACCGCGTCGCCATATTGAAAACAATGGCGCCAATTTTATCAGCCCGGCTCCGAGCATGCGCAGACCAAGCATAATGGTTGCAGACGACAAATCAGGCAATTAAGGTTTGTAAATTTACTTCATGCTCCGCAAATGGTTGAACCAGGAAAAGAGTATTTTTTTAGCGTAAAAAGAGTGGAGAAGCGACGTGGGAAGAGTCTGAAAGGGTGGCTTGATCCGAGCAGGTGCGTGGATCCTAGATTTCGGTCATAATTAACAAGACAAGCTCGGTTACACAGTCTTCGATGCGTTTCCTGGTTTCTACTTTAATATTTCCCTTTTCTCTTTTAATTTTCATACAACGATTTCATTTTCAATTTTGTATTACTTGTTGTTCTCTAATTTATTATTATGTATTTATTGTTTGGACTTGTTTTTCATAATTTTATGTGTTTTTTGTAATGCAATTTATTTTTATTCATACTGCCCTTTTTATAATTTGTTACATTATTACTTTTTAATGTTTCATTTATTTTTTATTTACATAATTTTAGTATCTTTTTCTTTTTAGAGGCGAGCACTTTTAAAATCTTTTCCACCCCAAACAAACAATTCTGCCCCATGGAACGTGGAATCATGTTTAATAGTACAGACAGAATAGACGGAAATAGGGATGCAATTCGAACTTACAGCAGTCGAAAATGGGAAAAATCATTATCAGGTTGACAAGAAAGTTCTTGCGGTTTTCCACATCTAAATTTAGATTAAAATATCTCGGCTAAAACAAACAAAATAAAATACTGATCGAAATAAGCACCATGAGAATCAAGTAACTTTTCTCAACACAAAACAAGTTTATTTCTGACAGTAACGTAAAAATCTTGTGCTGGTGGCAATGAAGTCGCTGAAGGCGTTTTTGATATCGCTTAGATTATTTAAACATTTCTCACGCAGACAGTTGTCGAGATGCTTGAAAAAGTATTAGTCCGTAGGTGAGAGGTCTTGAGAGTATGGCAGATGAGGCAAAGTCTTGTAGCCCAATGTGTTCGATTTCTGCAGGGTTGATTTAACAATGTGCGGTCAGGCATCGTCGTGGAGATAAATTGGCCTTTTTCTATTGACTAATGCTGGGTGTTGTTGTCAAAGTTTCTGATGCATTTCATCCATTTGTTGACAGCACTTCTCTGCCATAATTGTTTCGCCTGCATTAAAAAAACGCAATGGATAAGACCGGTCGCAAATCACAAAACAGTCAGCATACCCCCTTTTTGTGCAACTCTGGCTTCAGGAATTGTTGTGGAGCTTTGTCGGGGTCTACCCACTAAGCTGAGTGTCGCCGGTTGTCGTAAAGAATCTACTTTTGATCACAAGTCATTAATCCGTCGAGAAACAATTCGTTCTTGTTGCGTAAAAGAAAGGAAGATGACACTTAATAACGGCGTTTCTTTTGGCTGTTGTTTAAGTCATGAGGCACTCATTTATTAAATTTGTTTGTCTTTCCAGTCTTTCTCAAGTATTTGGAAAACGTCGTATACGTTACGTCTAATCTGGCAAGTTCTCGGACATTTGTGTGTGGATTTGCTTCGACTAACTAAGGCTCTTAATTAATCGTTGTCAACAACTGATAGCCGACCACTACGCTCATCATTTTAAAGCCTCTCGTTGCCGCCACGAAATTTCTTAAACCACCATAGTGCTCTACGTTCAGTAGTGATTCCTCGGTCAAACACTTCGTTGATATCACGAGTTGGTTCAGCAGCTTCTCTTCCTAGCTTGAATTGAAATAATAAAACTGTGCGAAATTGCTTTATTTTCATCCAGAATTCAACATTCTGAAAAGAAGAAATACGTTGTTTTAAAACGATTGCAATTTGAACGATCACATAGAACACAAAAAAAACGATATACAAAGTAAAAGATTATCATGAAAATACGTCATTTTAAATCAAAATTTTAAAAAACCTTCTTGTCAACTCCATAAAAATAGAAAGCTTTTTGACATCTAGAAACCTTTAAGGTACCGGATGCTGCTCTTTGTTGAGTAAATCGGAAATAAGTAGGTCAAGAGAGCACGTTAGAGCATGTTCCTTTAAAGTACTGTTTTTTTTTTAAATTTATGTTTAACCGCCTACTAATTCTCAAAGGCAACTTAGCCCAAAGATGATAAAAGTGTCAGTTGGACGTTTAACAAAACTCTGCGAAATTTAAATACGGCGGGTGACATAGAACAAATGATTTTTAAGACTTCCTGACAAGAATTTATTAACATTGGACTTGGACATGATCATGTTGTAGTTAATGATCAAGCAGTTTGGAGATATTGCATTCCACTAATAGTTCATGAAAAAATCATTGCTGGTGTTCCTGAAAATTCCCTTTCGTTTGATGTACTATAAGGAAGAAAATGAGATATTTGTACAGTGATTTTTTTTATGTTTATTCGCCCCAAATAAGACACAGTGCCATTAAGTTGTAAGTGGCTACTAATAGGGATCAGATTTGCCGAGATACTATGCACGGATTCTTTTTGGCAGCGAGATATCTGTTAATATTACACTTGAACTTCTAAATGTCAGTTCAGTCAGGGAAGCAGGACCCTGGAACGAAATTCCAAAGTCTAGCAGTTCGAATAAAGAAGCTATTTAAGTAGAACACTTTACAACATCTTGGGATCTCTACAGTGTAGGGGTGGAATTTTGCTGCTTATCTGGTTTGCCAGAGGTATTTACGCCGAAATTGTTCTAGTGCTTCGAGTCTGTTCGAGTACTTACCATTAAAGCACTTGTAAAACAGACACAGGGGTGCCATATTTCGACGATGGATAGAAGTTAAAGTTTGGTCGACAGAGCGGGACCTATTATGTTGGGGACTCTTTTCTGAACCGTATCTAGGAGGGGGAGACTACTGGCAGATGCAACAACCAAGATGTAATAAAATTATTCCATGCATGTAGCCAGACGAGATCTTATTGGGATATATTTCTTTTTATTACGTGTTTATTTTGTGTTTATGTTCAATTTTTATAATTATTTATTATCCATCTAAAGTTTTTATGATATTTTTTAAAATTCTTTTTACATTTATTTCTAATATTTTATTTTGATTTATCTTGATTTCAAAATAATCTTTTTGCATCTTTTACGCACTTTGCTTTTGTTTTTCTTCTGGAAATATTTTTTATTTTAAGTATATATATATATATATATATATATATATATATATATATATTATTTCGGATTACAATTCTGATTTTTTTTTCATAAATTTTATTTTCATTCTTTTACGTTTTACATTTTTGTTTTTCCTATTTACTTTCCTGGAGAAATATAATAAAGTTCCTTCTACGATTGTTCACCTTTCTTGGAAATAAATGTTATTTTATTTATTTTTTCTCTCTCTGCATTTTCAGGGTTACATTTGTTTTTATAGCTCATGTGTTTTTTTTTAAATGTTTTACATAAATTTCTTTCTTTCATGAGTTGGATTCTCAATTCCTGGCAAGGGTGGTGGGTGAGGTCATACGAAAGTCTGTAAACATTTCAACTGCTAAAGCATAATATTACTTCTTATAATTAGGGATCTCAGAGCAAATGTGTCCGTTACATAGACTGAAAAGAAACACTTGTTTTTCTTCTGTTAAAGAATTCTCCTAGCATTTCCATCCGTAATCTTTACCCGCAGGCTGGTTCACAAATAGAAAATTTTCATCATTTACGTTATTGGATCGTCTTAAATGGTCTCCGTTCTGTTTCAAGGGACAATGGATGACGTCTGTAAAAGTGCCTGCGTATGTAATTGTGGATTAAGGATTGCGTGATACCAAAAAACAACTCTGCTTAGCCGGCACTGCCTGATTTCAGAGGCAAGTAGTCCAGGCCAACTGGAAACAATGTCATTACAAGTTGAGAACGCATACACAGATTGGTATTCTCAAATTGTCACCAATTAGAGTACTGACTAACCTCAACGATGCTTAACTCCGCTGATCAAACGGGAAGCGGTGTGTCAATGCAATTAGGCCGTTTTGGGTTGTCTATTGTCTACATTGTTGTCTACTTTTCCCCCTTTTTTTCACAGCAAGCAAGTCATATTAAGTATATATATATATATATATATATATATATATATATATATATATTATAATGATGATTTTATGTTATTTATAATTATTACTTCCATACTGTATCTAATCCTATTCTATGTTAGCCAAGTAATAACACAAATAAAATATTGATGAAATGTTGAGTTATTCTTTTGTAGTCACTTTTTCCACAGAAATAATTTCAGATAAATTTCAACGCATTCAACCAAAGATGTCATCGTTCATATTCAGAATCAGTTTTTGATGTTCTGGGCTGATTTAAATTATCTGGGACGACCGACTGACTACAAATGAAAGCTTAACAGGTTAAGCAGAAAGGGGTTGTGATGTATTGGTATTTTGAGACTAGAAGACTATTATAAACATTTAATTCTCTATTCAAAACAACAATATACTAAAATAAAATGTATCTTTCAATTCCACCTCTCCGCTCTCTGCTTTTTATGCCCCCCCTCATTCTTTTCTTCTCCTTTTTTATTTTTTACACTGCTTTTCTCCCCCTAAAATATGACATTTCTAAAACGTTAACAGTTTATCATATTTATTTTTTCTAAAAAAAATTTCCTGTCAAATAAAAACGATGCGGGTGAGAAAAAAGTCTACAAACGTCATATAAACGGCATAATTGATGGAATTGCAGTTTCGCTGGCCTTTAGATCCAACCTGTTTCTATTGGGTTCGACAATGTGATTGGAATGAGATGAACAAAAAAGGCAGGAAACATGGTCGGTAATTTTTCATGCTAAATCGAGAGATAATGGCGGAAAGAAAGGATTAGAGCGAATGCATATTTAACGAAATGCCAGTATACAAATTGAACAATTACCGAAACAAAGGAAATTCTGATGCATGAAAACCGCGAACCGTCAAGGGTAACAACGGTAGTAACAGACGTGTTAATGTAACACAACTTACTCTGAAGACATGCACTCGTTCCGTCAGTCATGACGAGGTAGAAGTCCTAAGTAATTCACAATTATATTTTGAGTTATGCCGGCAATGAAGATTTAAGCTTTAAGCTGCAGAGTTTTGTAACTTACAACTGGATTTTACCAGAACTTCATCCACTACACCAAGTGTCATTGCGGACGAAAGCATGCTACTTACGCGAAGTAAATAAAGGGGGCCCTGTTTAAATTCCGTTCAGATTCATAACTTTGATTGAAAGATTCCTGAATTCGACAGAAAGATTACCGAGTTCGAAAGAAAGATTTCAGAGTTCAACAGAAAGATTCCAGAGTCCGACAGAAAGATACCCGAGGTCGACAGAAAGATTCCCGAGTTTGACAGAAAGATTCCAGAGTTCGACAGAAAGATTCCAGAGTTCGACAGACAGAATTTGTAAGTTCGAGAAAACATGCCTGAAGAGGGTCGAGGGTGGCATCAATCGAAACTCTGTGCAAATAACGCTCGAGATAAGAACGGTTGTTCGAAGAAGCCAAATAACCAATTCTCATCATAAAATGCAGAAACATTCTGTCAATTGGTTCGTCTTATTCGTATCCACATTTAGTCACACACACCAAATTGCACGTATGGCTAAAAAAACTGTGATTTTATCTATATATCTTTTTTAGTACTTTAATTATACTCAACCAGCGTGAAATTACTTTCTTTTCTTTTTTTTTAATTTACGTTAAACAAAGGAGCAAAAACGTTTAAGGCCATCGGTAAGATTTTAGATGTATACGATGTTTGTGGAATTTTGCCAATGTGTATTAATCATCAATGTATAAATATCCCATAAGTTTCAATTTACTTGGAGTATTTGTTTATATATATATATATATATATATATATATATATATATATATATATATATATATATATATATATATACATATATACATATATATATACATACATATATATAGGATTGTTTATTTATTTATTTTTATAAGTGATACAGTGGTGGTTTTTTTACGCCCTGAGTGCTTTAAAAAGAGAGGTTATCTACCCTTTGTTTAGATTCTAGTCAGGCCCAAATTTTTGGGACGTACTATTTGTAATTAATTTATTATTTAAATATTTTATTTAAATATTTTATAGATAACTAAATTTGAAGCACGTAGAATAAAATATTTAAATAATAAAATAATTATATATCTTCTCTTCAATCATCAATATAAATAAAATGAACTCATTTTTTCCCGTGTGAGTTTGACCTTAATAGGATTAAAAAAACAAGACATTTCATGCAAATGTAATGTGCACAAACTGCAGCACAGGATAAGAGGTGTGCTACAGCCCTATTACCCTTACACTTCCTCGATAACCGTAGATTCCTATATTTTTCCCGGTGAGAGTTCACTGCCAAAACAGGTTAGAAGATGTAAAATCTTTTCTCTCTATTGAATTCTTACTCCTCCTGCTACCATTTAACACCGCTGAAAACGCGTCCACAAGGAACAGTAGGATTGGACACCGGTTCGGAAGCGTAAACGGTTATTAAAGCCATTTTCTTTTCTTTTTTTATCCACAGTGGTCACCACTTATCAAGGCCCGGAAGCCACCTAGGGATAAGGGTTATTGCAAGTACATTACGTTAGTGTGGAGATTTGATGAATTTACTTAAGGGGGGTTCATTGGGAATTTGTTAACGTTGGACTTGAAGCCATCCAAGTTGTAGTCATGTGGGAAGACGTAGACGAAACAGAGTTCCACAGGCGTGCAGTTACCCTTACACTTCCTCGATAACCGTACATTCCTATATTTTCCCAGTGAGGGTTCACTGTCAAAACAGGTTAGAAGTTGTAAAATCTTTTCTCTCTATTGAATTCCTACTCCTCCTGCTACCATTTAACACCGCTGAAAACGCGTCCACAAGGAACAGTAGGATTGGACACCGGTTCGGAAGCGTAAACGGTTATTAAAGCCATTTTCTTTTCTTTTTTTATCCACAGTGGTCACCACTTATCAAGGCCCGGAAGCCACTCAGGGATAAGGGTTATTGCAAGTACATTACGTTAGTGTGGAGATTTGATGAATTTACTTAAGGGGGGTTCATTGGGAATTTGTTAACGTTGGACTTGAAGCCATCCAAGTTGTAGTCATGTGGGAAGACGTAGACGAAACAGAGTTCCACAGGCGTGCAGTTACCCTTACACTTCCTCGATAACCGTACATTCCTATATTTTCCCAGTGAGGGTTCACTGTCAAAACAGGTTAGAAGTTGTAAAATCTTTTCTCTCTATTGAATTCCTACTCCTCCTGCTACCATTTAACATCGCTGAAAACGCGTCCACAAGGAACAGTAGGATTTCTCCCCCCCCCCTATTTTTTCGCTTCTCTCCAATAAAAACAAAGATTTGCGGTCCGCCTACCATTATCTTTTTGCATTTTTTCTTTTTTTTTTCTTTAACGTAGAACGCAAACTGCGTGACTACTCGGAGTTTACTTCCGGTTTTGACGACTACAACCGCGGATTCTGAGCAAGAGCTTTATTTATCAGTAATTCCCACTAAAAACTTATTATTAAATAAACAAACAACTTCTTTGTTACCATTTATTATTCGAACGCAACGATACCGTGATATTACTTGTATTTTACTTAAAAACAAATACAAAAAAAATAAATAAATAAACGCGCTAAACGTCCGATTACGATTACATTGTTTTGTTTTGCATTTCTTTCTTCCGTAAGACGCACACTGCGAGACTACTAAGTTTATACTTCCGGTCTTCATGACTTCAACCAAGGAATCTAACTATGAGCTTCATTTATTATTGATTTCAACTACACAATTTCTTTAAACTAACATCTAATTTTTTACAAATTACTATTACAACGCAACCATATCGTGAAATTACTTGCTTTACACTTGAAAATCAAAATAATAATAATAATAATAATAATAATAATAATAATAATAATAATAATAATAATAATACTAAAATCGGTACGTGTTTCTTCTTCATTTCCGAAATTACATTTGCTACATACTGGGTTTCCCACAACTTTTTCGTCAAACACTTTCTATTTAATGTACCGTGGAGTCGGCTCGAAAAACAGTTTTTAGCTGTATCTTTCAAACATACAACTACAAATATAAATACTGTGTTCTTCGAAATGATTAAACATTTTACATTAAATAAAAACACTAAAATATCAAACCATTACGTACTGCAAGAGTACCACTTCTTACATTTTCGCATTTTTCTTTTTTTGGTGGGAGTCTATTGCTATACTAAGAATATACGAAACATGCATTTTCTTTTTTTTTTAGACTTTTTCATTACACCAAATTGAGCCACAGCAACGCATGGGAGGGTGAAGCTAGTATATAGCTTCTTCTTCTTCTATATAAATAAAATAGACTCATTTTTCCCGTGTGAGTTTGACCTTAATAGGATTAAAAAGCAAGACATTTCATCCAAATGTAATGTGCACAAACTGCAGCACAGGATAAGAGGTGTGCTATAGGCCTATTTCCCTCACACTTCCTTGATAACCGTAGATTCCTATATTTTTCCCGGTGAGAGTTCACTGCCAAAACCGGTTAGAATCAATGAAAGTTGTAAAATCTTTTCTCTCTATTGAATTTCTACTCCTCATGCTACCACTTAACACCGCTGAAAACGCGTCCACAAGGAAAAGTAGGATTTAACACCGGTTTGGAATCGTAAATGGTTATTAAAGGCATTTTCTTTCTTTTCTTCCCCTTATTTTTTCGCTTCTCTCCCATAAAAACAAAAGATTGACAGTCCGCCTAACATTATCTTTTTGCCTTTTTTCTTTTTTTTTTCTTTAATGTAGAACAGGAACTGCGTGACTACTCGGACTTTACTTCCGAGTTTGACGACCACAACCGCAGATTCTGACCAAGAGCTTTATTTATCAGTAATTCTCACTAAAAACTTATTATTAAATAAACAAACAATTTCTTTGTTACCATTTATTATTCGAACGCAACGATACCGTGATATTACTTGTATTTTACTTAAAAAACAAATACAAAAAATAAATAAATAAACGCGTTAAACGTCCGATTACGATTACATTGTTTTGTTTTGCATTTCTTCTCCCGTAAGACGCACACTGCGAGACTACTAAGTTTATACTTCCGGTCTTCATAACTCCAACCAAGGAATCTAACAATTCGCTTCATTCATTACTGATTTCAACTGCACAATTTCTTTAAACTAACATCTAATTTTTTACAAATTACTATTACAACGCAACCATATCGTAAAATTACTTGCATTACACTGTAAAATTTAAATCAAAAACAAAAATAAAATCGGTACGTGTTTCTTCTTTTTCATTTCCGAAATTACATTTGCTACATACTGAGTTTCCCACAACTTTTTCGTCAAACACTTTCTATTTAATGTACCGTGGAGTCGGCTCGAAAAACAGTCTTTAGCTGTATCTTTCAAACATACAACTACAAATATAAATACTGTGTTCTTCGAAATGATTAAACATTTTACATTAAATAAAAACACTAAAATATCAAACCATTACGTACTGCAAGAGTACCACTCCTTACATTTTCGCATTTTTCTTTTTTTGGTGGGAGTCTATTGCTATACTAAGAATATACGAAACATGCATTTTCTCTTTTTTTTAGACTTTTTCATTACACCAAATTGAGCCACAGCAACACGTGGCAGGGTAAAGCTAGTATATATATATATATATATATATATATATATATATATATATATATATATATATATATAGTGGATGAATGAAAAAAGCCTATATTCCAAAGTTCATGATGTTGACCATCTTATAGTTTATTCCTTTAATTTAGTTAAAATTTACAATTCTTGACAGTATGTGTTTCGTAGCGCAAAATCAACCATTAAATTATTATATACACCTGTTGAATATATTTTGCCCTTAACTCATCAGAGTATATATATTATATCAACAAGTGAATCTATAACTCACCAGGGCAAAACAGATTATAAAAATGATTTCTTCGTCTGTATATTTTTAAACGAAAGACTTTTTCAGGGTATGCACCGTTAAGCCCAAATATCAGTAGATATAATATTGTAAACAAACAGACTGAATTTGATGAACAACATTATCATTATATTTATTTATTTATTTTGCGAATTAATCCAGCAGGCCAATTATTTCACCTTATATTTAATAATCAACAAAGGATTGATTCTATAATAATACATACCCAATCTGCATAAATGAAAATATCATGTTTAAGCGTATTATAAGACTGGGCAACGTCCAACTAGTATATATATATATATATATATATATATATATATATATATATATATATATATATATATATATATATATATATTGGATACAATATAATAATAATAATAATAATAATAACAATAATAATAATAATAACAATAAATAAGGATTTTGCTTTATAATAATAAATAGGCCTATGACAACAGCATATTCCACACATTGTTTTGACTCTCGAGTATATATCCGACACAATCAAGCATAATTAATCAACCGGGAACGACATCACTCTATCTAAAAAGGTGTGAGATATCAACGGATACACACTCGAGAGTCAAAACAATGAAAACAATATGCTGTTGTCATAGCCCTAATAATACAGTAAATACGAAATCCGCATGAATAACTTTGCGACCGGGAACGCTGAACGACTTGCTTGTATACTGTTGTGTCTGTATCAATAACAACACGAACGCAGAAAGTAAAGGTAAAACAAATATATTAAGACGAAAATAGAATACATATTTACAAAGGTGCAGTTGTACAGCAGTTGGAAGATTGTCCGGCAGAGGGCGTGTTAAAGTCTTTCATGGAGCAACTGGCACATGCGTCTTGGCTATCCGGCGATCGAACACAGCTCTCCGGTCTTGCTGACTTGATACCGTTATCTATCTCTTGTTCACCCACGTATGCAAATTAGTGGGCGTCTCCACAACATATGCATATATATATATATGTGTGTGTGTGTGTGTGTGTGTGTGTGTGTGTGTGTGTGTGCCTCGGCAGAACTAAAGGATATTCAAGTGTGCTTTGCTAGTGCCCGCACTCGGGATTTATCTGGGTATATTCCTAATATATGAGGATAAAATTATAGAATTACATGACATAAAAAACTTACGGTCGGCTTTTTATTGTTGATTTTCTTTCGAATCTAACTTGTTTTCGGATTTTTATATTCTTTCCAACTTCCGTTTTATACAAGTTATAAAAATGTTTTTCTTGCTATCTTTTTATGACAAGATATATATATATATATATATATATATATATATATATATATATATATATATATAAGGTTAAAAGTATTCAAGATTGGTAACCAATGAATTTAACGAGGTTATTAAGAGTGCTCAAAAAAGAAGAGCAAGATATATTTTTATTAATGCAAACAAATTTACAAAGTATTTAATCTGTAGAAAGCAGCCATTTATTAAGTTGAAACAAGAACTTCTGGTTTTAAGCGACCATTCGTCCGAAACATTACCAAATCCAGTGTCGGGACTATGTAAATTTGTATATATATATATATATATATATATATATATATATATATATATATATATAGTCATCCACATACAGTACTGTTTCGATATTTCACAGCTCATCAATGCGGCTAGACTGGCTACTGCCTCAAGCCAGGACCGAAACCTGACCGCCCAAATGACAGTCAAGGCTTTTCACCAATACGCTATACAGCTGATGCTGTGTGGGTAATGAATTTAACGATGTTTAGTTTTGACATCGTCCAAATGCCTCCGAATTATTTACACAAAGAGCGTCGCTTAATACGCTAATGGCAGTTTGTGTATCATTTCCCGAAATGTTGAACCCAAGATAGGGAGCATTATATATGTTCAGAAAGTGTGAGAGAATATATATAACGATTTTCCACAGCCGAACCAATGTCGCAGCCCACAAGAGCCAAGAAAGCCAACACACCGGAAGTCCAAGACTCGAGTTTCGCCCTCATTTGGGCTCATCAGTTAGACATATCCGTGCTCAGGATTTGAAACCCAAACTTCTTGCATGCTAGGCGAACACTCTACTAACTGAGCTAACACGCCATACACACAAGGATGTCTATTAACTTACACAGATCAAGCAACCCGCGGCACAGATCCGACAGTGGAAAGAACCTACCTCACATCGAACAAGAGATGAGGTATGAAACCAGCTTTAACCCAAGCCGACGTCTCACCAGTAGGAATTTTACTGTCTTGGATTTCCGGTTTGTTGGCTTTCTTGGCTCTTGTGGGCTGCGACATTGGTTCTTAACCAATAGCTACTTAATCGATAGAAAGATGCCATCATTTTCCAAGCGATCTTGGCAACGGATTTGATGTACGTATTCCATTTTAGATCAGGAGTAAAGGTCAAACCCAGAAGATTGTCAAAACATGGAGCCTCCCCAAGATGACAGCCATTCATTTCATTTGATGCCAGATGGGGCTCAGAACTTTGATGATGTAAAGATAGAAGCTTGGTTTTAGAAGCATTAAAAGTAACTAGCCACTTTTTTTCCTCATTGTACCACATGCTCAAGATCAGAGGAGAGATAGTACGTATGGTCTAAGAGTAGGAATATTTTTTAGTTGATGTGATATTTTCTTGTTTGTTTTCCATGTATATGATTAGTGCTGGAATACAAGAGCGTATATATTATTTTTATTTCAATTGACACTAGATATTAGCTTGACCTTGTATTGATAACCGGTTTCTACGGAAACACTAGAAACTGAGTCCACACAACAGAAAATATAGGATATAACAGATCTGTCAGTCAACACTATTAATCAAATGAAGAATCAGTTATATTAGGTAGCAAAATCTACCTAATAGCAAAACCGAATAACCTAAAAACTTTCCCCATACAAATTCTACGTTCGTGTGCGTTTGTCATGATTTATGGTAACAAATGTTGATATGACGTAAAGTTCCTTCTTGCCGCAACGACAACAAAATACTATTAAGTTGTCATCATGAATTTGATTTATGACTCCCAAGATGAAAAAAGTTTTGCATAATATGAATGTTGTTTTTCATCTCGTCCATGTTTGAGCAGTCTTTATTTAAACTATTAGACCCAATCTTCATCCCTCTTTGATTTCAGCCGCCTTTCATCCATCATTGTTTGACAAAAGATATTCATCGATTTCGATTTGCTTTTTTCATTGTCATCTTTTCATTTCTTCAGAAGACTATTGCCTTTTGGTCTGATGTTATCGCCAGTGTATGTTTGTTTGTTTGTGTGTGTGTGTGTGTGTTTACTAACAGGCCGCTCGGCATGGCCTTGTCGCAAAATGCGCTTAAATATGATGTTTTAATTAATGCAAATTATTATTTATTATCAATACTCCTATAAATTTGTATATTTTGTGTATTGATATCCATATTAAAACCCCTTTTTTCTATTTATTTAAGAGAATACCACTTTGTTATATATGGATCGTGGAATTGCATTCATCTGCAAAAGATCTAGCTAATTTGCATATTCTTTTATACGTTCATCTATGAATGTAAATCTCACCTGTCTGTTTAAATGTATGTATGTATGCCTAAAACTTTCGAGAGACGCGACGGATTTTTATGAGATCGGTATCGTTTTGAAGCCGATGTCTCGGATGACAAATATCGAAAAATTGACCCAAAACATTAAGTCCTTTACCCTCAACTGGGCAGTTTTCTACAAGGAGGGGTAGATTTATTTGACAGCCATTTTTGCACATCATCGTATCGGTTTGATTGACTTTGCCTAATTTTAACGTTCCGAACTTCCGGCCGCATCATGGAGTAGAGGTTAGACGTCAGATTTTTTTTTTTACATAGGCATCACCACTTATCAAGGCCAAGAGGCCACTCAAGGATAAGGGTTAAAGAGTGTACAGTAGACATTGGACAATATAGTAATCATTAGTAATGAAAATTTGGTAAATTTGATAACTTATATAGAACAGCTCATCAAGAACTTATTTACGTTAGACTTGAACACAACCATATTGTAGTCAGCCGGAAAGCAGGAAAACGGAAGACAATTCCACAGGCGTGCAGTTCTAAGAAAGAAGCTTTGTTCATGGAATCTACGTTTAGGTTTATGCACAGATAGAGAGTGGGGGGAATTATTGATAGTGTGTACAGCTAGACGAGTGTTTCTTGTGAAAGTTTGGCGAGGGGGGACCATAGATTGAAGCTCAGTTGAACACCTTCCATGAAAATAACGATACATCAGAGACAAACTCGCAACATCTCTTCTGTGAGATAGAGGTTGCAAGGAAGAGAAAAGGACATCTACGAGGCTACGAAGTCTATTTTGAACTCTATCAAGGCAGGACAAGTCCTTTCTAGCAGCTCCTGCCCAGATGTGGCAACAATATTCCATCCTTGGACGTACCTGGCTCTTATATAGATAGAGAATAGCATCAGCAGTGAGATATTTACCGGATCGATAGAAAGATCCCACCATTTTTCCAGTGGCCTTGGCAACAGATTTGATGTACGTGATCCATTTAAGATCAGGAGTAAAGGTCAAGCCCGGAAGCTTGTCAAAACTTGAGGCCTCCTGAAGACGAGAGCCATTCATTTCAATTGATGCCAGATGTGGATCAGAATGTTGATGATGTAAAGAGAGAAGCTTGGTTTTAGATGCATTAAAAGTAACCAGCCACTCCTTTCTCCATTGTAATACGTGCTCAAGATCAGAGGAGAGAGAATTAGAGAGAACTTGGTCGTTTACTGTCTTAGATGTGCTACCATAAATGGTAGTGTCGTCAGCATAAATATCTACAAATGATGTAAGGATGTGATTTGGAAGATCATTAATGTAGATCAGGAAAAGAGTTGGGCCCAGGATGGACCCCTGAGGGACACCGGCATTAATACTGTGAGCTTCTGATTTTTGCCCCTCAACTACTACTCTTATGAACCTATCAGAAAGAAAGGATTTAATAATTGAGAAGACATTTCCAGCTATACCATAGCTAGAGATCTTATGAAGTAAACCTTTATGTCATACCCTATCAAAGACCTTAGATATGTCCAGAGCAATTGCCCTAGAAATGTGGCCTCCGTCGAGAGATTTGCTAATCTAGCAGAACGGAAACCATATTGAGTGTCACTAAGAAGGTTATTTTTGTTGAGATGGTTGATTACTTCTGTATTTAACACAGATTCCAACAACTTACTCATGACGCACAGGAGACTTATTGGCCTGTACTGAGAGGGAGATGAGCGATCACCTGAATTCTTAAATACAGGGCATACTGATGAAATTTTCCAAGGAGATGGGAAAGTATTCTCCTTAAGACAACGTTAAAACAGTTTTGTAAGTATGGGCGCTAGTTCAGGTTGAAGTTTTTTCAGTACTATAATTGGAATACCGTCAGGGCCAGTTGCTTTACTGGAATCAAGGTTTTTGATTAGCTTGGAAACATCACGTACAGATATACGTATATCACATAGCGTGTTTTCTGATACAGGAGGAAATATTGGGGGTTGGCGGCCTTGGTCGCAAAGGGTAGTAATTCCTTTTTCGCCTTCGTGTCACGGGTTCGAGTTTGCCTGTTTACCACCACTTTTTTTTTTTTTTGCTCAACACACACGTCCAAACACCCGGGCAAAGCCAGGAACCCAGTCTAGTTTTAATTAATTCCCTATTAGTTTTTTTTAGGTTTTCTTATGGGAGGATGTTTGAATAGCCTATATATTAAGTTTTATGTTTGTAGATATGTATGTATTTCTCTCTTTCTCTCTTTCTCTCTCTCTCTTTCGCTTACCGCGTCTTTTCTCTCTCTCTTTCTCGCCCTTTATATATATATATATATATATATATATATATATATATATATATATATATATATATATTTTAAAAACAGACACCCGTTTTTCGGAGCCCTACTCGTCATTAGCGTAGCTTGACTGTTGGTAGGATTCGAACCTATGTATTTCTGTCCAGCGTCCTAATCATTCCACTAGGATGCCATAGACGAGTTACTGCTTCGTTTTCATCTTTCATCTGTTTGAGTGATTTTGTTTTTGATTTTTTAAACGATATTAAGGTTAATGTCTCCGCCTCGGAGACCGGTGTTTTTCTTAGAAAGTCGCCCAATTTTTATTTGGACGTATTTTTTATTTATTTATTTATTATCATCTAAAAACAATAATCTACAGATATATATATATATATATATATATATATATATATATATACAGCACAATCACGTTGACTCATCAGATCACCAAAGTTAAGCAACGTTGAGCCTGGCCAGTACCAGATAGGTGACCATTTGGGAAGACTAGGCGCTGTATGTACTTTCTTGGAAGGTTAGGCTTGGGGCCAGCACCCTCACACTGTAAAAAAAATGAACTCCTAGCTATCAAAAGCATCTACAAAGTTGTAGATGGCCAAGCCCCTCCAGGGGCTTAAAGGCTATGGATCGATGTTATATATATATATATATATATATATATATATATATATATATATATATATATATATATATATATATATATATTAGCATCCACCCGGTGTTGTCCGGTCGGAAGATATGCTTAAATATGATATTTTAATTAATGCACATTACGGATTAATTATTTAAGAGACAATAATTCTCTGTCGATTATTTTTTTTAACTTTATATATACCGGTTGACTGCTGGAACACTACTTCTGTCGTACCTGTTTCCAAGAAATCTGGCAGAAGGACTGACCGACTAAATTATCGCCCCATTAACCTCCTCCCGTATTTCGCCAAACTATTTCAGTCCTTGATGAAACAAGCTCTAATCCATCACCTTACAGCTGCTGAACTTCTGACCGACCAACAATATAGATTTAGGCAAGGCCGTTCTTCAGCAGATATCCTAACTGTAATCTCTGACTTTATTAATCGGCGAACAGGGAAGTGAAAAGAAAATCTGACGTCTAACGGCTACTCTATGACGCGACCGGAAGTTCGGAACGTTAAAATTAGGCAAAGTCAATCAAATACCATATACTGGACAAAGAAGGGGAGGGGAGAGCGGTAACCCTTGATATATCTAAGGCTTTCGACAGGGTATGGCACGATGATATTCTCAGGAAAATCAGATCATACGGTATCACTGGAAGAATACTAAATATAATTAACTCCTTTTAAAATACATCTAAACAATATGACATAAATGAGTACCTCAGGAGTCTATCCTTGGATATTTATCATTCCTAATATTCATAAATGACCTCCCTGATAAATTAATCTCTGAGATGTGTATATTTATTAATGACACAACGCTCTATAACAGGCACGAGGGGAATACATATGAAGACATATATAAGGAAATAGCAGAAACACTAGAGGAAGACCTCCAATCTGTAGTGGAATTGGGACAAAAATGGATTGTCACATTCAATACTGCCAAGACTAAGTTTGTTTACTTTCGATAATTGCAAAAAACCTTCTCTATTACCAATAGCGTTGGGCAAGAACACATTACCTGAGTGTACTTCCTTTGAACTCCTCGGCCTAACGGTCACAGTGACCATGATCTGAAAAAAATACATTGAGGGTGTTGACAGGGCCGTTTCGAGGAAGGTGGGCTCTCTCTACTGTGTTAGGAAGCTACTTACACCTGCAAGTACCCTGCACCTCTATAAATATACCATTCGCCCAAGTATGGAGTATTGTTATCACATTTGGGCAGGTGCATCTGCTGCTAGTCTCTCACTGCTGGACCAGGTTCAACAAAGAGTTGCTAACCTGATAGATCCTGAACTGTTATCTAAGCTTCAACCTCTGTCCCATCGACGAAATGTTGCATCCCTCTGTCAATTTTTTAATGGTGAATGCTCCGACGAACTACAAGCACTTGTATCCCCTACACGTAAATATCCGGACAAGCAAGAAAATTCTACCCTTACACAGTAGAAATCCGAGATGTAAGAAAGCCTTCTATTCAAATAGTTTATTCCCCAGAACTGTTAGACTTTGGAAGTCTTATCTGGCATTTTTCCCCATCTGTACTGACATGCAGAAGTTCAAGTGTAATGTGAACATACATCTTGCTGATTAACTCCTTACATAGTATCCCTGCAACTAAGGCCCCCTACTTAAAAGTGGCACTGTGCCTTGTTTTCAGTGAAAATGGAATTAAAACAAACGATAATGTATATGACTTTAGCATCGTCAGCTAGAATCGAACCTAAAACATACAACACTTCATACTCATTTCTTAGCTACTGAGCTACGCATATAAGCATATATCCATAAAAAATTCAATATATATGTGTGTGGGGGGGATGTGCGAGCGGTAAGAGTTTAGGCTCTTACCGTGTGGTCCCGATTTCGAATCTCGGTAGATTCACCCACTCTGATGAGTCGTAGACGACGAAACAGGTGTCGGTGGATAATTATATTTTAAAAATAATATATATACCCCTCTCCATATCGGGGTACCAAATTGGTTAAAGGGAAAATTATTCCTAACTCGCCTTTAGGTAAAAATGCACTTTCGTAAGTAATTGAATTCATTCAAAACGTATCGCCAAAGCAAATAACATCTCGATATATACATATATATATATATATATATATATATATATATATATATATATATATATATATATAGTTTAAACCAGCTGTAAATGACAAAAAGATATACTACTAATAAAAAATAAAGTCAGTTAAAATTACTAGGGGAATTAAGTTCAATATATCGCGTATTTAGCACTTGCACAAGCCGACTTATCGCTAGAAAATTTACAATTGCCAAAGCAGAATCCGATCGTATAACAGTTAAAGAAAAAACAAGGAACGTTAATCAAATTGTTAAATAGAAAACGAGATAATCTTATGTATACCATGTAACGGTTGAGGAGATTTAAAATCAGTGAAGGTTCTTCAATTTGGAAAGACGAGGTGCCTTTAATAGGATTCCAGACATCTTTTGTACGGACATTTCAAATTAGCATAGACGTTTAAAAAATTATATATGTAAGTGCTATATATCTTATAAGATGACTGACCAATTCTCATGATTTCAGGTTCAAATTAACAGGTAAGTGGGGATTTGAATACACCTTAGTAAAGCCTGATTGTCACAGCTGGTGACTTTCTAAAATGTAAGCTGGACAGGAAGACATTTTAGAAGGAAGGTATGCAATAACATTCTGTTTTAACTTGGACGAAATGCCATAGAAACGTATGAAATGCTTCCAACTGCTTTTGGACCATCTTGCATTAATTGAGCGTCAGTATTTGAGCGACAAAAGTAATTCAAGGAAGACATGGAGTCTGTGAGAGAGAATGAGAGACGTGGAAGGAGTAAGATAGTTAGAACACCAAAGTTGATCGGCCAAATAAAGAATTTCATGAATAAGGGCCATCGTGTGTCTCTCGAGACAATAAATGCACAGTTTGATGTCAGTGTGGGAACTGTACACACAATTATTCGTGAGGAACTGAATCGCTTGCCCTTCTTTCATAAGATTACTTCGATTATCGATAGTTATCTAAGACATTTCGCACATAAAGTATTTTTTATAAAAATCGAGCGAACTATTTTCCAGTCAATAGAGAATGAACTCACAGACCCATAGACATACAGACACAGTTACTGCTATATATATATATATATATATATATATATATATATATATATATATATATATATATATATATATATATATATATATGTAGCGGACATTCGCCGGTAGTCGAATGGAAAATAATAAGACAAGCTATCACGTGTAGGCATCTAGACGACCCATGTAGATTATGCCTTCATGAAAAATGTGCTATCCTGTACTTTAAAGAACCCCAACATCTATTAAACTGTAGAAGAGAAATAGCAAATAACTGTGTTCACAAAATAAAATTTACTCCATGATAGCGATACAAAATAGTTTTAAAACTAACAAAAACAATAGAAAATAAACAAATAAATAAATTAAATAAACATGAATATACATAAACGATCACACATATATGTATGTATATATATATGTATATATATGTCCATATATGTATTCACACATATATATATATTTATATATAAACTAACAATAAAAAAATAAATAAAAAACACTAACCTAGTTTTAAAACAGATCCTTTGTTCGATAAAATGCATACCCATTGGCTGATAGTAAGGGGCGCGGTGGATACTAGAAAGCTGATTGGCTAACTAAATCCTCAATAGAATAGGACCATATAAAAACGATAAACAACCACAGAATTCGCGCATAAGCCTGAGGAATCCTAGAGTGGATGAAACGACGAATATTCAGTGTAGCTTAATCGCCATATATATTTTATAAATTACTCTCTCTCTCTCTCTCTCTCTCTCTCTCTATATATATATATATATATATATATATATATATATATATATATATATATATATATATATATAGTATAAAGAAGCTTTGAGTATTTAAAAAAATATACTGCAATCAAAAAATTTAAAATAATAAAAATAAATGGATTTTAAATTCCTGAAACTGACAACAAAATTGAATATATCGTAGTCCTTGTCCTTGAATAAGCCGACTTTCTGCTAAAATATCTACAATTATACAAGAAAACTCAACCATATAACGTTTAAAAAAAGTTACATTGTTCAATAGAACATTGGGATCATCAACTGATTACCATACAGCTGGTTCGGAGACTTAAAAACAGGACAACTATTACATACATGGCTCTTGAGTGGAAAATACCAATTTAGTTACCTGTCCATGAGGTCAGAATCAATAAACACGAGGTAAGGGTCTATTATCTATATTTCTTAACCGGTTTAGAATAATAGGAACTATATTCGCATGTTAGATTTGGATCCTTCATTTAGATTACAACAATTCTAACTATTTAACTCTACCTTAAAATTTAATCCTAGCCTCCGATGATCCTTATTGTTGTAAAAAGTTATACCTCAGTTACATTTAAGGCGTGATAGCAGAAATCTATTCCTGTATGGCATCTAGTCTTTTATTCAAAATTTCCTCTTTGAAATTCACAATGTAGCAGGCTTCCAATAAACATAGATTGCACCTTTTTGATTTCCCGGGGCTGTACTACCTCCCCATGTCTACTACTGACCATTTTAATTCAAAATTTTCATTATTTCTATTAAGTTCCCTAATCCAATCACCTAACGCAGTTGTATTCCTCTTTTTGTTTTTATTTTTAATGCTGATTTTTGTACCCACCCTCCTGCTATCGTTTACGCCATCCCTATTAGTTTCTATCCCAGGTTCCTTTTTAAATAATACTACGTGGTTCCTATATCTGTCCTTAAACACTGTTCCCGTGGCTCCCAGATATATCTTCTTAGTGTTGTCGGTTTTTATCTCGCATTTATACACTATTTACGAGGTTAGACATTTCCCATCCAACGGAAATTTCTAGGTATTCTGCAATTACATTTCTTGTAGGATACTTTCGTTTGATGCTAGTTCGTTATTATTCCTTATTTTGTTGATTTTTCTTTTGTTGGAGCTGATTATAGTGTTAGTTAAGTTTCTGCACGTTGAGAAAGATAATTTTACAGAGTTTCTATTTATTATTTTGCTTAATTTATTATCCGGGGGGAAGTTTTGGTTTATTATTCTGTAGAATTCCTTAGGTATATTTTTTTAATATGCTCGCTAAATGGTGGATTGAACCAAATCTTCTCTTGCGTCTATTTCTCTTATTAATGGTACCACCCTCATCCTTACCTGTTCTGCTGTTATTATCCGCCCCCCGTTCTTATTCTTTTGATCATTTTCAACGTTTCCCTTATTGATCTTTGGATTTTTCTAGCTCTCATTGCCATGTTATACAAGATTACACAGCTAGGTTTGTAGTTACTGTTATTGTTACTATTATATTCAATTTTTCCGTTGTATCCCAATCTCCTCAGGACATCATTGTAGTATTCCTTGTTTTTTTTTCAAAAAGACACTCATTTTTAGAAAGCTCTGAAACTCTTTTAGAAATGTTGGGAATCAGCGCTTTCTTCATGCATTTTGGATGGTTCGATCCGTAATCTATGTAGAAGCCTTTCTGGTTAGGTTTGTGATAAAGTTCGTATGTGTTATCGTTTAAGTTGAGGATAACGTCCAGAAAGTTAACTATCTTGAAATTGCTGTCCATTATTATCTCTAATCCAAATTCCTTAAAAGATTTCTGATGTCTTTTCTTGATTTTTCCGTAATACGAATGCTAGAATTAACTACGAAAAGTGCGTTATCCCTGTAAAGTCCCCCATTTAAACCTGGAATTTTCTTGTCTATCTCCTTTAGTAAGTAACGACCAACCAAGTCAGTGACCTACGAGGAGTCTGGGGCAACCATTGTGATGTCAAAATAACCCTATCTATCTTTCCTAGTCCACAATTCACCGTTATATCTGATTAAGGTTTTCCTGGCTATTTTTATAATTTCAATTTACAACTTTGTTAAGTAAGTTTCATCTTCTGGTAGTTTAAGTGCTTTCTTAAATAGTGCAGGGGTAATAGAGGGGTAGTAAGCATCTATGTCGAACATGATAAATTTGCTTTTTTGGTTTTTAGGGGTCATCAAATCACTTGATTACTTCACCTGAAGAAATCCAGAAGCTGTGCTTAATTTTGGATTTTAAGGTTGGTATGATTCTGTCTAGTATCTTTTTACTGATATTACCTATGTCGGATGTGCATGGGGCTATAAGTCTAATACTGGGTTTATTATTGAAGTCCGGTTTATGGTCCTTCAATAGAAATCGAGGGTTAAGTTGGGTGTAAACCTCTATTTTGTCTTGGATGTTCATTTGCTCACATATTTTTAATGCTAACAAGTTGATTCTAAATAGATCCTCTTCAGTTGAATTCTTGTATTTATTATTAAGTTCAGTTAGAATGAGATTATTATATGTTTGAAAATGCATACTGCAAATATTTATAGTTTTATCTGCTGGGACCATAAGGTTAGGGTTGTCCATTATTTTTTTGAAAGTCTTATTAATGATTCTTAACTAATGGTTTAAATATTCATGCTTTTTTAACTTTTAAAACCTTTACCATATTTATCAAGTCCAGCTCAAAACGTTCCAAGGATTGTAATTGTGATGGGTATTTTCTAATTTTTATCTGGTAGAGTTTGCAGTAGTTCACGCTGTCTTCCTCCGAAGGGTTTCCATTCAAGCCTTTATCAACAGCGGCGGTGATGTTATTATCCTCAGTATTTTTCATAGTGTGGTGATATACCTTCTATCTGATTCTTTTAGTGAAATCCTTTACCGCCTGGATCATGCTTATTGTGTATTGCTAGTCTCCTGGAATTGCTATGTTCTTTGGTGAAAATGGTGATTTCCTCTTTTGAGAACATGTTGTATGCATTGCTGTATTTTTTTCAGCTCACAATAAGGAACAGTACTGACTTATATGTAATATACTGAGTTCGTGTAATTCAGTAAGTTTTCATATACCAATGAGTTTTAAGCCAAAAGGAGTTGACAAGGAGTAAGCTACAAAATTATTATATTTCACAATTGAGTATTTATATACTTTTGAAGCAAAATCAATACTTCAAAATAGGTGTTGATGGCAACAAAAAGTGTATTTCATTTTACGTTACAAAAGTTTCCATGTCCAGTCGAACAATTTCAAACATTATATCGTTTGAAAATGTTTCCAAAACCAACATTTCTTCAGAGTTTATGAATAAACACACTTTTGACAATAGAGCGTCTTTGAAGAGAAAGAAAAAAGAAAAAAATCCTTTAACGGGAAAAGCATGTGAGGAACATTTACCTTTGCTGTAGTTACGGAAAAGCCCATTTAAATATTAATATATCGTCTAATTTTCGTATCTTTATTTAATAACAGAGTCATGAGCAGTTTTCACAGTCATTTAAAAAACAATTTTATACATCCCATTCGTTGAGTTCCTAAATTAGATCTCGTTGTTTCCTTATTTCCCAATAATTAAATCTTTTATAAAAAGAGTTTTTAATTTTTCTTTCTATATTTATAGTATGGTCGTAACAACCTTGCAATAACGTTACGGTTTATTTTAGTTTCGTATTAGTGGCAAGTAATGTTTACAGATTATCGTTATTGTTGTACTTAGATCTACGACCATTTTAGGTTTAAAGTTTAATTGAATATGAGAATAAATAAAAAGACTGTATTATATATGTATAAATCCTTGTACAACATTTCGAGTGAGGTTTTCTAATCTATTTATAATTTTTAATGTTTTAAAATTTATTGTCATTCTACTTGAATGTTTTATATCTTTTCTAAAGACAATTATGAAATGAGATAATCCAATTATGTTGTTAATTGCTACTAGTTAATTCTGTTGGAAACTGGGTCGATTTTTATTTCCTATAACAGCTAAAGGGAGATAATTCACCCACACACACACACACACACATATATATATATATATATATAAATATATATATATTTTTACAATAAAATTATCAGGAGATATAATATTTTATGTGTCGATTAAAAGTGGAAAAATTTTATGTATCATAATTGTGAAACACAGATACACACATAGACATATTTATGCATGTATTTATATATTCATAACTAACAGGAAAACACGAGGGAGTGTTATTTACTGCTCGATGAAGTTTTACTAAAATGAAAATGTGTCAGGATACTTGTATTTTTACAAACATATATCATGAGGTGTAACTACGAAAATTTTTAAATGATATAAAATTTTAAATCGTCTGATTTATGTCGAAACAATTGTAATCTCCGACAAAATACAAATATGAAGTTCTTCCTTTTGGTTTTTGCCAGTATATATACATATATATATATATATATATATATATATATATATATACATATATATATATATATATATATATATATATATATATATATATATATATATGAAGTTCTTGCTTTTGGTTTTTGCCAGTATATATATATATATATATATATATATATATATATATATATATATATATATATATATATATCCTAGACAGAAAATTGAAACAACATTGATACTATTAGTTTAACATTCGTAAAAGAGAACACCACGTGTATATATCGATTTTATATATACATAATGAGTGATAAAAGTTTATGTTCCAAAGTTCATCTTACAATTTTATTCCTTTAATTCAGTTGACATTTACAATTCCTCATACTATCTGAGAAGAGATACAGTGCGTTTTGACATGATTAAAAATCGAAAAATATGTATACATTACGCCGTTTTGAATGTAAATTCGCCATTTTGAATTAAAAGTAATTTAAACATATTATAAGGTATTTACAGTTTCCCTTCCAATTTTCGGATGTTCAGTTCTGTAAAAACGTACATTATCTTTTTTTATGTATTGATTGTTGCAATTATTTCTGATGAGTTTAAGGGCAAAAGAGATTCATTGATTGATAAAATAATTAAGTTATTAGATCTGTGCTACGAAACAACTAGTGTCAAGAATTGTAAATATCAACTGAATTAAAGGAATGAATTGTAAGATGGCTAACATCATGGAATATACACTTCTGTTATTCATGTATTATCTATCTCTGTAATTACATTTGAGCTTCTTTAATAAGGATTCCCACAGAATATATATATATATATATATATATATATATATATATATATATATATATGCCGTGGGAATCCTTATTAAAAATATTAGGTATACTATAATAATCAATAGAGGATCTGTATAAATTAAAATTTATTATTTAACCCTATTTTACAATCGAACAACGCCGGGAAGCCACCTTATATATATATATATATATATATATATATATATATATATATATATATATATATATATATATATATATATATAGACTAATTTGTAGTATTCCAAATTATACTGGGTTAATATAATTCAGTAATTGATCATATACAATAAATTTAAGCCAAAAAGGAGAGATGGCTTAAAAAGTAAGCTACAAAATTATCATATTTCATAATTGAGTATTCATATACCGTTTTAACAAAAAACAAGACTTCAAGAAATGAATTAATAGCAACAAAATAATATATATATATATATATATATATATATATATATATATTCTAGCAGATTACCTGGCGTTGCCCAGTATTAAGCCTAACGTTAAATTCCTTTCCAAAAAATGAAGTAAAAAGTAACGAAAGAAACTGAGACCTGCGCATGCGAGTATCGTTTATTTTCTAAACAGTTCACTTCTTGTAAGTAAAAAAAGATATTCGGTTTCAGATCCACACCAAAATCTAAAGACAGTGTGTCAAGTACGATAACTATTAGGCCAGCTTGCCACGATGGAAGAAATGTTTTCAACCCTACTAATTCTTAGCACAAGAAAGCTGTCGTGAATGATTCTCGCATACGCAGTCCTGAAACAGTTGCGAAACAAATAATCATCCGATGTCCCCGAGTCCTTATTTTTCAATCTTGATCCCTGAGCAGCCGATTTTTTAAAATAAATTAAAACTGATTAAATAGTTTCAACATGTCTGAACATCCTCTGTATTAAACTTCACCTCCGTATATCTAATATTCGTTTAGTGTATAGGTGGACAGTTCTCCTTACGCACACAAACATACACACATGCACATTCTCACTTTTATAGAGATATAGATATATCCATTATATCCATAAAAATGAAAGTGTGTGTGTGTGTGTGTGTGTGCCTCTATACATTTCTCTACAGAATATTCCTGTCAATCTTTAGTCTAGAGACTCGAAATTTGATATACAGGGTACTGAGATTGGGGAAATATTTGTAATCCGTTTTCGGTCAAAACTTTGGCTGTTAAGGGGTCAAAATTCAACGATTTGATCTATGAGAACTCTACCAAACTCCTCCGACAATTTGGGGTCCAAACACTTTAAATTTTAGATATAGGTTCCTTGGACATGGATCTAACTTAATAACTTGATTTTAGCCCAACACAATAAATGTTAAGGGGTCATAATAGGAGTGAAATTAAAAAATATTGACCTTTGCGGTCTCTACCAATTTACTGGGACAATTTCTGGTCTAAACATTTGAAATTTTAAATAAAGTGTATTCAGAGATAGGGCAAGCTTTTTAATCGGTTTGTGATGGAGAGAATAATATGGTGACGACCTGGATCCTTGACATCAAATCGTTATGGGTCAGACCAGGCAAACGAAAATAAACAATGAAATCCTCGGGCTGGAAATCCCCGGGCTGGAAATCCCTAAGCTTGTGACGACCTGGATCCATTACATCAAATCGGTTATGGGTCAAACCGAGGAGGTCGAAGATACTTCAATAAAAGATAAAAGATAAACAAAGCAAGACAGTCAGAGAGACGGCCAGCTGAGGGACAGTTTGTTACAGTTCGCGAACCACCCTACCACAAACCCCCTACCGCTGCCATTGTGTTGAAGTGTGTACATTAAATATCGTAAAATGAATTGTGTTTTTATAAAAACAAAGTGTCTCGTATTTATTGATAAATGAATTAACTGTCCATTTTAATCGTTAGACGATCACCAAACAGACATATACGTAACAGGTTTGGGTCGAAAATTTGAGCTACCAATATATAAATGTATGTATGTATGTTTGCATGTCTTTTTGAAACTTTTGACAGAGGCGACGGATTTTCACGATTAGTATCGTTTTTAAGCTCGACCCTTCAGACGACAAATATCGAAAAATTGACTAAAAGCATTATTTCTTCACCTTCAACTAGGCACTTTTCTACAGGGAGGGGTTGCTTTTTTCGCCGATATTATCGAAAGCCATACCCTCTTTTCAATAGTGTAGCCTTTATTTAAACCGACGCTACTTCCGGTTTGGCGATGGTCGTAACAGCAAAGACGTCACGTTTTTCCCATTCTTTTCCTCCCTCGAGCCTGCCTTCCTACTATCACTTTTTTTTCTTCTTTTTGCTCAACATACAACTCCAAACACCAGGACAACGCCGGGCTTAAATGCTAGTAGATATATAGATATATTGTCTCTATCACTTTGCTTTGTGATTTAACTTTTCTATCTTCAGTTTATTCATCATATTCTCGTTTATTTTCCGTCTTTATCTCTTCTGGTGATGGGAATGGAGGCAATGGATAAACGTTTACGCCGATTTCACAAAATAATTATGCTAATTTTCATAAATGTCTTAAAAAAAGAAAGAAAAGAAAGAAGAATCTCACACCGGGTGTTGTTTGCGATAGGGTGGGATTTTATTGCAGCTGGGGAGGAGGTGCTGTGATTTGTTGTACCGTGTGCAAAGAGACATCTGTTGCTGACAAGTGATCGCCTCCTGGCAAACCAAGATGGCGGCGAGCGGAAAGCGAAGAAGAGTATGAGAAAATAAATAAACAAAATAAATGTATTGGAAATTAAAAAAAAAAACAAATAAACTTAGATGGCGATGGGCAGTCGTAGTGAGCAAGCATAAATAAAATAATCAAATTAACAATAAATAAATAAATAATAATCTGACTCCACACAAGGAAGAGTCGGTAAAAGGAAGCACGGTTAGCAACTAAACACCAGTGGAGAGTCTTTAAGAAAAATGGCAGCCTACGTAAACATGTCCGGACAAGAAAAATAAGAAACTGAAGAATAAGAATAACAATAAGAAGAATAAAAAATAAGAAAAAGAAGAGGAAGAGGAAGAAGAAGAAAAAGATGATGATGATGATGATGATGATGATGATTATGATGGAGGAAAAGATGAAGAAAAAGGAGAAAATGTGAAGAAGGAGGGGGGACTGCAACTAAGAAGACGAACAAGACAACGGCGATGACTAACAAGAAGGAACAGAACAGCCGAAGTAGAAGGAGGAAAGACAAAGAAAAGACGACGCCGAAGAACGAGAAACGAATAAGGAGAAATTATGGTGATGATGACGTTTACAATGATGATGATAGTGACGACGATGACGATATATAAGGAGAGCAAGACGAAGATACTGGAAAAACGAATAGAAGTATAAGTATAAGATGATGATTGAAGAGGAGGTAAAAGATGAAAAATTTAGATGATAAGAAAAAAAAGCAGAAGAAAATGAAGAAAGGAGAATAGGAGGCGAACAGATGTCGAATGAGGATAAAACTACAGAGAGATTACGAGGAAAACCAATGCCAACCATAGAATCAGCTGATTCGTAAGAAATAAACATGTGACTTGTCTTCCTTTTAAAATATGCGGTTTAATAGTTATGATAACGTGTATTAAATACTTGATATGCCAGGCATACGTTTCATGTTAGTACGAATTACTATTTTCATCATGAAACGTATAATTTGAATGGATCGATCGATACCTTTGTTCAATCTCCAAAAACAAAGGATACCCCCTGTATGGGCAGCTGCGCATGTAATAGTGTGGCAAATGGTTTCGCAATCATTAACCACCCCTCTCCTGAATCGGCACAGAGTCCAGTGGCAAGGAGAATTCTGGACGAATGGAAACAATGCTGAGATAAGCGGAGAGCACATACAGCACCTGGAAGTCCCACATGGTCACCCATCTGGCATTGGCCAAGCTCATCGTTGCTTAACTCCAGCGATCTGACGGAAGCCGGTGTGTCAAACGTGATTATGTCATATAAATAAGAATGGATGAACCCTAAGAATGGATCCGCCATTGTTTATCCTGTAAATTATTTAAAATCAATTATATTTTTTATTATTTCTAATCTTTAATGAATTTTTATAATAATTTTTATTTCCATTTTTATTATTTTAATTATTATTTGTATTTTATGATCTTTTCTATTCGCTTTATTTTTAATTTTATTTTTTATTATTTCTAATTTTTAATTTTTAATGAATTTTAAAAATATTTTTTCAGTTTTATTATTTGATTTATTATTTGTATTTTATGATCTTTTCTATTCGCTTTATTTTTAATTTTATTTTTTATTATTTCTAATTTTTAATTTTTAATGAATTTAAAAAATATTTTTTTGCAGTTGTATTATTTGAATAATTATTTGTATTTTATGATCGTTTCTATTCGCTTTATTTTAAATCAATTTTTTTTTTATTTCTAATTTTTAATGAATTTTTATAATATTTTTTTCATGTTTATTATTTGAATTATTATTTGTATTTTATGATCGTTTCTATTCGCTTCATTTTTAATTTTATTTTTTATTATTTCTAATTTTTAATGAATTTTTTAAAATATTTTTTTATTTTTATTTTTATCATTTGAATTATTATTTGTATTTTATGATCGTTTCTATTCGCTTTATTTTTAATTTTATTTTTATTATTTCTAATTTTTTATTTTTAATGAATTTTAAAAATATTTTTTTGCAGTTGTATTATTTGAATTATTATTTGTATTTTATGATCGTTTCTATTCGCTTTATTTTAAATCAATTTTTTTTTCTAATTTTTAATGAATTTTTATAATATTTTTTCATTTTTATTATTTGAATTATTATTTGTATTTAATGATCGTTTCTATTCGGTTCATTTTTAATTTTATTTTTATTATTTCTAATTTTTAATGAATTTTTTAAAATATTTTTTTATTTTTATTTTTATCATTTGAATTATTATTTGTATTTTATGATCGTTTCTATTCGCTTTATTTTTAATTTTATTTTTCATTGTTTCTAATTTTTAATGAATTTTTTAAATATTTTTTTATTTTTATTTTTATCATTTGAATTATTATTTGTATTTTATGATCGTTTCTATTCGCTTTATTTTTAATTTAATTTTTTATTATTTCTAATTTTTAATGAATTTTTTAAAATATTTTTTTATTTTTATTTTTATCATTTGAATTATTATTTGTATTTTATGATCGTTTCGATTCGCTTTATTACAATACTTAACTTATTAATTCGTTTTTTATTCAATCGTTTCTACTTCTATCATTTCCTTTTAATTCGAATTATTATTTCTATTCTATTCTATTTTTTTATTTATCTATGATTATGTCTGTTTCCTATTTTTTTAATTCTTGTTATTTTTATGTTATAATTGCTATTTATATTTTTAATATTATTTTAATGTTTTCATTCTTTCCTTTTGAAAATTATCTTTAGTATTTTTAAAGTTGTTATTTTTATTTTTATTTTTTTTTTAATTTTAATTTTTATTTCATGATTGCTAATTAACTCATTGGATTCGAATAAAATGACAAGAAACTATTTTCTGTTTTTTTTATTGTTTTGATTTTTGCAATTCAGTTTTGGATACAAAATACAACCACTTAAACCTGCACCACAATCCCATCGTTTGTGCTCATATATCTACTATTAAATAAATAGAACGTTGTCTGTCTCTGTGAGTTCGTTCCCTATGGACTCCTAAACGGCTAAGCTATTTTTTTCTAAATTTCACAAAAATGTAATTTACGTTCTGGCAGTGTTTTTTGGATAAGTTTTGCATCGGTATATTTTCGATAATACCCATAATCGATAATCGATAATCGACATAATATGATGAAGAAAGGCGTAGGCGATTTTGACTAAATTTTACATCTTATGCATTCTAATATCACAAATGCAATTGAGAAGTTTTATTACCGCACAAATAGAAAGGCTTGGAATATAAAAACAACAGACGGTTTTTTGATATGACAAGAGCAATATATGTTTCATTTAGAGCCCAACTGAACCATGATACTTGACTTTTGCATTTTTAAATTTAATTACAGCCATTAAAAAAATAATATTATAAAATCGATCGTAGGTTCTCTACAGTGCAATGTAAACTACAGTGTATTGTGGACTAAATCACTCCTTGGAGGCATGTTAACCTGCCTCCCTGTGCACCGCAGTTGTCTCTAACTAGAGTCGTGAATTAATCAATCTGATTGAAGAATGGTCGTTTCACTGATTTCAATGACAATAAAATATGGCGGCTGAAGGAACATTCGTTGATCCTCATTCAATTCCGGGTACCGTCGTGTCTCCCTGCTAAGATGCTACACACACTCATATATATATATATATATATATATATATATATATATATATATATATATATATATATATATATATATATAGTAAGGTATGGAAATATATGTGGCAATTAAGCTACACCGAATATTCCGCGTTTCATTCTCGTGAAAATTCGTTATATATATATGTATGTATATATATATATATATATATATATATATATATATATATATATATATATGTATATATATATATACTATATATATACTAATGGTTTATGATGAAAATTAATATTAAATAAATTACTATAGTTATTAATCGATATCATTTTAAACTTCCAACCTTCGCCCGACAAATATCGAAAAATTGGCCAAAAACGTTTATTCCTTCACCCTGAAATCAGTAGTTTTCTACAGGGGGGGGTCAGCAAAAACCGTCCTCTCATGACGAGTTCGCTTCTACGCATATTTAGAATGATCAGGGAATTAGTGTAGGTGGCCACAACGTCAACCTGAGATATGCAGATGACACAGTCGCCGACTCTGAAGAAAAACCGCAAAAGAGTTTAAGAACAGTAACAGACCGAAAGCGAAAATAAAGGATTACAGCTGAATGCAAAGAAATAATGCATAGGGATCTCGAAGAAATCTGCTATACCACAATGCAACATGTAAGGGAGAAAGAATCAGACAAGCAAGGACCTTTAAATACCCAGGTTAAACTATCACCCCGGATGGTAAGTGTCACACAGAAATTAAGAAACGAATTGGACAATCGAAAACAACTTTTAACAGCACGAAATGCATTTTTACCAGCGGAAGATAAGCCTCAAGACGTAGATACATGTTATGAGAGCTTACGTATGATCCATTCTTCTATACGGATGCGAATGTTGGACCCTAAACAATGTCACAGAACAGCGACTAGAAGCAGTGGAGATGTGGTTCATCCGGAGAATCATAACAGTCTCATGGACAAAAAGAAAAAAAAATGCTGAAGTAATGGACACGGCTGGATACAAGGGATCCTTTCTCAATACCATCGGAGAAAGACAGCTAAAATTTTTCAGCCATATAATCATGGTTGACGGACTAGAGAAACTATTATGGGGTGGCAAAATATGCGGAAACGAGAGCAGAGAAAGACAACGCACAAAATTCATAGACAGATTAAACAAATTTGCAACGAATAAAAGGGGTACGAACAGTGAGATCATGAGAAAGACCGCGAATAGGAAAGAATCGAGAGCCATGATCGTCGATGTCTGCAAGACCAGATTGGACACTTAGAGAAGAAAAAGAAGAAGAAGAAGAAGAAGAAGAACAACAACAACAACAACAACAACACGCTATAGAATGAACACCCTGACACGAAATATTCAATAATTTAGTAGTTGTTGGAGTAATTACCTTTCAGTATCTTTTTGTATCGATGTGGTTCTCACTTTCGTTATCCATTTTGGTGCGTCTGATTTTTTTGTATATAAATAAAACAATGGATGTATGTATGTGTGCATGTCTGTGTATTAACTGGTAAACTCTCAAACTACTGGTCTCACCTAAACTAACAGGAAACAGTAATCATGGGTAAACAATGGTCGCGACTTGGTGTGCCAGTACTAGCCACAGCTATCGACAAGGTTACTACAGCACTAAAACCTAGGCTAGCAAAATGTAGACATGCCATCAAAATATCCACCTTTAATGTACGGACAGTTCGACCCACATCTCAAATATCAGAACTTGTTGCTTCATCCAAAGAACACGATATCGATATTGTGTGTATTCAAGACCACCGTCTCTACCACAACGACATGGACATAAAGTACCATGAAATTGGTAACAGCTGGGCACTAGTATTAGCGTCAGCATGGAAAAATTCGGCAAATAGTACCATTGGGGGAGTAGCACTTCTGCTTAGGCTTCGAGCATTGCAATCATTGAGCAGTGCTGAGAAGATAACACAAAGATACTTCTTGCTACCTGCAGTGGTTATTCTTCTACTACTGTGATTTGTTGCCACAGACCTATCAACGTCAGTGACAAGCAAGAGATCCTGAATTTCTACGATGAACTCTCATCAATAGTGCGCTCAATCCCTAAACATAATTTATTGGTTATCGAGGGTGACATAAATGCGCACATAGGACAGGAAGACAACAAGCATGTTCTCTTTCCATGATGGAACAAACCGAAATGGAGAGTATCTATAAACTTCTCTCCTTGAGAACAACTTACAGTGAATGAATACTCGTTTTCAGAAAAGACCCGGTAAGCTCTTGACCCATCGATCCCCAAATGGAGACAAGGCAAAACTGGACTATCGTTTTATGAATAAGAAGTGGATCAATAGCTGTCATAACTGTGAAGCTTTCAGCAGTTTCTATGGTGTGTCTACTGATCATAGGATTGTAACCTCTACATTAAAGTTAAGTCTACAAGCGAACAAAACTAAAAAAAAATCCATCTAGACCGCCCTTCAACTGGTAAACATTGTCACACGACAATCAGATCAAACAGTGATTCATATTCGAACGGCGAAACAGATTTAATGCTTTACAAGCACAACGGCAGGACCAACTGCTAATACCACCCATGAAAATTTTGTTTGATTGCATCAAAAAACAGCAAAGAAGTGTATACATCTGAAGTCCAAAATAAAGCGAAAAGTACCGTCGGAAAATGACAAAAATATCAAAACCAGAAAAGTTAAAAAACATAAACAAAAAAACAACATAAATATCCAACTTGACAGAATACAAAACGAAGGAAGCAGCCCTTTCCAGTAAAGCAACTGGCCCTGACAGCATTCCAATTATTGTGCTGAAAAGCTTCAACCAGAACTTGCCCCCATACTTACAAAACTCTTTAATCGTTGCCTTAAAGAGAAGTGCTTCCCAACACCCTGGAAATCCTTATCAGTATGCCCTGTATTTAAAAACTCACGTGATAATTTCTCTTCGTCTCAGTACAGACCAATAAGTCTCCTGTGTGTCATGAGTAAGCTGCTGAAATCCATATTAAGTAGAGAAGTAGTCAACCACCTCAGCAGAAATAACCTTCTTAGTGACATGCAATGTGGTTTCCGTTCTGCCAGATCTACAGAAGATGTGCTAACTGTTATATCTCATAGGATTAGCGAATCTCTTGACAAAGGCTTCCTCTCTAGGACAATTCCTCTTGACATATCAAAGGCCTTTGATAATATATGGCAAAAGGGCCTACTTCACAAGATTTCCAGCTACGGTATAACTGGAAATGTTTTCTCGATCATAAAATCATTTCTTTCCAATAGGCTCATAAGAGTAGTAGTTGATGGGCAAGAATCAGAGGGCATCAGTATTAATGCTGGAGTCCCTCAGGGGTCCATCCTGGGCCCAACTCTCTTCCTGATATATATCAATGATCTCCCAAAACACATACTTAAATCATTCGTTGACATCTATGCTGATGACACGACCATTTATGGCAACACATCAAAGGCCGTAAATGACAAAGTTCTCTCTCCTCTGATCTTGAGCGCGTGGTACAGTGGGGGAAGACGTGGCTGGTTACTTTAATGCATCTAAAACCAAGCTCCTATCTTTACATCATCAACGCTCTGATTCCCATCTGGCATGAATTGATATGGATGGCTCTTGTCTAGGGCAAGCTCCATGTTTTGATAAGCTTCTGGGCTTAACCTTTACCCCTGAACTGAAATGGAATACGTACATCAAGTCAGTTGCCAAGATCGCTGGAAAAATGGTAGGATCCTTCTACCGTTCCAGAAGATATCTCACCCCTGATGCAATTCTCTATCTATATAAAAGCCAAGTAGGTCCAAGGATGGGGTACTGCTGTCACATCTGGGCAGGATCTGCTAAAAACAGCCTATCCTGCCTTGACAGAGTACAAAATAGGCTTCGTGGCCTAGTGGGTGATGCCCTTTTTTCTTCCCTGCAACCTCTCTCCCACAGGAGAGACGTTGCGAGCCTGTCTTTGTTTTATCGTTACTACCTTGGCAGGTGCTCGTCTTAACTCCAATCTCCGCCCCCCCTCGCCAATCTTTCACGATAAACACCCGCCTAGCTGAAACCACTGTCAAAAATTTCCCCCACCTCTTATCTGTGCCAAATCAAAAGGTAGATTCCATGAACAAAGCTTCTTTCTTAGAAGTGCACGCCTGTGAAACTCTGTTCAGTTTTCCTGCTTTCCAACTGACTACAATATAGTTGTCTTTGAGTCATTAATTCTGTCATGATGTTGTATGAGTACACTCGAGCAATGGTCAGGTCGCCAGATGGGGACACTGGATTTTTTGACATCCACACCGGGGTCCTACAAGGAGATACCCTTGCCCATTTCTCTTCATTGTCTGTCTTGACTTTGTACTTCGCACCTTCGTTGACATACACAGCACGCTAGGCTTCATCCTAAATGAATCCAGAAACAGGCGTCATCAATCAGCACACATAACTGATGCAGGTTATGCATACGATATTGCTTTGTTCGTGAATAACACTGCTAATGCACAAAAATGTTACGCAAGCTAGAAAAGTCCGCAAATGACATTTGTCTCCACATTAATGCGGATAAGACAAAGTTTATTACTTTCAATATGGCAGGAGAGATCACGGCTCTGATTGGAACAACATTGAAAGAAATCGATGAGTTTACGTATCTAGGCAGAAACATAGTTTCCACAGCGAGAGATATCGAAATTCGCATTTCAAAAGTATGCGCCGCATAGGATGGCTTACGTTCAGTATGGACTTCAAGGCTAACTGACAAACTGAAAAGGCAGTTCTTCAGGGCAGTGGTAGAGTCTGTCCGTGTATGGGGCTACAGCCTAAACACTTACCAAAAGATTGGAAAGAAAACTAGACGGCACATACACCCGTATGGTACGAACAGAATTAAATATATCTTGGCAAAAATCATCCCACGAAGTAGCAACTTTATGGCAACCTACCTGCCATCAGGGAGAGACGCCTACGATTTGCCGGTCACTGTCTGTGAAGCAAGCATGCATTAGTGAGATGTATTGCTATGGACTCCACGACACGGACGCAAAAGCAAAGGGCGACCTAGATCCACGTAATTCCAGCAGATAACACACGATGCCAGCTGTGAACCTGAACATCTGAGGCAGCTGATGGAAGACAGGAATCTCTGGAAAGAAAGAATCACATTGGTCCGGTAAGGAGCCCGTCTTGATGATAATTATAAGTAATCATACACCAAGGATGATTAATAACGAGTAAAAGATTTGTTTGGATGGATGACTAGCGTGCAGAGTCATATATCGGCAAGTTGAAATGTAAAATGTTAATTTCAACTTATTTATTTTTTCTATTACTTTTGAGCATGCGAAAATTAAATCATAGCTTGAAGTGGTTTAATTTTAAACTTTCATTTTCTGTCTGTCAATAGCCCAAACGGCAGGGAACGCGGGTAGAGCGCTAAATGTTTTAGTTTCGATTCTAGCTGATACCATCTAAGCCATTTTTTAATTTTTGAAATCAGTACGATATATAAGGTCGATAAAGTATTAAATAGTGAATTTACGCTATGATAATAAATACGAAATTTGCCTGTACTAAAATGTATTTAGTGTATTTTATGACCGGGCAATACCGCCCTTTCCCGTAACAAGTATTAAATAAGTTGCATTTTTACGAAAAACATTTGAATTTATCGATAACATTGGTTCTTTCTAATGCTTTTGGGTGTGTGTTGAACTAAAAAAAAGTGGTAGTAGTCAGGCAGGCTCGAACCCGTACGCGAAGGAGGGAAAGAACGCGAAAAAAAGTGACATCTTTGCTGTTGCATCCATCGCAAAACTGGAAGTGACGAAGATTTAAATTAAGGCTAGGCAATCGAAAAGGGAGGGATGACTTTCGAAAATATCGGCGCAAAAAGCGACCCTCACCTGTAGAAAAGTGCCCAGTTTAGGGTGAAGGAATTAATGTTTTTAGCCAATTTTTATATTTATCGTCCGAAGGGTCGCTCTTCAATACGATTCAAGTCTCCTGAAAATTCGTCGCCTCTGTCGAAAGTTTTAGGCAGACATACAAACATATATACATAGATACATACATACATACATACACATATACATTTAAACGGACAGGTAAGATTTTGATCATAAAAGATTACTTATGAAAAGAGTAACATTTTTGTCAATGTCTTACATAAATAGAATTGAGGTGTCTCGGAATTTAAACTGAATTTTTTTTTTTTTTTTTCTGGGAAATAAACCGAATTTTGTCTTGTCATTTAACGACATCACATCTGGCGTTCTCCGATATTTTTGAAATTGTATTCTTTCTTTAAGTTTTTGTTCTTCCTTGTTGTCACTTGAAGACAACTCGACGAAAACTCTACAGTAGACCATGATTCAATATGAACTAACGTAAAACTGTTGATATGTCGTTTAACACATAAACTAAACAATACCGTTAGAGAGATCCGATATTGTTGGTTTGTTTTTCTTTATAGGTGATTAATAATTCTTTTGCTATTCTTGTTTTTAAACTTTTTTTTTTCATCGATCACTATTTAACATCTGGTTTACATTTATTCTGTCTTCGATTCTAATCGCCATTTTTTGTTTGTTTTGTATTTCTACTTCACATGCGGCGTTTGGACATTTGACCCCCCTCCCCCTTATTTCTAAGTGATTACGTTGGGGCATCGTTCATCATCCACCATATTAAACAAATCGCAGCCAGCATCATTCGAGTTGACCTCACGTCATGTCGATATGCACGCAGTTTGGTTTTGTTCCCCGCCGAAATTGAGATTGAATAAACCAGATAGCGAGCCAAAACGATCACGTCACATGGGATAAAATACAAAAAAACAACAAAAAAAAACCAATAGTAAATGGGAAACGACGAAATTAAAGCAAACATTGTTAAATATACCAGCATTCATATGCTTACTTATACATTTTTTTATGTTTTCCTAAGAATCATTTTCTGTGGACATATTAGGAAAAAATATTTTATAGGCATTATGAAGTTATCTTCAGGTGACATCAAAAACACATAGAGAGACGAATAGAATCTCAAAAATAACGCCGAGAACACCGCCTGTGACGCCATTACACGTCTAAACAACCGACTTATGTAAAATGTATATTTAAAAATTTTTTGAAAGATCTTTCTACTCCAGTAGTTTCTTCCCCAGAACCGCTAGACTCTGGAATTCCATTCCAAGTATCTGCTTCCCTGACTGTACTGACATTCAGAAGTTCAAGTGTAACGTGAACCGACATCTTGCTGCCCAAATCCCAACATAGTGCCCCAGTAGTTGCTGCCCCTGATAGTAGCCCCCTACACCAAAGTGGCAAATGCGCCTTGTTTGGGGTGAAAATGTAATAAAGAATAATAAAAAAAAGAATTGATTTCAGAATATATTTTCGTGCTGTTGACTAAAATTTGTTATATTAATTTCGCCACATCAAATGATTTTTAGCGACTGAGGAAGATGACAGGACCAAGGAGGGAAAGCGCTAACCAGACAAAGCGAAAGGGAGTAAAAATACTATCATAACACGACGAGTCAAAAGTGCACATTATACTTGTGAACCATTGATTAATTTCTTTTCTTGGTTTTTATATCTCAGTTATAAGATAAATCGAAAAGTATAAAGATATATAATCGAACTAATTACTTAGTACAAAAAAATTTAAAACGCAAAATCCGCAGTAATTAAAATCTAATCCGCACAACCGCAGAAAAATAACTGATGTTAGCTAGACTCCGTAGAAAAGAACTAATGTTATCTAGACTCCGTAGCCTAGTAGGGGATGACCTTTTTCTCTTCCCTGCAACCTCTTTATTACAGAAGAGATATTGCGAGCCTGTCTATGCTTTATCGTTATTTTCATGGCAAGTGCTCGTCTGAGCTCCAATCTATGGCCCCTTCTCGCCAAACTTTCACGAGGCACAGTCGTCTAGCTGAAAACACTATCAATACTTTCCCCCACTCTTTATCTGTGCTTAAACCTAAACGTAGATTCCATGAACAAAGTTTCTTTCTTAGAACTTCACGCCTATGGAACTGTCTTCAGTTTGTTGCTTTCCAGCTGACTACAATATAGTTGTCTTCAAGTACAACGTAAACAAGTTCTTGATGAGCCGTTCCACTTAAGCTAACAAAATTACCGAACTTCCATTACTAACGATTACTATACTGTCCAACTGACAACTGTACACTCTTTAACCCTTATCCTCGATTGGTATCTGGGCCTTGATAAGTGGTGATGCCTATGTAGAAAAATGTTCTTGATGGGAATACAAGTTATATAGTAAAAAGGTGTGCAAGAATAGATGAGAAAAGTTAGAATCGATACAATACGATACCAATAAAAGTAAATTACTCAAGCTACTACCTCTTTATCAAACACGTGGAAAATCATAACAGGTCAACTGAGAGAACGAATTCATCACAACTGCAATAGAGAAATTTAATCAATACTAATAACCGTAACAAAACAACGCAAATGGAACTGACTGTATGAAAGTTAACATCAACACAACCCTGAAAACATCAAATTTACACTTTGGGGACAAAAAGACGAAACAGAATATCGTATAATAGTAAGTGCAGCAGATTTCCCCCCCTCCCTTCTCAAAGAATATAAGAACAAACACGATCAAGTATCGTGAACCACTTGCAGAAAAACAGAAATGATTTTGAAAAGGGAAATGAGCGAAGATCGTTTGCTATACATAGATTCAAAGATGATGAAGAGGGTAAAACAGAAAAAAGAACATAACTTCAAGAAAGCGTAGACAACATCTATCAAACATGGACAATCTAGTTCTTGCGAATATAGAAAATATCAGATAAGACCATGAATTTATTTAAAGAACCTATGCAATGAGGATATGGTTACTAGGGATGCCAATGCCTTACTGAAATAAAAATGCAGAGAATCCAACGAGATTTTCTACCATTGCTAATGTTCACCACAGCGTAACAATAAACATAACAAATATGAGTCCCGATACAAATTTACTAATACAGAAGAACGAATAAAAAACTTCATGTACATGGACGACATGATACCATGTATGAGAAAAAGGAACTAAACTGCTACTGCTAATAAACACAATAAACTTCAGTCAAAATATTGGAATGAAATTCAATATGGAGAAGTGATCACTGCTAAAGATAAGAAAAGGACAATTAGCGACAGCGGAGAGTATGGTACTACTCTCCCACGAATAGCTGGAGACACTAGGTGAACGTGATGCCTACAAATATTTGGGAGTTCTGAAAACAGACACTATCAAACAAAAAGAAAAAAAAGAGAAGATTGAGAATGAATACCCGAGAAGAACAAAAACTGTTAGAAATTAAATTATAAAGAACCTGAGTATTAGCACGAGTAAGACATTCTGGACAGGTAATAGGGTGGGCCAAAAAGCATTGAGGCATCTTTACTAGAAGTCTAGATAGCTAATGATAATGCACAATATAATACCCTGGAAGGAAGATGCTGACCGATTCTACGTGAAAGGGAAATGTGGAGGAAATGGACAGTTAAGACATAATAGTACAAAAAAACGAATTAAAATAATACGTAATGCAGAACAGGAAGGCAAATCAGCGAAGCAAGATACCTTGCCAAACTACAGAGAACAGAAAGGCCAGAAAAAGACGTGAAAAGAAAAATTGTAACAGTAATCGCTACGGATGATTCTTAAGAATGACAAGGGAAGAAACCCATAAAAACATTTGGATATGGCTACGAAAGGGGCACTTAAACAGATAAATTGTATTACTACCAATAGTTGTACAAAACAACGCAAATATAACTAACTATATGAAAGGTAAGATCAACAAAACACTACAAACATAATATTTACACTCTGGACAAAAAGACCAAACAGAAAATCACATGGTAATTAAATGCAGTAAATTTGCGCCAAAAGAATATAAAGACAAATACGACCAAATGAGGAAAGGTAGTAGCCTGGGAACTATGCAAACAACTCCATTTTGAACGGCCAAACAAATGGTTCAAACATATACTGGTGGAAGTACTGGAAAAGGAAACTCATAAAATCTTTTATGACTTAAAGAGAAAGAAAGACACACCGTAACAGTTAACAAGACCTGGAAAAACCTGCCTAATAGTTGATTTCGACATTCTCACATACAACAGAAGATGAGAGACGGAAAATCAAGGCACATGCATAGAAGAAATCAGAGGAATGAAATTGATATAGAAGATAAAGAAAGTCAAAATGATACCAATAATCGTAGGAGCATTATTAGAAATAATGGTCTTCAGTTAAAAGAATGGTGGAAATTGAAATCAGAGGAATGAAATTGATATAGAAGATAAAGAAAGTCAAAATGATACCAATAATCGTAGGAGCATTATTAGAAATAATGGTCTTCAGTTAAAAGAATGGTGGAAATTGAAATCAGAGGAATGAAATTGATATAGAAGATAAAGAAAGTCAAAATGATACCAATAATCGTAGGAGCATTATTAGAAATAATGGTCTTCAGTTAAAAGAATGGTGGAAATTGAAATCAGAGGAATGAAATTGATATAGAAGATAAAGAAAGTCAAAATGATACCAATAATCGTAGGAGCATTATTAGAAATAATGGTCTTCAGTTAAAAGAATGGTTGAAATTGAAATCAGAGGAAAGACTGAGAAAAATAATCAAAATAAGCTGGAATCATAAGAAAAATAATCGATTGCGAAAACAAACTTACATAAACTGCGCACACTAATCAATTGCATGAGAGTTACAATCGAAAAAAAAACAAAAAAACAGAAATAAGGTGACCACGCGCGACCGATAGAACTAAAACCGCAAATATTGACAATTAAGGACGCTCTTCCCTTCGCACCATAAAGTGGTGACGACATCGGTTTCCGCTACATCAAATAATTGTGAGCGACCGAAAGATGACAGGACCGAAGAGGGAACGCGATAATCAGACTGTCATAGAACATGTGTGAAGGACACTGGGACGTAGGAGAGCTTTTTTACAGGGAATACCAATAGCCCTTGTCGGCAAGAAATCAATGGTAAGCGTCTGTTGCAATAACGCTAATCATTTGCAATGGTTACGAAAAGTGAAAAGAGTGAAAATACTATAACACAGCGAGTCAAAAGTGCACATTATACTTGTGAACCATTGATTATTTCTTGATTTTTATATTTCGATTATTAGATAAATCGAAAAAATAGTACAATAATATAATGAAGCAATAAAATGCTGTTATGTTTAACGGCGTTGCCTAAATGCTACCTTAATACAAACACAGTATATATATATATATATATATATATATATATATATATATATATATATATATATATTTATTTTTGTTAGCGATACTTTTTGAATGAATTAAATTATTCACACGAAATTGCATTTTTTTTTTACCTAAATGCGAGTTTGGAATAATTTTCCCTTTGACAAATTTGGTACCCTCTTAAATGGGGAGCGGCATATATATTATTTTTAAAATATAATTATCCACTGACACGTGTTTCGTCGTCTATGACTCATCAGAGTGGCTGAATCTAGATGAATCGTAGACGATGAAACACGTGTCAGTGGATAATTATATTTAAAAAATAACATATATATAATTATATTTTAATAATAATAATATATATATATATATATATATATATATATATATATTCTCGATTCCCATTCGTGTTTTTTTTTTCTAAAATAAATCCCTCGATACAGCTTTGATAAAGCGAGGGCAAAACCCGTCAGCTGACTCCCCCATTTTTTTCTTGTCTTCTCTTCACCTCGTTGACTTTATTTAAAATGTTTCTAATTATGAATTGTAGTCTTCCCTTCATGATTGCGACATATATATATATATATATATATATATATATATATATATATATGAAATAAAATGGAGGTGGAAGGACCTGGATACTCAACGTTTGTCCTGATTTATGCGGGCTTCTTCAAGAGGGATGGTCATTGACGAGAGAGTCGGAGGATTGGGGCTACATCCCTCTTGAAGAAGCCCGCATAAATCGGGCGAAACGTTGAGTATCCAGGTCCTTCCACCTCCATTTTATTTCATATCGTCGGATTTAATCCAGCTCAACAATCATATATATATATATATATATATATATATATATATATATATATATATATATATATATATATATATATACTACTTAAATGCAAACACAGTATATATAATGTAAAGTTAGTGAAGTGAATCCAAGTAGAGTACTTGATTTTTAAGGAAATTTCAAACTTTAGAGCTTAATATTTATTCATTATGTGAAAACCTGAACAACATCAATATCGTCGGTTTTAAATCCAAACTAAATGGACCCATATTTGGTCGCCTATGTCAGACTTTCTTCAGCTTCTTTTTAGCTCTGGAAATGGTGTATCGCGCGCAGTTTGTCTTTTCATGATATTTTATATGTTATTTACATTGTGTTGGTCCTGGATATGACCTTAAACTATATCCAGTGGTGTGGCCCCCAGCTTGCGGGTTTTGGGGAGTGTGAAGCCACCCTTTAATTGCCATTGCTCCCAGGTCCACTCTTACCCGGAGTGGTAGTACCTGTTAGGGTCCCAACTATGAGTTAAATAGAAACCGACTTGAAAACAACAAATATATTCTATTAAAACTTTTTTCTTCAAAATCTTTGGATTCGGCGTTAAATAACCTGAAAAGGGTTGATATGCCGTAAAATAAAAACAACAAAAACAACCATTTACATTTTTTGCAATCATTTTTTATTGTTACTATTAAAATACTACCGGGAATTTTTCCGATATATACGCTGTAGTCAAGAATTTTCTTTTCTTTTTCTTTTATTGGTAAATTTACGTTACTAGGCTTCCGATCGCTTTCTGGTGTTTCACTGTCTAGGAGATGTTACGAATTAAGGTCTAAAAATCAATATAAAAATAAAAAGTTCTAAAATGTCACCTCCCCCTCCCTCATATTATTTAATCCTATAAGTTGAAAATAAAAGAGTTACCACCACCGTTTCCAAAAAGAATAATTTAGAATTGTTGATCGATATTTGGCATCAACACTTTACGCTAAATATGGAACACCAACTCAACTAAAACACATAAGACCACGTAAGGCGAATTATCTTTTTTAAAAATAACTGTAAAATTATAAGGCTTATCATGCTAATCAAATTATTATATGATTATAATTCTCGTTTCAAGTTTCATTCTGCTAATTGTTTATCTCTCTTATAAATAGTTAATGCTTCCATTTTCATTTTTATTTTCTACTTTTTTTATTATTCGCGTATAATGTACTGTGTTATGTACTTCTCTACTCATTTTATTAGGTCGTATGCGCAATCTCTCATATTTAACAGCCAACTTTTTTTACAGAGACACTCAGGATCATATTCCGAGTTTTTGATTTTGGCATCGTTATTTGTGTCACGATTCTTTGGTTCAAGTTCTGTGTTCTTCTTTTGCTATGAACACACTTTTCCGCCTTGGCAGGGTTTAAAGCTGGCTTCAGAATCTAGGAGGCGGTCTGTTTTCTTCTTTAAACCGCTTTTCTACAGAAGCGACGATGCGTGTCTATGTCAACTCGATCATTATTTCATAGCAAGTGCTTAACTAAACTTCAAACTATGACCCATCTGGCAAAACATTCACAACAAACACTCGCCTAGCTACAACCACTGTCAACAGTTTCCTCTACGCTCTACGTCTGCCTAGGAGTGAGAATTGCCAGAGAGGGCCCCAAGACACAAAAGGAGTTGGAACAGGAAATTTAAAAAAAACATGGATGGACGAGGAAAGAAGAGTATTGTGGGAATGCTTTGTAAGAAGTTGAAGTACGAAATCTACTGAATATATCTGAAAAGTTAAGGAAGAATGAGAATCGAGAGGAGGCGGAGCTAGAAGTGTCGCGAGTTTGGTATCCCAGTTAAAACAAATTAAAAATACCAACCTACTTTCAATGATTGCAAGATAAGAGATTGGACGGATGGTTAGGAATAAAATGAATAACGAAAGTAAAATTGATGAAACTAGCTCTGATGAAAGAACTGAGAGAGTGGAAGTGCAGAAGGGAAATGTAAGCGATGATGGGAGGCGGGCAACTGAGGGGGAATGGAATCCTATGGTTAGGGGAAGTGATGAGAAGGAGTTTGAAGGATCTAATGCAGATGATATCATTGACTCTGAGACAATCGAACCAGTGAAAGGAGCAGATATATGGAGAAGTGGTGATGAAGTTCGAACTTTGACTTCTGTAGAAAAAGAAGTACTTCAGAAGTTAAAAGAGATTCTTCTTAGAAACGACATCATAGATATTCCAAGTATGAAGAGTGGTGATAGGCGGAAGGTGAAAAGCGAGGTCAAAATAGTTCAAAGAGTAATTCACAGCATCATGAAAAAGAACATATCGATTACGAAACCTAACAGGTATCTGTATGCAGCTTCATACGTGATTGTGAATCGTCTTGGCTTAATACATAAGAAAAAGAGAGAAATGAAGGATAGAAGGTCATACTGTCAGAGGCGGCTTGAAGAACGTATTAAACGGGTGCGGAAAGACATTGGTAGAATCAAAGAAATAAGAAAAGGAGTTAAACTAGGACAGAAAGCTAAGGATGAGCTTGAAAGAAGGTATAGATTGCTGGAAAAGGGAACGATGAACGTTCTAACAATGTTGAAAGAGAAGATCCACACTGGTGGTATGAAAATTCGGAACTTTGTTTGAAAAAGTGTTGCGTTTCGGCAGAACAACCTTTTCCGGAACAATCAGTCTCAGCTGTATAAAGAATTAAATGATAGTAAACAGGCGAGCGATAACAACACTCAAAATGCAAAAGATGCCAAGAAGTTCTGGAGTGGGATTTGGTCTGTCGAAGGGCGATATAATAAGGTTAGCTGGTTGGGAGAGGTCAGAGAAAGGCTATCAGGCATGCAGCAGATAAAGAACGTTGAGATAACCATCGATGACGTAAAAGCTGGCATATGAAGGATGACAAACTGGAAGGCACCTGGTCCAGATGGAGTGATGAGATTCTGGTTTACACAGTTTCAATGCCTTTATCCACCTATAGCTGCTGCCCTGCAAAGGATCGTAGAGTTGGGAGATGTCCCTGATTGGCTATTGAAGGGAAGAACAACACTGGTTAGGAAAGATCCTGCAAAAGGAGCAGATGCCAATAATTATAGACCAATTACATGTTTGCCATTGATGTGGAAACTGTTGACTGGAATATTTGCGGAGAAAATTTATGAACATCTTGAGAGTAATGGTGTTTTTCCTGACGAACAGAATGGATGTCGGAAAGGCTGGGGAGGTACCAAAGAGCAACTACTGATTGATAAAGCATTAATGCAGGATGCAAAGAAGAAAAAGAGGAATCTGAGCGTAGCATGGATCGATTACAGAAAGGCTTATGACATGGTTCCTCATTCATGGATACGTGAAACACTATTGATGATGAAGGTTGCTGAGAATGTGGTAGAGCTTTTGGAGACAAGTATAGCTCAATGGAAAACGGTGCTGGCAGCAAATAAAGAGGAAGTGGGGCAGGTTGGCATTAAACGTGGAATATTCCAAGGCGATTCGTTGCCACTTCTTTTTGTAATGGTACTGATGCCACTGAGCATCCTCTTGAAAAAAGAAAAACTGGAGTATAACTTTGGATCTAGTGGCAGACGCCTCAACCATCTACTGTTTATGGATGATTTGAAAATATTCGGTAGAAATGAAAAGGAAATGGAGAGGCTGGTGGAATTTGTGGGGACATACTCAGAAGACATTGGAGTGGAGTTTGGGATTAGTAAATGTGCGGTGATAGTGATGAAAAGAGGAGTAAAGGTTCATTCGAATGGAATAGTGCTGCCAAATAGTGAAATCATGAAAGAAATAGAAGATACAGAATATAAGCATTTGGGAGTGTTGGAGGGTGTAGCCATCATGAAACGAGAAATGAAGGAGAAAGTCAGTAAGGAGTATCTTAGAAGAGTGAAACTAATTGCAAATTCGAAACTGTATGGAAGAAATCTAATGAAAGCAGTGAATGCATGGGCATTCAATGTTTTGAGATACAGTGTGGGAATTTTAGAATGGTCTGACAAGGATTTGCATGCCATGGATATTAAAACAAGAAAAGTTTTACCTATGTTTGATATATTTCACATTCGACGTAGCGTATCAAGGCTGTATCAAAAGAGGAAAGATGGTGGGATAGGATTGAAAAGTGTAAAAAATTGTGTTAGAACCGACGCTATGCCTTTGAAGGAGCATGTGGTTAGAATTGAGGAGTGGATGCTTAAGGTTGTGGTCAATGAAGTGGAGGTATGTGAGACCAAGACTGAATATGTGAAACATATGGATAGAGAAAGGGCAGAGGAACTGGCTAGGAAGAAAATGCATGGAAGGTTCTTCCAGGATATATCAGAAGTGGCTGATGAAAGATCATGGCTGGGTATCTGGCTAAGAGTACTGGAGCTTTTGTTTGTGCAATACAAGAGCAGGAATTAGAAACACGATTGTTCAAAAAAGTGGTTCTAGGAGAAGAAATTGCTGCAGAATGCCAGATTTGTGGTAAGACCGCAGAGTTAATTGCGAACTTTGCAGCAGGGTGTAGTGGCTTGGCCCAGAGAGAGTACCGCAATAAACACGATCGCATGGGACTCCGGATATATAGGGTGGTGTGTAAGAAGGTCGGGTATAGTGTGCTGGAAAGTGATTTGAGGAGGTGCCTGATGAAGTGAGAACAAGTCAGGATGGTAATGTAGAGGTATGGTGGGACAAAAGTGTCACAACGACCAATCAATTAGAACATAATCGTCCGGATTTGGTCGTCATTGACAAAGTCTCAAAAAACTGGCAGATTGTAGACTTGTCAGTACCCTGACAGGAAAGTGAGAGAGAAGGAGAACGAGAAGCGGAGCAATTATGCTACATTGGCCTTGGAGATAATGTGTATAAACGGGGTTAAAACACAAATAATCCTCGTCGTAGTTGATACACTAGGAGTGGTATCAAGTCGTCTGGAAAGACATTTGAAAAAACTATGAATCCCTGATGTTTAAGGCGGTATTCAGACTTCTGCTATTGTAGGTGCCCCCAGCATCCTTAGCAAACCCTTGATCTTTGAAGCTCCTGGTTTGGAGCCGGAATTGAGGGAAATTCTCTGAAAATGCATCTGATCACTTTCCAGAGAGACGTTGGTAAACGAAATCAGAATTATTATTATTGTTTTTAATTAATTAATTTATTTATTTACACTCACTTTTTTCACACAAGTCATCGAAAATTGCTCAATGATAACAACCGATGGTGTTCTCTGGACTCTGAATGACAACAAATCTTTCCAGATAACCAGTGCTCTTCTCCTCTTTCAGTAATCTTTGCAAATAAATTTGCGTAATCGCAGTAATCGTTTGCCATTAACTTCTTGATGGTAATAATCATTGGTCTTTGCTGGAATATGGATGACAATAAGCCAACTTCAGGTCCAAGACTTCTTCGCACACATCCAGTGGCGGTATGGTTAGTGCTTTTACTCCTCTATCCTTTCATCCCCTTGATCCTTCGAATATTTAGTGTGGAATTTTTATAGGGTAGGGGGGGCAACCTTTACTTTCACATTTTGCTGGTTCGATTTTCTTGGTCGTATTTTCGTTTTAGTTCTGTTGCATTTCTATATGACCAGTTTATGTTTGTAAAACATGTAGTTTAAATTCCGCAATCGATGGTGTTCTTAAGGTTTCAACTCTTTTCATCATTACCATCTGTTGCATATTCTTTGTCCTCTCCTTAATTTCAATTTGTCGTAATCTTTTTTCCAAGCTCATTGGAACTATAATTATTGATATATTGATTATTATTATTATTATTATTATTATTATTATTATTATTATTATTATTTTATTTTTTTTTAATTTCATTTTTATTGTTATCATTATTATTATTCACATTTTGTATTTGGCTGTTAGTATCTCCGATTTTATACTGATAGGCGGATCATAACAAATAAACATAGTCTATCAACATTTTCATTTCTCAGTCTTCCAGAATTTTCTGGCGGTTCTCAACAAGGAAGTCTTTTGAATGTAATGGATCCCAATTTTCTCAATCCACTTGTAAAATTCTTTTACAACCCCCAGAGCTCCAATCACAAGACGTACAACTTCTACCTTCTTCAACTTTTATCTCCCTTTTCAAGTCTTGGTATTTTCGACCTTCTTTTCTTTTTCCTTTATATTGACACTGCTATTTCAATGATTATTATGTTGTATTCCTTTTTTCCAACAAAATTAAATCTAATCTCCTTATTTCAATCAAATTATTACATTGCATATTCATATCCCACAATAATTTCACAGTATAACTCTCCACCTTTTGATACATGCTCGTGCCATTTCCACTGCATTCCAACCCTCTTTTATCCCATTATCCCAATAGACATTTCTCACAATATTGTCACGCCGTCCCTTGTCTTTCTTTTCTGCTAACTTTTCACAACTACTGACTAGGTGTTGTATATTCTCATATTTCTCTCGGTAAAGTTTACACATTGACTTCAAATTGTTTTTTTTTTTACATGTGGGTCACCACTTATCAAGGACCGGAGGTCACCCAGGGATAAGGGTTATTGCATGTACAGTAATCAATGAGATAGTATTGTACTAATCATTCGTATTGGAGATTTGATAGAGTGTCTTACTTAAGAGGGCGGTTTGTTAGGAATTTGTTTATGTTGAACTTGAAGACATCAAAGTTGTAGTCAGGTGGGAAACAGGCAAACGGAAGAGAGTTCCACAGTTGTGCACTTTTGAGAAAGAAGCTCTGCTCATGGAATCTACGTTTGGATTTAGGCACAGATAAATATTGGGGAAAATTATTGACGGTTAGTTTCAGCCAGACGGGTGTTTCTCGTGAAAGATTGGCGAGGGGGGGGACCACAGATTAGAGTTCAGGCGAGCACTTGCCATGGAAATAACGATAAAATAAAGACAGGCTCGCCACTTCTCTTCTGTGGGAGAGAGGTTGCAGGGAAGAGAAAAGGGCATCCCCACTAAACCACAAAGTCTATTTTGTACTCTGTCAAGGCAGGATAGGCTGTTTTTAGCAGCTCCTGTCCAGATGTGGCAGCAGTACTCCATCCTTGGACGTACTTGGCTTTTATACAGATAGAGAATTGCATCAGTAGTGAGATATCTTCTGGAGCGGTAGAAGGATCCCACCATTTTCTCAGCGATCTTGGCAACAGACCTGATGTACTTGTTCCATTTCAGATCAAGAGTAAAGGTCAAACTCAGAAGATTGTAAAAACATGGAGCCTCCTCAAGACGAGAGCCACCCATTTCAGTTGATGCCAGATGGGGATCAGAACGTTGATGATTTAAAGATAGAAGCTTTGTTTTGGATGCATTAAAAGTGACCAGCCACCTCTTCCCCCACTGTACCACGCGCTCAAGATCAGAGGAAAGAGAATCAGAGATAACTTTGTCATTTACGGCCTTTGATGTGTTGCCATAGATGGTCGTGTCATCAGCATAGATGTCAACGAATGATTTAACTATGTGTTTTGGGAGATCATTGATGTAGATCAGGAAGAGAGTTGGGCCCAGGATGGACCTCTGAGGGACTTCAGCATTAATACTGTGGGCCTACTTCACATAATTTGTCCTGAGCGCTTGCTCCTGCGCGGCACATATTGACTTCTGTACTAAACTTCAACTCACATTTTGACAACCATTTTGTCCACTGACTCTGGTAGATCGTTACTGAACTGGTCAGACATTTTATTCTCAATCGATTTGTTTTTCACTTTTATACATTTATTGCCTTACATTTCTTGCTTCTTATTAGTTCAATCTCTTGCAATTTTTCAAATTTTGACACAGCCTTTATAAGATGTTCCTTACAGTTTGAGACGTAAACTTTAAAACTAGTTTCTTCTTCTTTTATACATCGTTCTACACATAGTAGTCCTCGTCCTCGATATTTTCTTTTAACATATAACCTATCGACATCACTCTTTGGATGAAGAGATCCATTCATTACCCCCATTTTCCTTGATTTCCTGTCCAGATCCTTCAGTTAATTTTCTTTCCATTGAATAATACCCGATCCATATCGAAATATAGCAACTGCCCATGAGTTTACTGCGGACATTTTGTTTCCTCTTTTCAATCTTGACCTAAGAACCAACTGTAGTCTTCACTTGTATTTTTTTATTCTTTCCTTCATTTCAACTTCTTTTATTTTATCTAATTCCACAATTTCGAAGTAGGTGCATCCTGTTTTTCCCACTTCTTGTAATCATTTCCCCATTACAAAAGCTTTATTCCTCTATTTTCAACACTATTTTCACTTTTGAATTTCAAGGCACTTCTTCATGCCAAATTCCATACTTATGTTATTACTGAACATTTGAACCGTTCTTGCAAGTATATTTATCTGCTATTTGTATGCCTGTCTCTGCTCTATCGTTATTTTCATGCTAAGTGCTCGTCTGAGCTATAATCTATCGTCCCCCCGTGGCAGACCCTCACAGAACACACATAGAGCTACAACCACTATTTACAATATCACTCACTTTTTTATCTATGCTTAAATCTAAACACAAATTCCGTGAACAATGCTTTATCTCTAGAACTGTCTGTCTGTGGGCCTGCTTTCCGACTGACTCCAGCATGAATCTCTTCATATCCAATGTAAATAAGTTCTTGCTGAGCTGTCCCCTTAAATAATAATACATTCTGTCCGATTTATTTACTAACCACAAACGAACGAGTACTAAACTCTTGTGGCGGGGGCCACTTTACACCTATTTAAAACTTATCCTCGAGTTTCCTTCTTAATAAATGGTAACTTCATTGTAATTTGTTTTTACTGTTCCTAGTGCTCCAACAATTATTAGTATTACATTGACTTTCTTCATGCTCCATATTTCTTTTAGTTCTCTGAAAAGTTCTGTGTATTATTATTATTATTATTATTATTATTATTATTATTATTATTATTATTATTATTATTATTAGCTGTACCCTGCCACGCGTTGCTGTGGCTCAATTTGGTGTAATGGAAAAATCTAATAAAAAGAGGAAATGCATATTTCTTATATTCTTAGTACAGCAATACATTCCAAAAAGTGAAAAAAAGGCGAAAATGTAAAAAAAAAAAAAAAAAAAAAAAAAATTGTACTCCTGCAGAATTGGATCCGGATCCTCGGAAGTTTCAGTCAATCATGGCTTGGACTCGACCAACAATCAGTGGTTTAAGCCGAACGTTACTAAAATGTTGAAACGCTAAATCGAGGGTTTTTTTTGTTTTTTATATTAAAAAAAATGTGAGTTTCTCATTAGTATTTGGGTGAGGGGGGCGTCAATACACAGATTCGAAAAAGTTGTAAAAAAAACAACAAATAAATGAAAGCAAAGGTAAGGTAAGTTACGTTTCTACCTGATTGGGTGAATTTTTAGTGTTTTTATTTTATGTAAAATGTTTAATCAGATCGAAAAACACTGTGTGTTTTTCGATGTATTTGAAAAAGATAAATGGTCGCGGACTCTAGTGAATATGTTACGTTTGGGAAAATAAGTTAAAAACTATACAAAACAGTGTCAGAAACCCACCGAATATAGGTTACCGTGACATAGGCTGACATATTCGGTGGGTTTCTGACAGTATTTTGTATAGTTTTTCAGTTTTAACTCATTTTCCCAAACTTAACGTAATCAACAGTTTCCGCTACCATTTGAATTTTTCCAATATACCGATAAACACTGCTTTTCGAGCCGAGTAACCGTTACATTAAATAAAAAGGGGTTGTATTACTAAACACAGATACGAAAAAGTTGTAGAAAAATAAATATATAACAAATAAATGTTATCAAAGGCAAGATAAGTTACATTCCTACCTAACTGGATAAGATTGTAGTGTTTTTATTTAATGTAAAATGTTCAATCGGTTCGAAAATATGCAGTGTGTATCAGTATATTTGAAAAATGCTAAGGGCGACAGACTCTGTTAAACACGTTAAGTTTGGGAAAATAAGTTAAAACTAAAAAAAAACTATAAAAAATACTGTTAGGAACTCACTCAATACATGTTACCGTGACATAGGCTTACATATATTCCGTGGTTATTTAACAGTAATTTGTACAGTTTTTTTTTAGTTTTAACTCATTTTCCCAATCTTAACGTGTTTAACACAGAGTCTGCCACTATTTGTAATTTTCAAATATAGCAGTAAACGCTGCGTTTTTCGTGCCGAATAAACATTTTACATTAAATAAAAACACTAAAAAATTATCCAGTTTGGTAGAAAAGTAACTCATCTTGCCTTTGATAATATTTGTAATACATTTGTTTTTTCGACAACTTTTTCGAATCTATGTGTACAGTAATACAAACACAATAAAAATAATCCAGTTAAGTAGAAAAGTAACGTATCTTGCTTTTGAAAACATTTACTTGTTATATATTTGTTTTTGTTGACAACTTTTACAAATCTTTGTGCAAGCACACACCCGAAGGGGGTATTTTTCTGTCTATTTTTATTTTCGGTATCGCACTATTTTAAAATAGTTTTTCCAAGTTAAATTTAAATTTCACAATATCTTTTTTTTTTTGCATTTTTTTTTTGCATTTTTTTTTTTTACATTAGGTCCACCAGCACAATTTTCTTTAAAATGATTACTTATAACGGTTTTCGACTATGTTGAATAAGAAAATCTCATTTAAAATTTGCAGAGACAAGTAGTTTTCGAGATATAAAGACCTGTACTATGCACTACAATTCACTGGCGGCCATGAATAAACACCCCAACCTCCCTATATTTAGAACGGCTTTCGGAATAAACACCCCTAACCTCCCCATGTTAAAAACGACTTTTGGAATAAATGTCACCATTCTCCACGGGTTAAGAACGGCTTTCAGAATAAACACCTCCAACCTACCCATATTAAAAATTGTGGAGGCAGACCTAATGTGAAAATTTACCTTTTGTTTGTTTTAATAAACTGTTAGTTGAAAGTACAGAAGGCAGATTTGCCGTTTAGTTTCACAAATATCCTCAAACCAGGTAATCATTAAAAGGGACTCTTAAAGGTCGACACCGGTATCGAGCAAAAGTTTGTTTACAAGTTTTATAGACTTTAAATGGGTAAAATATAATCACATAATTATTGAAAATATGATTATGTGATTAAAATTTAATTTAAATTAACCATGTTGTTTAACAAATTAACAAAACATAATGCAAGATTAAGTTTTAAAATTATTAAATGTTTTATTTTATTTAAAATTAAAGACATTGCCCAATAAAAATGAAATTTGGTGCCGTGCTGAAATAATAACCTTATTATTTTGAAAAACATTATTAATGAGGAACTGAGGGTGTTTTATAACTATTCTGTGCTCCCACCTTACAATTTAAAAGATGTACCGTGAATTTTCTTCGAAAAAGCTGTACTTTCACCCAACAATTTATAGTTTTAATAATAAAAAAGTTCATATTTTCTCATATAGAAACAACTGTTAAAAAAAAACGTGTGCTGCCAATTTTGTTTTTACGACAAAGATGATTTTGTTAAGGTTCTTTGACTTTTATGTTTCAACTGAAAACGCACCTTCTGGCAAGCAATTTGTTTTAAATTTAAAAAAAATTGGGAAATGAATCTAAATTTAAAAAGTAGAGGATTTTTTTTCACTTATCGATTAGAGTCGTCAAAGCATGGTGCATGAATTGAAATAACTATCGGAATTAAAAACCGAATAGTCACGCAGAATCGAGTTAGGAAAATAGTTTTATTTTATTTAATTTATAATTTGAATGATTAATTTCGTTTAATAACATAAAAACATTCATCGACTCTAAAGATAGACTGTCTGAAAATTTCAATTCAATTGGTAATGTAGAATATCGTTTTATTGATAACGAACGAACCAAGAATTACATTTTTATATACATAGATTGGCTCACAAGGAGCTTTCACACAGGTCATCAAAGAAAACAACCTTCGGTGCTCCCTGGAAGCTGAGTCACAACAAGTCTCACAGATTTCTAGTACTCTCCACCTCTTTCGATAACATTTGCAAATAAATTTGCGTTATCGCAATAGCTATTTACCATTGATTTCTCGCTGACAGCGGCCATTGGCCTCCACTGGAATTTGAGTGGCAATGAGCCTCCCCAAAGTCCCTATTCTCTTTGCAGTTTCCCAGTTGAGGTCTGGTCAGTGCTCTCTATTCGGTCTTTTCATCTTCCTTGACCAATATATCGACTATTTGGTATAATTCTTTTGGGAGACGGTGATGGGGCAATCGGAGAGGATGGGGGAGGGCATAGAGAACTTGTAGATGTGCACCTTCAATGTTCTTGGCTCCATGTAACGAGTCTTCATATTATTATTATTATTATTATTATTATTATTATTATTATTATTATTATTATTATTATTTCTTTCTAATTCGTATTCATAATCTCTTATTTCATTTTTCAATCGCATTATCGTTTTATTTATTTTCTCGTTTTTCTCATATTATTATTCAAGATTTTTTTCTTTTTTTAATATTCAAGTCCTACTTTTTTCTTTGTTCTCTTAGACATCTTAATTACCCTCTTCATTTAATACATCCACAGTTATATATTTTTACAATTATATTCACACGTGAAACAAGCTCACCAATTAGGCATAATGCACTTCTGACACATTTCGTTTTATAAGTGTATGTATTTATTTTTGCTAACTACATATTCGAATTGTATTTTGTTCTTTTTTTTTACTGAGAGGTGGTGACAAGATATCAATGTGTACGTACTCTTTTGGAAGGTTCTTTAAAATCGGTCATTTAGGAATGTTGAGATAAAAATAAGTGTCAGGTTCTTCAAGGCAAAACGTATAAAGAAGTAACCGTATTAATTTATTAATTGCGTTATAACCTTGTAAGCCAGCAATGATGATATCAAACACAATGATGAAGTTAACAAAAACTGGTCAATGCGCTCCGTTACGCCAACTGAAGACACCTCAACATTTTTCGATAAATCGACGACTTTTTCTAGGTTTTCGGATATCATGAAAAGGAATACCGCAACGAAAATTAGCGCAGACAAACAGTTTTCGTAAATACTTGTATTTAAATGTAAATCACCGGCGGCCATGTCTGAAGGGGTGGCATATGAAAGCGCTAAACCCTCATTTTCTCAGCGCAATTCCGAAAGCCGTTCTTGAAATGAGGAGATTTGCGGGTGTTTATTCCGAAAGCCGTTCTTAACACGGGGATAGTCGGAAGTGTTTATTCCGAAAGGAATTTTCTTATTTTCAACCTCCCCATGTTAAGAATGGCTACTGGAATAAACGGGTTCAGCTAGTAGTGCATATTGATGGAATTTTCTTGAATTCGAATTCTTGAAAATAATTCTTTTGGTTGAATTGGGGTCAGTTATAACTGGAAATACTATGCACGCTCACATCGTTTGATGTACACTTGTAGAGTTACCAAATATGGCAGGATAAACCATCATGGGATGGGAGAGATGTTGACAGATTATACCGCTTACTCTCACAAATAGAAAGAAATAGCGATAGCTAAGAGAGAATTTACTGAAACTACAAAAAAAACGCATCGAAGCACAAAATTTAGGAACCCGTGATTTCTGGAAAATCTACAACAGTGTAGTAAATAATGGGCAATCGACAATTCCCCCACTATCCAACAATCATGAGGTTGTTTGCTCAGTAATCGAGAAGGCTAACATGCTTGCCAGTCGGTTTGCTTCCAACTCCCCACTGGACCCTGCTAACCACCCTCTCCCTGACTTTCCTTTTCGGACAGATGCCACACTAGACGATCTGAAAATCACCTCTTCTCAGGTGCAAGCTATCATAAAAACCTTGACACTTCAAAAGCATGTGGACCTTATCTCATCCCGGCTGTGCTATTAAAAAAATGTTCTGCCGAAGTAGCGCCAATTCTCTCCAAACTTTACAACAAATACCTAAATAAGTCTTGCTTTCCGGACTGCTGGAAAACTGCTTCTGTGGTACCAGTTTTCAACAATTCTGGTGAAAGAACTGACCCATTAAATTATCGCACCATTAGCCTCCTCTCACTTTTCGCCAAAACATTAGAATCCATAATTAACCATCCATCACCTTACAGTTGATAAGCTTCAACAATACGAATTTAGGCAAGCCCCTTCCACATCAGATATCCTAACTGTAATCTCTGAACGTATATACCATTCACTTGACAAAGCAAGGGAGGGAAGAGCGGTAGCTGTAGATATATCTAAGGCTTTTGACAGGGCATGGCATGTAGGTCTTCTCGGAAAAATCAGATCATACGGTATCACTGGACGAATACTTAACATAATTAAATCCTTCTTAGATAAGAGAAAAAATCCAGGTTGTCCTCGACGGTCATACATCGAAACAATATGATAGAAATGCGGGAGTGCCTCAAGGGTCTATATTAGGACCTCTGTTATATTCATAATATTCATAAATGGCCTCCCTGACAAAATTGTCTCTGAGATGTGTATGTATGCTGATGACACCATGCTCTATAACAGGCACGACAGAAAAACAAATGAATACATATCTAAGGTAATAGCAGAAACACTAGAGGATGACGTCCAATCTGTAGTGGAATGGGGACAACAATGGATTGTCAAATTCACTGCTGCCAAAGATTGTTTCCTTCAATAATTATAAGAAACCTTCTCTACAACTAATAGCAATGGCGAAATATTCATTATCTGAAAGTACTTCTTTTAAACTCCTCGACCTAACGTTCACAGGACACATGAGCTGGAAGAATTACATTGAGAGCATTGCCAGGACCGCTGCGAAGAAGATAGGCTCTCTCTACCATGCTAGAAAGCTACTAACGCTTGAAAACATTCTGCACCTCAATAAATCTACTATTCGCCTATTTATGGAGTATTTTTGCCATATTTGGGCTGGTGCATCCACTACTAGTCTCTTGCTCCTAGACAAGGTCCAAAAGAGAGTCGCCAACCTGATAGGCTCTGAACTGTCATCTAACTGAACTGTCCCATCGATGAAATGTTGCATCTCTCTACCTGTTCTACAAGTATTTTAATGGTGAATGCTCTGACGAACTGCAAGCACTTGTGCCCCCACGACGTAAATACCCCCGACGAATCAAAAAGCAGCTAAATCCTACCTCTAAACAGTAGAGATCCCTAGATGTAAGAGCGCTTTCTACTCCAGTAGTTTCTTCCGCAGAACAGCTAGACTTTGGAATTTCCTTCCGGGTCCCTGCCTCCCTAATTATACTGATATGCAGAAGTTCAAGAATAACGTGAACCGACATCTTGCTGCCTAACTCCCTACATAGTACTCCAGTAGCTTATGCCCCTGAAAGTAGCCCCCTACACAAAAATGACAATTTGCCTTATTTGGGGTGAAAATGTAATTAAAAAAAATAATAAAGGTAGGGCCCCAGGTGTGTCACCTATAACTGAGACCCTTATTACACTGACAAACAAAGTCTTCTCATCAGCAAAAATAGGGGGGCATTTAAAGACACCAAAATATGTGTGTGTGTGTGTGTGTGTGTGTGTGTGTGTGTGTGTGTGTGTGTGTGTGCGTGCGAGTAAGCGACACCTTATTTGACTGTCTGAGGAATGGACTCTAACAAACGCTTCTTTTTTGGTATACAGACTTGGAACTTATTAGATAGTAAATTGGTCTTGTTGAACAAATTAGATTTTTAGTTTTAACTGCTAAGAGTTCAAAATTAAAAAAAAATGAAATTTACAGGCGTAAGTCAACTTAAAATGCTGCCGCACAGATGCAGAAATATACATTCATATAAGTTAAAGTCGATTACATTTTAACGTTTTTTTTTTATCTATCTGACGATAACTAAAAACTGAAGCTCTAAATACTTTGGTTTCGATTCTAGGTGACTGCGCGAAAGCTATTATTTTTTTTAATTGAAAATCATTATTAAATATTGGGTACAATATAATAATCAATATTGTATTCGGTCTTTCAAAATACATATGAAATCTGCATAAAGTAAATATCATATTAAAGTGTATTTTACGACCGGGCCACGCCGGGCGAAGTCGCTCACCTCCTTACATATTTTTTAAGATTTTGAACACCAGAAAATTCATCATAACTTTTGTTTTACTGAACGAAAATTGATTTTTTTTTTCACAATATAGCTGGGAATCAAGATCAATAAACTGTAATAATTGTTTGAAATTTGGTCGAAAAATGAGTGAGCGGTGAAGTTTTAAAGCAGTTCTAAATGACTAAAGCTGACACCTAACCGTATATTCAAATACTACCGTGTTTGAATGATATATATATATATATATATATATATATATATATATATATATATATATATATATGCAGCTGCAAGTTTCTACTGACGTATTGAGTACTGTTAAACTTTATAGTGAGACTCCACAATATATCATCTCACTTTATATGTGAATACACATGCAATAAATTACTTTTTTATAATACATCCAGAACAAGAACTCTACCATACAACAGCAATACAAAATATATTCTTCCAACACCAGATGATATTTCATTGGATGCTGGCTTCCTACCCATGGAACACATTGATGATTAGGTCTGTGACAACAGAATATTCTTTTCACTCTTTTGACTCTCGAGTATATATCCGACACAGTAAGACACAGTCAATCAACAGAGAACCACATCAGTCTATATAAAAACACATAAGATATTAACGGATATATACTCAAGAGTCAAAACGATGAAAAGAATATGCTGTTGTCACAGCCCTAGTGATTACAATTACGTCTACAAATAAAATGCGAACAAATTTGCGCCATTCTATGCTTTTGCTCTCATACTATTCTTCATCTTTTGTCTTTTACCGTCTCATAAATACATTATCCTCGAGTTGCTTTTTATTTTGATAGGTGAGAACACCAATAGTAAAATAAATAACACTACAAATAATGAAAATACAGAATTACAGGTCAGGTTTATCGGATCTCAGGAGTTATTTCGGATTTGTTGTTTTCCACGTACAATTTTCCTACCAAGGATTGAGATTCGCCTATACTATTATTTAGGCATAATTGGTAGGAATAGGTATATCTGTTTCCTAAGAATGTTATTAAAATTGAATTTTATGATTAGGTTGAGCATAGGTTTGCGTAGGTTTGCGTAGGTTGAACGCGGTACATCGTGCAGACGACATTCCGTTCATAGTAACAGCATTCTTATGAAATGATCGATAATAATAATCTTATTACGCGATATTTGGCCCATAGCGATCCCCATGAGTATCGGATTATTCATAAGAAACAATCGATAACCATGTATATGTGATTCACCCATTTGTGTGTCACGCTTTATAGTTCCAATAAAAACACGAAGCCTCATCACAACAGTGTTCAGTGGCTAACAACTCATAGCCAGATAAGATCGAAACTTTCTCAAAACGGATTAAAAAATATTTGGCTTATAAACTATAGCCGGTGCGGGTTTTGCTACTCAGCAATTGAGAGACCGGTTTCACTTATTTACTTGAGGCGATATTCATCCAGGATGGGTTGAGCCGACTTCTTCTATAGAACACACTACGCCCCGGATGAACGCAGACCACACACACACACCAGTCTAAGGTCCAGCGGCGAACACCTATGGACATTTTAGTCTACCAAATATTTTAGGTGAAACACGCAATTTTCAATCAGTAGAAAATATCGATTGTTTAAACTTGTACCTGCTTTGTACGGCTCTGAATGATAGCCGTCACTGAAGAAGATAGAAAATCTAAATATGTATGAATTATTTCCGTTATGTATGTATGTAGATGTATATATATATATATATATATATATATATATATATATATATATATAATTATTTTTTTACTATAATAATTAAATACCCACAGACACCAGTGTTTCATTCTTTCGGAGAAAATCTTATTTTGTTCTAGTTCAAATAGGGGCATCCTATAGGATGCCAGACATTCGTTCGCCGCCTCACACATTCAAACCAAGAAATCATGTTAAGATTCCAGCTATCCCTTTAAGTGCAACTTTTAATATCTTTCTTGCACTTGGTTTAATAGGTATATTACCAGGTAGTCTTGAAATTCTCTTCCAAGGTCTGGGTGCTCTTATAATTACTGGAACAATGAGGATCTTACTAAGATTCTAGCTTCTTTTCATAAGAATTTGGTATTTCGTTATCTTCTCTATCTTCTTGCATGTCTGTGTATATGTATTACAAATAAATGCGTGTAGAATTTATTTTCACATTTTGTTTTTACGGGGATTGCAAAACATATATATGAGTGGTCTAATGATTCCGCTCGCCACGAGGGTGCTTAATATTTTCTACGCCTCATGAAGATCGAATACTCTAAGAGTCGCGGTGGTTTGCTAGACGCAATCGTTAACTAACGTCCTGAGAAAGAGATTCACCATCAGATGTGATTTCAATTAATTTGTTCGCTTCTATTCCCATGCAACTTTCATACTGCGCCATTGTCCGGTCGTAATTAGCGGAATTCTTCGTTTCAAACGAAAAAAAAGGACACACCCCACCCACAATGAAAAAAAAATGATGGTGGTCTTGCATATTTCTTTTCTCTACAGGTTAATGAACAGAAAATTCGCAAGTAAAACTAAAAAAAAAAAGAAAAAGAAAAAGAAACGGACACTGAATTTAAAGTTAAAAAAGATCAACGAAATTACAAAAGACAAAAGATGAATATCGAGTATCGTAAGTGCCGGGCTGGAATCACGAAGAGACGGGCGGGGTTAAATCTTACAGTTTTGTCTACAAAATGATGCTATTCAGGCAATGACGAACTGCATCCCCCGAAGATGAGAACACACACGCCTATATATATATATATATATATATATATATATATATATATATATATATATATATATATATATATATATATATATAGGAAATTTATTACTGTGAGTCCAGAATGAGTTTACAAGTTCTTTCAGCTAGAGGAAAATCCTCAAAGAGAGGAAAAAATCCAACTAGCATCGTCAGAATTCATAAATGGACTACACATTGAGCACTCTAGTCCGGTTTTTTCACCACTGGTAAATAAATAAATAAATAAATATATATATATATATATATATATATATATATATATATATATATATATATATATATATACTCCTATCAATTTGTTCTTTATTGTGTGTAAATAGATGTTCATATTAAAACGTTTTTTTTTCTATTTATTTAAAAAGAAAATACATTATTATATATGGATCGTGGAAGTGCAAAAGATCTCGCTAATTTGCATATTCTTTTAAATATGCATTTTAATTAATTCCCTATTTTTTTCGATTTACTTATGGGATGATCATCTTTTGTTAACTATTACGTGTAATTATATTCATGCAGATATTCTACGTGATTTATACTTTCGTCATATTTGCCTAAATAGCTTATAGTAAACACAAAACTCTTTCTATATATATTTATGTGTGTGTATGTATTTTCGTTTAGAAACATTTGCCTATCAATCTTCTCTGTCAGATTTTGGGCTACAGACATGAAACTTTATATATAGAGTATTCGAATCCATTCAAAACTTTATATTTGGGTGATAGCCGGGGGTAAATCTGTGTACATGTGTAAAATCTAAAGAAATGGAATTTGCCAAGTGAAGCTCGAACGGCGGTTTTACGCATAAGCATGCGTAACATAATGGCGATTCGTTCATGTTTTAATAGGTCAGGAAAAAGTAAATCGTAAGCTAATTGTGTTCGTTTCGATTCTTGGTGGTGGCGCACGAGTCATTATTTTAAATTTTAAAAACATATTTGGGTCCAATATAATGTAATAATAAATACGAAATCTGCATTAATCAAAATATCATATTTAAGCGTATTTTACGACTGGGTAATGCAGGGCGGCGTGTTAGTGTATATATATATATATATATATATATATATATATATATATATATATATATATATATATATATATATATATATTATAGAATTAAAGAAAATAATGAGATTTCTTTCAATGGATACTTATCAACATATGAGAAATTCAACAGATAAGGTGAAGCTTATGTATAGTAAGGAAATTATTGACAATACGAGATATATACTAGTGTATATAAATGTATTTATCAGATCAAGTAAGAAATGAAAAGTGACAGGGGGAGGTTTTATAGATGCTTTTAAACCCTCCTTCGATAGGACTGTCCTTATTTAAACTTATAACTAAATTTATATACGTCAAAATATATTTTGTATTTTAAATAAGTGTTTTACGACTGGGGTCTTTTATTAGATAGTATGGGGATATTCATTTTGATGAGGGGAAGATACATTTATACATTTCTAGAGTGTTTCGTCTTAACACATATATTAGCGAGGAGGGAAGGTGATCAGATCTTATAACACAGAAGAGGGGGCAGTCATTACTTATGATAGAGGGAAGGACACATTACGTAAGATGGGTTATACCAAGTTCATTAAAGATGACTACACATTACCTTTGTTGTAGAAGATGACACTAAGACGGCAGTTACAAAAATATGAGATGTTCTTTTATTCCATTTGACCGGTCAAAATGATGGTCGCATCCAGGAATTCAAAATTGTTTCTACGTGTTTAAAACTTTCTTCCTCGCTTCCAAAGGGACCTCCACTGAAATCTAAGCTCTGTCCCCTATCTTCGTCTCCAACTCTGTCTAACTTATCTTCGACTCTAGCTCCTATATTGAGAATTCTTTTCTGCCATGACGTCATACGTGTGTCCACAAACGTGATCGACCCATGTGGCCTGAACATGCGTGATTCGCACATGTTCCCAAACCATTTCTGCAGATAAAGAATTCTTACTAACCTATTTTTCGACCTAACATATTTTTCAATATGTTTTAATTTGCTATTGTTCGTTCTTCTCTAACTGATCACCCTCTTCCTCTCCTCGCAATATGTGTTATAAGAAGAAACATCACAGAAGTGTATGAATGCCTCTCTTATATCTTCCCCTCATCATCTTAAAAAGACCCCAACTACACTACATATTAAAAAAATTGACGCCCGTGACCACTTTCATTCAACAAGAATAAACTGAAAAAAAAGAACTTTGCGTTACTACGAAAACACAACATAAGTATCCATTGAAAAAAAAAACAAAGAAAAAATGCTCGACGAAATAAAAAAATAATTTAGAAGACAAAAGGGAAGAGAAACACACACACATACGGATATTGCCCAAGGAAAAAAAATTGACGAAATACACACATACACACAATGAAAAGAGTGTGCATTTTCACAACAGAAAAAAATGTCGATATTCCGCAAAGAAAAATAACAGAATAAAAATCCAAATGAAACATTAAATGATAGAAATCGCATACACAAGTAGAAATTTAAGAAAAAAATTGTTTTGATATGTGACTTTTCAAAGATTAATAACAGGTCATAACAGGTGACTGTTCTTATTGTGAAAATAAAAACAAAACACACACTGATTGTAAATACCGCTCAATAGGTACTTTAGCGTGGAAATCATTTGAAACAGACCTACATTCAGTTTGTAAATTGTTTTGTTTTCAAAAGATACACACATACACACAGCGAATGTGAAAAAATAATAATGCAGTTTTATATACACACAATGTAAAGAAAAGAAATCAGTGTTAATAACAGGTCATGACAGGTGACTGTTCTTTTTGTGAAAATACTACATACGGTTAATAATTTTCATTGTTTAGAAATCTACACACATACACACATACACACAGAGAAAATTTGGGTCATTATTGTTGTTATAAAATTCAAGGCAATATAACAAGTTGCAGAGCTTAATTATTGAATTTAAGCTGTCAATCAAACAGAAATTTTTCACAACTTTTGGGCTTTTAAACGGCGTAAAATGCATTTTTGTGGAAAAGGCATTTTTGTGTTCATAGTTAAACTTTTCAGCTTTTTGTGTGTTTTATTTGTTTTGTTTTTGACCAAAAAAAGGACAATTTTTTTGACGGACTTTGTTGAATTGTTGTTGTTGTTGTGACAGAAAAAATTTTCTGGAAAAAAGTTATAATTGTAAGTTAAATGGAAATCATAATTAAATGCATTAATGTATTTTTGGTAAAATGTTTTTATGATGTTGTACAAATATTGTAAATTGTCTTAAATGTATGTATAATGTTATTGTATTTTTACGACAGAAATTCCAAGTTATAATTAGGTAGATACATTAAAATGGAAAGAAAACAGTCTTAGGAAAATAAAATGAAACCTTATTTGAGACAGATGGTTGGCCTAGAAATAAGTTAGAATTTTAGAAAGGGACAAAATAGAAAATTACGTAAACGGGTATTTTGAGAGTTTTTTTTAGATGTGATAAGCCGAAAGAAATAAATGTTCTTTTTGATAATTGCTTTTAGTTGTTTTTTTATTGTCTATAAACATTTTTCGCAAGATGAGTAGCTTGCCATGTAAGCATTAGAAATGCCCTGTTAGAAAAATAATGGATCCTGCGGAATTGAGTGCTTATAAAGCAGGCCGCAAGTGATGGCACCAAGCAGAGGATAAATCTTGGCTCAATAAAATAAAAACGCAGGCGGTGCTGGAGGATACGAGAGTTCCTTAAGGTACCAAAAGGACTATAGGAGTCAGTACCATAGGCAAATCACATATAGCATTATGAAGTGAGAGAAAAGTAAAATATACCGTAAGTACGTTGGAAGATATAACCATATTCTTTTTAGAGATGCATGAATGCGGGATGTATCTGCTGGATCTTGGACGCTCTGATGAAAAAAATTACACAGAAATCGGGCTATAGTTAGAATTTAGTGCGCGAATAGGAATTTTGGCGCAAGGGATGGGGATTATATAGTTAAGAGTGATATTTTCTAAGTCTTTACCAAGTTCAAAGAGTCGAAGCAAGAAAATTCGAACGAATCAGTGTGATGAAAAGGTATATCTTAATAATTGGAAGCCAACCATAAAGATTTAAGTAAATGAGCTTTCAGTGTGTCCCAAAAAGATAAGATAGTTACAAAATGAAACAAAGCCATAATTAGTAGAATAACCAGGCTAAAGAAACGATCAGGACATTTTGGACTAAAGAGGTAGAGTGAGACCTCAGTTTACGGCATAAGGGTGGCTGGATGAAGCAGATGACGTGAATCATAGGAGGTATACCTGCACCCAAAAAGTAAATGCCAGGAAGAGCACAGAGATTCTGATCTAAAGCAAAATAAAATTATGAAGTCAGTTGACTAAATGGGTTTGAGGGGCTGATCTTTCTAGACCCAGTGTTTGTATAGATATAGAGAAAAATGTACTAGAATTTAAAAATGCGTACATTTTTTGAAAATAGGAAGGAGAGGGATGTTACAAGAAAAGAGCATTTTTCTTGTAAGTAAGAAAACATTAGATAAGTGAAACTTTGAGATTAGGATAAACCGAGATTCGAACGTTGTAAGCAAGGCTCAAAAATACATTCAGAAAGGAATTTCGCATTGTTCAGTTTCACATGAAATAGTTTAGATATTTAATTCAGTTTTCATTAAAAGAATTGAACAATTAAAATTCCTTTTACAATAACATATCTAAACTATTTTATGTGAAACTGAACAATGCGAAATTCCTTTCTGAATCTATTTCTGAGTCTTGATTACAACGTTCGAATCCTAATCTCATTTTTACTTATCTAATGTTTTTCTTACTTACAAGAAAAGGGCGGTTTTCTTGTAACATGTTTCTTCATATATATATATATATATATATATATATATATATATATATATATATATATATATATATATATAGAGAGAGAGAGAGAGAGAGAGAGAGAGAGAAAGGAACGAACCGTATTATGTGTTCATCAACGTTTCGTCTTTATTTCGAGACTTCCTCTGGATGAAATCGAAATAAAGGCGAACGTTGATGAACACAATACGGTTTGTTCCTTTTTATTTCTCTATTTTGTCGGAATACTATTTCCATTATTTTCATCATATCAATATATATATATATATATATATATATATATATATATATATATATATATATATATATATATGGATGTATGTGTGTGTGTGTGTATGTGTGAAAAAGGGGGGTCAAAGACAAGGAATGTGTCCGGCTGAGCGAGGATAACAGTGGAAGGAGAAGAAAGGTATGCGCAAAAGGACAGCATCATCAGCAGCATCGGCAGAGCATGATAGAGAGTATCCCTGCCGGAAGTGCAACAGAATATGCCGCTCCTGTATCGGTCTGCTCAGTCACAGCAACAGTTTCCACCACTCATGACAACCTTTGGGCGTGATTCTCCATCGTCTATCATAACGTATATACGGAAGGACGCCAACAACAACATATATATATGTATATATATACATACACACATATATGTATATGTATATATATGTGTGTGTGCGTGTCTGTGTGTGTGTGTGTGTGCATGGCAAGCTCTATCTCCTGTTATATTTCAGCAGTACTGCATTCATGAGCTTGTTTGGCACCTATGCCTGTAGCCTCTAAAGCTTCAGTGGCTATATATCTTATTTGGAATCAACACAATTATTGGCAGACCTAATTATGATATTTGAATTTATTCAGATTCGCTATTTATTATTATCTAGTCAATACTCTATTGATTATTATTATATTGTAATCAATATATAGTAGTGATTTGAAGAGTTAATAAAAATGACTTGAGTGTCATCAGCTAAAATCAACTCAAAAACGTATAGCACTTACAATGTAAAATCCTAACAAATGACATTATTAATGATATAAATGTATATTTGCGCACGCGGAGAAATAACACGTTTAGTCGACTTACGTCTGCCAATGTCCATTTTTTTTTCGACTTAGACCACTTAGCAGCTGTTTTTATCGTCAAAAGAAGATCTAAGTTGTGTACAGGTTCAAATCCCGTATTTATCAAATTTCAAATCTGTAGACCAAACTTGACAGAGGTGTTTAGTAGAGACTGTTCTCCATGCAAAAATGGTAAGATCACTATTATATATATATATATATATATATATATATATATATATATATATACTAGCTGTTTGCCCGATCGTAACATTCACATACATATATCATTATAATTTATGCAGATTTCGTATTTATCATTATAGAATCAATAATATTTTTTCAGTTGAGTTAGATCAAATCTGATGCGCTGAATCTAAAAATCATATTGCTTTTTTTCTTATCAGGTTAAGTTTTGCCAACATGTTTTTTACGTTTTCGTTCACATGTACGTATGTGGAGCATTTTAGAAAAAAGTTGATGGGGATAAAATGTTTTTTTAAATTTTTTTAATGTACAGGGTGTTCCAAAAGAAACAGTGCAGTAGGAATATGCTAATAACCCAAAGAAACAAAACTCACAGAAACATACTATTTATTGCAAATACTCACAAATCCAATACCTTATCAACTAAAGTACGATTGAGGATTGACTCATGCAGTAAGATATGATCTACAATAACTGTTGAAAGTGTGCGCCATTCACCTGCAGACATAAACGAGCGCGACGCTGCATGTTTTGAAAAACACACTCAAGTTCATCAGGTTTGATGTTTTGAAAAACCCTTGTTATTCTCTGCTTCAGTTCATCCGTAGTTCGAGGATTGTCTGCATACACTGAGCCTTTCAATTTGTCCCACAAATAAAAGTCAGGAGGTTTTAAATCCGGTGATTGAGGTGGCCATAAACCACGAGAGATCACACGATCCCCAAAGACATCACCAACTGCAGCCATACTGGCACGAGCCGTATGTGCAGTTGCACCATCTTGCTGGAACCAGCCTTGTTGATTTTCTTGCTCCGTCAGTTGATCAAAAAATGGCTCCAGGATGTTATGAATGTAGCACTCAGATGTGATGGTGTTTTCAAAAAAGATAGGTCCAATTATACGCCGCCTCAACAAAGCACACCAAACACCAACTTTTTGATCGTGGAGTGGCTTCTGAAACAGAGCATGAGGATTTATTGTAGACCACACTCTAGAGTTCTGACTGTTCATTTACCCGGACAAATGGAACCATGCTTCATCACTGAAGAATGTATGGTTTAAATTGTTTTCACCTTTCCCTAGAATAAAATTTTCAAACCACCGACAGAAGAGTACGCGTTTTT
>NC_136496.1:75139798-75189798 GCF_053919585.1 Euprymna scolopes
GGAACGATGCACCCCTAGTCTTTATAAAAACATGCATCTAGGAAAAGGTAACTCTGGTGTAAAAACCTGCATTGTACGGTGTGCTTTGTCTTATGGCAGTCATCTGTACCGGCACAGATTAGCAGTATTAGCAAAAAGTGTAGTTGGTTCTACACAAAGCCTTCACCATTATAAACAAATCATCTGTGTGGATTTCTGAACAACTTAGTTGTTGTGGCGGAACCTCATACCTCGAAATCGATGGAAGAATCCATCACACACACACACACACACACACACACACGAGCGCGCGCACACACACACGCGCACACACACATATATGTATATATATATATATATATATATATATATATATATATGTCAGGTCATGTCATATGCTACTGGTACCATGTAACCCAGTACTACCTGCCTCATGGTCGGGTCACCGGCGACTAAACTGGTTCCCCCGCCAGACTTGTTTGGTGAGGAGGGCGGCTAGTCTCCCTGAAGAATTAAAAACAAGACCTTCCAAAGGGCGAATGAACTCCTTTTCTGGGTCAACGGCCAACTAGCACCGTGTATATTTGTGTGTGTGTATATGTGTATTGGGGTGGAGAGGGCTCCCGTAAGCCGTGGTGAAGGCAACCTTTCTAGGAGAAGCGAATCTCTGATTTCAAAAACCTTAAAGCAGGAGACCAGTACCCGCATTAAGCTGGTCTGCAGTTTAATTTGTTGCTGGCTATCTTGCTCTTGCTTGTTGCTGGATCTCAACATTTTGAACCGAGAGAGAGACTTAGCTGTCGTACAAAGCTAAGACTCAGTAACATCATCTTTGTATAGATACTCCCTCAGGTATTTGGGCTCATGGATTTTAAATGTCTGAGGGAGTGGCACTCGTCTGACAAGACGTTGCAATCATCATATATATGTATATATATATATAGGGATCTCATGTAGCAAATGTATCCTTGATTTTTACTTTGGCTTTTCTCATTCACGTGTCCTTATTGCGAATTCGTAGCAGAGCCGACATTCAGTGGACTAGTTCGTTTTTTTCTACCAAAACAGTCATAAACAATTTTTTTTAATGTTTAACATATTTCTAACACAATAAAAAATAATTCAATTAAAACAAAAACCATTTTCTTATTTCGAATTATTTTATGAAGTAAAAATTCCATTTTTAAAAGTAAACACTGTTAATGGCTGTTCTGGTAAAAAAAAAAGTCCACTTAATGTTGGCTCGCTGCTAGGAATTCGTAATAGGGACACGAGTAAGAAAAGCGAAATTACAAACCAGGGGGACCTCTGCTGCAGGACACCTATATATATATATATATATATATATATATATATATATATATATATATATATATATATATTAATTTTGTTAATTTCAAACAAGATATATAGCCACTGAAGCTTTAGTGGCTAGAGGCAATAGGTGCCAAACAAGCGCATGAATGCAGGACTTCTGAAATATAACAGGAGTTGCGGCTTGCCATGCAGTGCGGAATATATGTTTAGATATTCTTATTTTAACTTATCAAATATGGGGGGGGGGAAAGTCGTTTGTGCACCAGCCCAGAGTTATTAAGAATGTACGATTGCATAAAATGTCAAATATCATGTTAAATGTAGTTACTATTAAATTGTGGCGTTTTAAAAATGATTTTTGCAGTAATGTTCTTAACACTTATAAAAGGCAAAATACACACGAGTTTGAATGCGATAGAATGATTGCCAGTTTAATGATGGAGAATATCATGAGAGGGTTGAAAATTGTTAATAGAATGAACTTTTCTATTACTTGTACTTGTCTGTGAGAACACTTTATGACAGGAATCTATTAAACTCTATTTGAAAACGACCGTATTGTAATATATAGAAGGCAGTGCCACAGATATAGGCTTCGCAGATTCGAAGTTCTTGCGACGAAGATGTTTGTGAAAATTTCGCCTGCCGCTTGACGCATAAAGAAATAAAACAAAGGTTTTCTGTTTCGTTGTAGCAACAAAGTGATTCTTTGCTGTTAACATATTACAAGAATGAGAAAGTCAATGCTTGGGGCTCGGTCGAGCAGCTTTCATGGAAATAATGATAAAGTAGAAAAATACTGCCATACAACTTATGATCTTTAACAGTTACTAATGTAAACAATGTGTTTGTTTTATTGTCAGTTCATACTGTCCCTCATCGACAATCGTCGATCCCACTGCTTTTGTGTTCCTTGGTTTTCTATTCATCCTCATCAATTCTTTTTCTTCTGACCGTGTCGTTGATAGCAAGAGCACTGGTTTACTAAAAAAGATATCAAAACAGCAGAAAGTCAACAAAGAAAACACAAACTAAGACGCATTGTGCATAGATCGGTTGTGCTCTGAGTATGTGTTATAAAGGACCATCCAAGCGCTAACGTCCACATCATAGTTTAGTTTTAGTGGATCAACTAAAATTAAATTTAGATCATTTGTCTGTCGAGGTCATCGCTGTCAACTGACTGATCAGTTCACTTCCTCATCTGATAAAGCTCTGTCCAACCTGATTTGAGCTGCAAATTGTCGTTAACTGTCGTTAACTGTCGCAAACTGAAAAATGTCGTAAAACAAAGTAGAAGTGTATTCCTTTTGTTTTACTCTGTCACTTACAGCTAACGAAGTACCCCCTTTCGGATATTCACCCTACTGCATTTCTGTGCCTGGCCGGCTCATATATAACTTTCATTTTTCTTTTTTCTTTTTTTTTTACTTCCGACAATTTTTCTTCTTTTATGAATCACTTATTGATATATCCATAGAATCACATCGAGTCAGAAAAAAAGGTCGCTCGGGCCAAACAATGTACATGGACAAATTGGAATGACACCGAACCAATTAAATTATCGTGGAAATTCTTAATTGCAATGGAATCACTGGCAATATCATTTGTTCTTCGATCTACATATGATCTTTTACCAAATACGACCAATCTAAAATTATGGGGATATACCGATTCAGACCTGTGTTCCCCTGTAAACATGATCAGGATACCTTACTCCATGTACTATCTACATGCCCACAATCACTGCAGATGTACACAGGGCGACATAACAAGGTGTTGGAAATAATTATGCGTTTGTTGAACACGATATATGAGACGGCAAACAGTTTTAGTCGATGAAACAATAACAGTTTAACAAAGAAGACGCATGCCTCGTGAGGTAGCAAAAACTTCTAATGTGAAGCTGCTGAATAGAACCATTGACTGGAAAATTTCTCTGGATCTGAAGAGGTCTCTACAATTTCTAGTTCACATAATCAAATCAGAAAAGCGGTCAAACATTGTTGCATGGTCCGATTTAAAGAAGGGTGTTTTGTTCATAGAATTAGTCATCACATGGAGGAAAAACAAAGAAGAGGCACATGAACGGAAGAAAAACCGACATGAGATACTGCGTATCGACTACGTAGTAAAAGGTTTCGAGATTACGTGTGATTCCTATAGAGGTTGTTTGTCGGAGATTTCAAGACAATCGGTTAAGTCGTTTCTTACAAAAATACTAAACATGACATCTGAAAGTTGCCTCTTAACGTCAAAACAACACAGCTCAATATGCATAAAGCTAGATTTGGTCGAGAGCGAAAAGACTTCAGGATGAACAGACGTTATAATTTCTCTTTGTTGATCTGTTGCTGTTTATTTGTTTGTTTGTTTATTTGTATGCTTTGTATTTGTATGTCTCGTGGCTAAAGATGCTCAATAGCATCAGGAGTGGCAGTACCGTCTTGAGCAACCGAAATTGTGTTGTCACCCTGATTAGCGGCTGGTGAGGCCAGGTTATTTCAAATGCTATCACATGTTGTATGCTCAAAAATATATATAGATACATATATATAGTGACAAGTAGGTGGCAATAAATTTATATATCTATATATTTATAAAAGTGAACGTGTCTGTCTGTCTGTCTTTCTGTGTGTCTGTGTGCATTTCCCTACGCAATTACTCTGTCGATTTTTAGTCTACAGACAAAAAATTTGATATACAGGGTACTGAGATATGGGAAAACCTTTGTAATCGGTTTTCGGCCAGAAATTTGGTTGTTAAGGGTCAAAGTTTAACGATTTGACATTTGAGAACTCTGACAAACTTCTCTGACAATTTTGGGTGTAAAAACTTGAAATTTTAGATATCGGTTCCTTGGACATGGATCTAACTTAATAACTTGATTGAGCTCAAAACAATTAATGTTCAGTGGTCATAATGGGAGTCAAAGTTTAAAAAAAATGACCTCTGCGATTTCTACCAAATTACTCAGACAATATCTGGTCTAAACATTTGAAATTTTACATAAAGAGTATTCAGAGATAGGGCAAGCTTTTTAATCGGGTTGGTTCGAAAATGTTTAGTTACCAATATATAAATGTATGCATGTATATTTGCATGTCTGCATAACACCTTCGACAGAGGCGACCGATTTTACCAACATCAGTATCGTTTTGAAGTTCGACCTTTCAGAGTACAAATATCGAAAAATTGGCTAAAAAAATTAATTTCTCCACCTTCAACCGGGCACTTTTCTTCAGGGTGGGTCGCTTTTTTCGCCGATATTTTCGAAAGTCATCCTCTCCTTTCGATTGTCTAGCGTTTATTACAACCTACGTCACTTCCGGTTTGGCGTTGGTCGTAACAGCAAAGACGTCATGTTTTCTCCCGCTCTTTTCCTCCTTCGCGGTACAGGTTCGAGCCTGCCTTCCTACTACCACTTTCTTTTTGCTCAACACACAGTTCCAAACACCCGGGCCACGCTGGACACCCATGCAAGTTTTACATAAAGAGTAATCAGACATAGGGCAAGCTTTTTAATCGGTTTTTGTCCGAAAAGTTGGCTGCTCAGGGGTCAAAGTTCAAAAGATTTTATCTTTGCGATCTCTAGCACACTATTAAGCCAATTTTGGGTCTAAACATTTGAAATTTTACATGAAGGGTATCCAGACATTCAGCAAGCTTTTTAATCAGTTTTTGAGTGAAAATTTGGCTTCCAAAACGTCAGACTTAAAAGAGCTGACCTTTACAGGCTCTACCAAACTCCTCCGCCAATTTTGGGTCTTATCTCTTGAAATTTTAGATGTAGATTACTTGGATATGGGTCAGACATTTTCATTTAATTTGAGCCCAAAACAAAATTATGTTAAGGCGTCAAAATTGGGGTCAAATTTTTAAAAAAAGTTACGTCTGCGGTTTTTACTAACTTTTCTCCATGATAGTTAAAGAAGCCTATTATATAGAAAGGCATTGCCGTACATATTCACGCTTTTTAATATAATATGTTAACATAAAATTATGAACAGTAGATAGGGACCGATCAAAGCCGGGCGGAACTGCTAGAAATAAGTATTTTTTAAATAAATGATAAAATAAATGGTTTCGTACGAAATTCCGTGCATATTCTTGATTTAGATAAACTACATATGAAGAATATATCGATCAAAATGTTGTGAAAATAACTCTAAAAGTGAGAATTGTATTCCGAAGAATTTGAAGAATTTGAAATAACACAAAAATGAGAATACGCTCTTGTTATGACGCAGTGTTACGGAGAAGACTCTACCCTGCAACTGTTTTTCTGAAAAAGAGCAGACGCCAAGGACAACGGTACACGCCGCGCGCCTTGGCAATTGAAACATGTCGTGTGTAAGCATTTAGAATCGACATATCTCTAAGTTAGACAATATTCTAACACGCAAAAAGTGTCAAGCATAACAGAATTACGCAGCTTGATTATAACTTGCTTCGTTTAGTTGAGAAAACAGGAAAATATGTGTGTGTGTATGTGTGTGTGTGTTATTTATTTGTTTTTGTTTATGATACTTTTTGAATGAATTCAATTTTATTATGTGGTATGAAAAGATCTCTATGGATATAAATCGACATAGACGTATTTCATACTACTACTACTACTACTACTACTACAATAACTACTATGACAACTAATACTTATATAACTTCTAAGCTCTAATAACATATTGGGCACTGTTGAAGTATATACTTAATTCTATGCATAATATACGATACCACCTTATAATATTATGTGTTTATACGTAATATATATATATATATATATATATATATTACGTATAAACATATTATATATGCATTATATATATTATAAGGTGATATTGTATATTATGCATAGAATTAAGTACATATATATAATGTATATGTATGTATATATATAAGTGAAAATGTGTGTGTGTGTGTGTACATTTTCCTACCAAATAACTCTGTCAATTTTCAGTCTAGAGACTTGAGATTAGATATAAGGGGTATTAAGATCTGAGAAAATTTATTTAATCGGTTTTCGTTCAGAAATTTGGCTGTCAAGGGATTAAAGTTCAACCATTTGACCTTTGAAAAACTCTACCAAACTCCTTCGTTAATTTTGGGTCTAAACACTTAAAATTTTAAATGTAGGTTACTTGAACATGGATCTAACTTTATAAATTTGATTTTGGCTCCAAAATATAAATGTTAAGGGGGCAAAATTGGGGTCAAATTTTTAAAATACTTTACCTCTGCGGTATCTACCAAATTACTCAGCCAATTTCTGGTCTAAACATTCGAAATTTTACATAAAGGGTATTCAGAGATATGACAAGCTTTTTAATCGGTTTGAGTCGAAAATTTGAGCTGCCAAGGCGTCAAAGTTTAAAAGATTTGCGATGACTAGCAAATTACTCAGCCAATTTTTGATCTAAACATTCCAAATTTATATAACGGGTATTCCGATATGTGGCAACCTTTTTAATCAGTTTTGGGGCAAAAATGTCGCTGCCAAAATGTCAAAGTTGAAAGAGTTGACCTTTGCAGATTCTACTAAATTCTTCCGCCAATTTTGGGTCTAAACACTTAAAATTTTAGATGTATGTAACTTAGCTATGGGTAAAACTTTTTATTTTGATTTGAAACCAAAATGATAAATGTTAAGGGGTCAAAATTGGGGTCAAAGTTTTAAAAAAAATTGACCTCTTCGGTCTCTACGAAATTACTCAGACAAATTTTAGTCTTAATATTTGAAGTCTTACATTAAGTGTATTCACACGTAGGACAAGTTATGAACGGTATATAGGGTCCAAGCAAAGCCGGGCTGAACTGCTAGTATATATTTTTTTCTTGGAGAAGACAACATATACAACATAACCAATATAGACATAGAAATAAGTAAGCGCTTTTTCATTAACGTTGTTTTGCAAATTTACATATTACCGTTTTTTGTTTGTTTTTTTTTTAAACTTTTTTCTACTCCGAATCCTATTTCGATGTGTGTTCGAAACTCCTACAAAAATCCTTTCTGAATATTTGACCTTCAGGGTTGAAATTCGAAATATAGGGTATTTGGACTCTTAGCATATTTTCTTTGGTTTTTACACGGCAAGAATTGTTTCTAATGGGTCAACATGAAAACAAAACAGTTGGTCTTTGCGGGAGTAGTTGACTAAACGTTTTTGCATGCACAACTCTACGTTCATAGATTAAACGACATCATTTTTAACAATTTGTATGTGTATGGGCGTGGCTCAGATGCTAATGAATCAGGCTGGAGGGTTACATGTTTTAATTTAAATTCTACCCGATGGCACCCAACTTATTTTTCTTTAATTTTCGAAATCGCTACTTTATATCGAGTACAACATAATAATAGATAGAATTGGCTCTATATAATAATACATACGAAATTTCAATAAATTAGTTATATTTAAGCTTATTTTACGACCGGGCAACGCCGGGCGGCTTGCTTTTTTTTTTTTTTTTACACAGTAATCACCACTTATCAAGGCCCGGAAGCCACTCAGGGATAAGGGTTATTGCAAGTACATTACGTTAGTGAGGAGATTTGCTGAAATGTTTACTTAAGGGGGCGGTTCATTAGGAATTTGTTAACATTGGACTTGAAGAAATCCAAGTTGTAGTCCGGAGGGAAGCAGGCAGACGGAACAGAGTTCCACAGGCGTGCAGTTCTAAGAAAGAAGCTTTGTTCATGGAATCTGCGTTTTGATTTAGGCACAGATATAGAGTGGGGGAAATTTTTCACAGTGGATTCAGCTAGACGGGTGTTTTTCGTGAAAGATTGGCGAGGGGGGACCAGAGATTGGAGTTCAGACGAGCACCTGCCATGGAAATAACGATAAAACAAGGACAGGCTCGCAACGTCTCTTCTGTGGGAGAGAGGTTGCAGGGTAGAGAAAAGGGCATCCCCCACTAAGCCACGAAGTCTATTTTGTACTCTGTCAAGGCAGGATAGGCTGTTTTTAGCAGTTCCTGCCCAGATATGGCAACAGTATTCCATCCTTGGACGTACTTGGCTTTTATATAGAGAATTGCATCAGTAGTGAGATATCTTCTGGAGCGGTAGAAGGATCCCACCATCTTTCCAGCGCCCTTGGCAACAGACTTGATATACGTGTTCCATTTCAGATCAGGAGTAAAGGTCAAACCCAGAAGCTTGTCAAAACACGGGGCCTCACCCAGACGAGAGCCATCCATCACAATTGATGCCAGATGGGGATCAGAGCGTTGATGATGTAAGGATAGCAGTTTGGTTTTGGATGCATTAAAGGTAACCAGCCACATCTTCCCCCACTGAACCACGCGCTCGAGATCAGAGGAGAGAGAATCAGAGAAAACTTTGTCATTTACAGCCTTTGATGTGTTGCCGTAGATGGTCGTGTCATCAGCATAGATGTCAACGAATGATTTAAGTATGTGTTTAGGGAGGTCATTGATGTAGATCAGGAAGAGAGTTGGGCCCAGGATTGACCCCTGAGGGACTCCAGCATTTATATTGCAGGCTTCCGATTTTTTTCCATCTACCACTACTCTTATGAGCCTATCAGAGAGAAATGATTTAATGATTGAGAAAACATTTCCAGTTATACCGTAGCTTGAAATCTTGTGAAGTAGACCCTTATGCCATACCTTGTCGAAGGCCTTTGATATGTCGAGAGCAATTGCCCTAGAAAGGAAGCCTTTGTCAAGAGATTCACTAATCCTGTGGGATATAACCGTCAGCACATCTGCGGTAAATCTTGCAGAGCGGAAACCATATTGTGTGTCACTAAGAAGGTTATTCCTGCTGAGGTGGTTGACTATTTCTCTATTTAATATGGATTCCAGCAACTTACTCATAACACACAGGAGACTTATTGGTCTGTATTGAGAGGGAGATGACTTATCACCTGAATTCTTAAATACAGGGCAAACTGATGAGGTCTTCCAGGGAGTTGGAAAGCACTTCTCCTTAAGGCAGCGCTTAAATAGTTTCGTAAGTATGGGAGCAAGTTCTAGTTGAAGCTTTTTTAACACTATAATTGGGATGCCATCAGGGCCAGTTGCTTTACTGGAATCTAGGTTCTTTATTAGCTTGGCGACCTCATGCACGGATATTTGTATGTTACCTAGCTTGTTCTGTGTTATAGGAGGAATTATGGGGAGTTGATGGCCTTCGTCGCATAGGGTAGAATTAGCTGCAAAGTTCTTTGCAAATAGTTTGGCCTTGTCTGACGCTGACGAGATGACCTCTGGTCCATTGATAATAGTTGGGATAGAACGCACACTTCTGTTCAGGATCCTATTTGTTATTTGCCAAAACTGGTGGGATTCAAGCCGCTGATCAGCTACCTTGGATTTAACAGACTGGGCATATAGATCTCTTGCATTTTTTATTACTATTTTACAGTGGTTGCTGGCAGACCTAAAAGCAGCTTTAGTCTCAGTGTATCTATTACGTTGGTAGCTATGGAAAAAGTGATTTCTGTGTGCGATAGCAGCAGCACATTCTGGGGAGAACCATGGCTGGCTGTTAGGTTTTTGTTGGAATTTTTTAGATGGTATGAATTGGTCTATGCCTGCAATTAACCATTCGGTCAGATCTGATACTATAGAGGACACATCCTTTTTAAACATGGAGTGCAGAGGTAAATCAGATATGAATCTACGGAAGCTATCCCAGTCGGCCATAGAGTATCGGTATACAGTACGGTGGAGGGGTACGTCTGGGGGCTTCTTACATTTCGTTTTTATCTTAACTGATACGACGGAGTGGTCGGAGGATCCTAGAGGAGAATGAACGGAATATGAACATAGCTCAGGGGAAGTTGAGAGAAAAAGGTCTAAGAAGCTTGCATATTGACCGGGTGTATCGGGCACACGGGTGGGTTCGCGAACAATCTGAGTGAGGTCATAAGCAATGGCAAAATCATGACAAAACCTCCCCTCATCGTCTGTCTTATTTGAATGGGTCAGCCATTCCACGTTATGGACGTTGAAGTCACCACATATGTGGATGTAAGCCGAGGGCTGTGAAGACAGTATGTGGTCTATTTTCTCAGATATGCTCTTAAAGATAGTAACTCCGCTGTTGTGGGGCCTATAGAGGGCAAATATAAATGCAGTGGTGTTAGCAAGTGCAACCCTGAAGCACATATAGGGTAAATTAGGATCTTCTCTAGAGATATCCCTGCCATACGGGAAGCCATCCTTAATGTAGGCACATATTCCATGCCCATGGCGATCTTGGGGGTCAGATTTAGCTGTTAAATTTGAGTATCCGTTAATTATGAACTCATCTAGGGAAGTGGTCGGCCCTATTCCAGTTTCACTTAGAAAAAATATGTCCGGTTTCGTCTCCTGTAATTGGGTTTCAACCTCTGGAAGGTTGGAACGTAGACCCCTGATGTTGGAGAAGGAGACCTGGTAGTAGGGGTCTACGTTGGAAGATGGGGTTCTAGGTTTAATAAAGTTTTTATTCTGGAGATATTTCATGTTGAGGTTTAAGGATTTGTGGAATAGGTCGGCATACTTGGTTAGAGCAGTACAGAGAGGGAAAGTAAGAGAGAAAAAGACAGGAAATTTATTTTTTGTAGCACACGAAAAGGTAAAGCCGTAACAATTACCCACTAGTATGGCATCGAGAGGCCCCACCAGAGACTACTGCATGGTCCAGATCCACTCACCAAATGGCAATACAGCAGTCCCAGTACTTTGCGCCTGCTGATAGGACAGACTCCTTAGTGGTTAATCCAAGGTTCGGGTCCCTGACTATCAGGCGGATAACGTCAGCCCAGACAAACATGTACCTCCAGCACCCTTACTAGTGACATGGCCACAAGGACAGATAGAGACAGAAAAATTTCCGACATCTCAGACTACTGGTCACCAAGTACTACCGACCTTTAAGCAGCTTTTTCTTCACCCTTTGTCAGAAAAATCACTCATTGAATGAGGACTGGATGACAAAATAAGAAGAAGCGAGAGTTACTGGAGCTGCCGATAACACATCCACTGTATTATCTACTCTCTATTAAAAAAAGGGGGGAATGGGGACAAGTGACTTAATATCTAAGTAGTAAGTCCGGTGCTAAGTTAACAATTCAGGACACTTGATGATAATCTCCCCTCCCATATTAATGGGTGGAAGTTTGTCGTTATCTATCGAGTTTAAATTATTAGAGTTTCATCTTATAATTAATTAAAAACCAATAATAAACTATTATCAGTTTGTAAAGTCGGCTTAATATTAATTTACATTCGAGTTTAGATAATTATTCAAGGTTTTACTTTAGGTGGTTCGTTTTCATGAGTAACTGTTTCTTTGCACTCTATTATATTTCGAATGTACTAGAACATAAGGCTAACTATATTAGATGGTTTGATTTGATAGCAAGAAGGAATTTACATTATATGCAAGCTTGCAGTAAAAGTATATATTAAGTATACTACTTAATTAAAGTCCTAACATTATCTATTCTATTAGAATAGTTCCCGGCATTTTTTCTTTTATCGTTAGTTGCCGGCATTTTGTTTGTTTTTATTGTTTAGCTTTGTAGAATGAGGGGGGCGGATAATACAGGAGAATACAAACAAAATACATAAATAAAACACGAAAAAACACGTTTATAAACAAGGTAACAGAAAGAAACATTTAGGATTAGTTTAAAAAAAATAAAAAAATAAAATAAAATAAAAAATACTTAACGTTGTTGCGCTAGAAAATTCCGTTCTCCGTCTGTCAACTCGTAGCTGGCATGTCTTTCTAGAGTAAAAGAAGATTTCTACTTCCGGATAACTTGGTCGAGTGCCTATCTATTTATAGTATAAAAGTCTTTACGGACAGATGTGTGAAAATATTTAATTTACTTTCTTTTTTTTTTTTTGTTTAAAAAAAAAAGAAAAAGTTCTACCTTTTTTTTTTAAATTTATTTATAAAGTCCTAACATTATCTATTCTATTAGAATAATTCCCGGCATTTTTTCTTTTATCGTTAGTTGCCGGCATTTTGTTTGTTTTTATTGTTTAGCTTTGTAGAATGAGGGGGGCGGATAATACAGGAGAATACAAACAAAATACATAAATAAAACACGAAAAAAAACACGTTTATAAACAAGGTAACAGAAAGAAACATTTAGGATTAGTTTTAAAAAAATAAAAAATAAAATAAAATAAAAAAATGCTAGTATATATATATATATATATATATATATATATATATATATATATATATATATATATATATGTATATAAACAATACACATGCCGCTCCCCATTTGGGGGTACCAAATTGGTCAAAGAGAAAATTATTCACAATTCTCATTTAGGTAAAAATGTACTTTCGTATAAATAATTGAATTCATTCAAAAAGTATCGCTAACAAAAACAAATAAATAAAAACCATCTAGGATGCGTTAGTAGTCGTACGAGTTAACTCGGTGGAAGAGGTTTAGGCTTCTTCTTACACTCTGATGAGTCGTAAATATTTCAGTGGATACTTTCGTTTTAATAAACAATACCTATGCCGCTCCCCATTTGAAGGTACCAAATTGGTCAAACGGAAAATGATTTCCAACTCATATTTAGGCAAAAATGCACTTTCGTATAAATAACTGAATTCATTCCAAAAGTATCGCTAACAAAATCAAATAAACAATATATATATATATATATATATATATATATATATATATATATATACAGGGTGACCCCCCAAAAAAGGGGCCCCAACTCTAATTAGGCCCCGTTTCTTAGTGTTTTGTCCGAATGAAATGAAACTTTGATCATAACTAGTTTATTATATTCAAAGCATCACATCAAAACACTAGTGTCTTTGGCCTTTTTTCTTCGTTCTACAGCATATGTTCTAGATGGCCTCCATTTAGCTTTTGTTTTGTTTTTTGGTCACCCTGTATATATATATATATATATATATATATATATATATATATATATATATATATATATATATATATATACCACGTACACGAAAACATGACTTTTGTGGTCTTGCAAGCCATTGCTTGAACTATTGTTTATTGTGATCTACGCTTATCTGATACTAGCCACGTTGAGAGATTGATTTTAGATTTTCAGATAACGCGCAGACATTTCCTTTTAGCCTGAATCACCTTTTTATTTGTTTGGCGTCACTTTTCTTGATGTTGTTGGTGTATGCAGAAGTATTAAGCGCAGATTTGTTTTTAGCTGTGGTCTATTCACAGGACTAGTAATTATCTGTCATATTTATTTATTCATTTTTACAGAGGGGTCATATCTTATCAAGGCCCAAAATCCACTTGAGAATAAGAGTTAATGCATGCACGATGATTGAGAGAGGGTAGAATTTGTCTATTTAAGGGTACGGCTCAACATGAATTTGTTCACATTAGACTTGAAGACGAACACGTTGTAGTCAGCCGGAAAGCAGAACAGAGTTACACAGGCGGGCAGTTCTAAGAAGAAGCTTTATTCGTGGACCTTGCGTTTAAATTTAGGCACCGATAGATAATGGGGAAAATTGTTGCTAGTGGTTGTAGCTAGTAGAGTGTTTTTTTTTGCAGAAGTTTCGCATGGGAGAATCGTAGAGTGAAGCTCCGACGAGCACCTGACATGAAAATCACGATAGAGCAGAGCCAGAATAATGCACTATCACACACAGGTTGTAAATGTTTGATGCTTACAATAAATGAACTATAACTGAAAACCAATCTATGTGCTTTCTGTCCGTCTAAACGTCGAAGACCATTTGATAAATCTAGGGATAACGGATGTCACGAGCTCTGGGCTTGTTTGAAGTGAAGACGGTTTGTATGGGACCTGCCTCACTCTTTCGTCCTAACCCGTCTGATCCAGCGGCAGTACAGAGCCGAGACATCTGAAGTCACGGTGGGATGCAGGAACTGCCGCGTGTGTCGACGTTCTCCTACATTTCCAAATCGTTACTCATCTGGTATTGGCGAAGCTTAAAGTTTCTTAACTTCTGTGATCGAACGAGAACCGGAGCGTCAACGTGATATTAATGTATATTGATAAATGCACACACATATATCATTATCCTGAATTCTATGACATCTCTCGTAGTTTCTAAACATGTATAACTTTTGTTTCAAAACATGTATAACTTTTGTTTCTAAACAGTTATAACTTTTGTTTTGTTGATTAATCGAACTATTATTCTCATCTTGGGTGTTATTCGCACAACGTTTCAGTCGCTGCAACCTGCGACCTTCTTCGACTGTTGAAAACATGCTTCTTTTCCTACTATGGAAAAAGAGGGTTGGCTGTGTATTACAAGAACTCGAACCATTTGCGTTTATGAGGTTTCGTGTAAATGTGGGAAACTTTACAAAGGTGAAACATGCCGCTCCTCTCAAAGTGAGACTAGAAGAACACTGATGAGCTGTTACACGCGGAGAAATCGAAAAATCAGCCCTAGCTCAACATGTGTGGGAGTGTGGGAGAAAGGGTGTAACCATTCCCTAATGTGGGATGATGTCAAAATACTGGATACGGAAGAAACATGGCGGACCAGAAAACTTAAAGAGGTATGATAGATAATAATAACACCATTAGTCACCCCAGCATATACCTAAGTTGCATTTGGACGTCTCTAATTACAAATTAACATAAAAAGAAAACATGATGTATTCCCATCCCAAGGGAGGTAACTTCACAATAACAAAAAAAAACTCCTTTTTCTTAGAGTTGTCCCCCCTACATCGCGTTTTTTTTAAACAAAAAATGCATGGTATTGATCCTCTGTTTCGTAAAACACTATTTTCACTAATATTAACAATTAGTATAAATATCTCGAAAAATTGAGTCATAAAAATTTTTTTAACAAATATCTTAATGATCCCTGATGATTGAACCTTCTTCATTGTCTTCGGACTCACCCTTAAACAAACGGTTCGAATTCTTGTAATGTAGAAGCAATCCTCTTTTGTCTTAGTAGGGGGGGAAAAAAACATGTTCTCAAGACCCGAAAAAGGTCGCAGGTTGCAGCGACCGAAACGTTGTGCTAATAACACCCAAGATGAGAATAATAGTTCGATTAATCACCATAACACAAGCATTCACAGCTCATCCCCAAAATTCAGAATTGCAAGTATAACGTTATTATTAAATCAACATAACATACGTTAACACTGAATAGTATTAATCACTCAGGTACCATAGGCTCTATAGATATATGTACACTCATGACGTCACATATAAACGGTGAAAGAAGCAAGATATCAATTCGTTGCTTAACTCTTTTGTACAGAAGCAAGAAAACGAACCCAGAAAAGCTAAGGGGGAAGGGCAGATAAACACGCTTAAGTAAATAAACAACAGTTTGTTTGTTTTCAACCGCGTCCAACAAAAACTGACAAACGAGGAAGAGTATTAATTATTGCTTTAAAGTTCCGCCATTTTTATCCGAATGTTTTATTTTCATTCGTGGTCGGCCATTTTGAAGGCTGGTCACTAATCACAAATTGCGGCCATTGTACGTTAATTGTCATCAGCGATAAGAACGGACGGGAGGGGGGGAGGGGCGGAGAGTGAGACAGAAATTAGGATAAATGACGCTGATTCGTAAAAAGGTGGAGATAAAATGAACACTAAAAATACGGGAGGGGAAAAACGTGGTTCTCTATGAAAGAGTGCATGAACTAGTGGAAAGATGTGATAAAAGGGTCTCGCGTTGATGGATATCTACACGAAAGGAGAGCTTCGTTAAAACTGAGTGAAAAAGAAAAATTAAACGAATAAAAAAAGCAACAGCCGAAAGAGGGAAAACTATAAAGAAAAATATTACTATCACCGCGTACTCTATAATAAAGACCAATGTGTATTTATTTGTGTATTAATAAACATGTACTGCCATACCGTCAAAATTGGTGAGTGAAACACGTGCTTTTTCTATTCCTTTGACAAACTTATTTCAAGTGAAAAAGAGGAAGCGAGAAAGCATCTAGCAATTCAAATTAGCACCTTAGACTTACGATGCCGACCGAAATCAATTCGGAAATAAAACTTCCACTCGATGACAGCTGTTTTATATAGGTGATCAGAAATTATAATTACAATTATTGTATGAAAATGTTAATTACTGGCAAAATTCTGTGATATTTTGTGAATATTTTCTATAATACAAATAGCGACTGCGAACACTGGTTAAGCATTATTTTAATATAGCCAATGATTCTATGTGCAACAATAAATATGGTATATTATTTAGAAAAAAAACCCCGAAAATGAATGGTCATTATATGATATTTAGAAATTATAAATAGACCATTAGTGATGTGCTGTACTACGACACACACACACACACACACACACACACACACACACACACACACACACACACACACACAACCACACACACGCACACACACACACACACACACACACACACACATATATATATAAAAGAGAGAGAAAAGAAATTAAAACTGTAAGTAGAAATTTACAATCAAATTTATTGTTCGACTGAATACTCCAAAAAACAATTTACAAAGCCCTTATTCTGCGGACAGAAAAAATCAGCAAATTATATTTGTAGCAATGCTAGAATTTGCTGGTCACGGCATCAAATGAAACCACAATTTATAATAGTCATAAATTGCAAAGATGCATATGTCTTTTTAAAACCAACGAGTGAAAAAATTGTTTGTGATGTAAAAAAATAATAAACCAAAACGTGCATAAAGCTTGCATGAAGACATTTTTAAAGGAAATCCGAAAGGCGAAAATAATTATTTAGAAAGCATCAAAACCAAATTTAAATCCAGTTGAATACAAGTAGTCCTGTTAGAAAATTTTCAACGCAACTGAAATTATGGAAATTGTTTTTGCAGATAGTGTAGTAGTCCACACACACACACACACACACACACACACACATATATATATATATATATATATATATATATATATATATATATATATATATATATAGTTAAGCAATGTTGAACCTAGTCAGTACTAAATAGGTAGCTATTTGGGACTTCCAGGTACTATATGCGCTCTCCGTTTTTCTCGGCATTGTTACCAGTCGTCCAGGACTTCTCCTTGCCACTGGACTCAAACAATGCAGATTCAGAAGAGGTGTGGTTAGAGATTGCGTAACTCTTGCCTCACAATTACACGCGCAGAGGGTATCCTTTGTCTTTCGAGAATATAACAGAAGTATATATATATATATATATATATATATATATATATATATATATATATATATATATTCCTATAAATTTGGGATATTTTTTTGTATTTATGTTCAATTTCAAAATCCTTTTTTCTATTTAGGTATTTATTTGCCTCCGCACGAAAGCAAATATGACACAAGATCGTTTTTAATGTGGGGGTAAAACCAGCTCCCCTTAAATAGTAATTGTCTCAGTATGAAGGGTTTCCCTTACATTGACCAAGGACCAATAAACTTAAGTAAAGTATCAGAACAGATGCTACACTTTGATCCCGGCCGGAAGACTAAGATCATCAGAAAAACAAGCATTTTTCCTATTTATTTAGTTACTTATTTGCTTTCCCACTGAGCAAATTAGACACAAAGCCGTTTTTTAATGTGAAGAGTGAAAAGAGGGGGGGCATTTCACTCGAGAGGAAACTGGATAGTGACAGTTGGTATGAAAGGTTTCCCCTACATTGACCAAAACTCAAGAGCAATGGTCTGATATGTGGAGTTGGCCCCACATATTATTTTGATCGCAGTACCTGCCGGAACAGATACTGCACTTTGATTACAGAAAAAAATCGTGTCCCGGAAGCCAAGAAGAAAAAAGGCAAACCTTTTTTCCCCTGTTTATTTAAAAAGAAACTACAGCTTTTTTATATATTGGTCATGGAATTGTATTCTATCTGCAAAAGATTTTTCGGTTTTCCTGTGGGATGATCAGTTTAGTTAACTATTACATGTTATTATATTCATGTATATATGCTATATGATTTATACTTGGGTTATATTTGCGTAAAAGGTTATAGTAAACATAAACCTCTTTATATATATATATATATATATATATATATATATATATATGCATGCGTGTATATATATATACGCTTGTTTAAAAAAATTATCTACCAAACTACTTTGTCAGTTTTTGGTCTACAGACATGAAGCTTAATATATAGAGTATTCGAACCGATTCGAAACTTTATATTTGGTTTTTAGCCGAAGAAAATCAGTGCAAAAGTGTGAAAATTAAAAAAAAAAGGAATTTGCCAGGTTATGGTCGTATGACAGTATTACAGATATACATGCGTAGCGTAATTGCTATTGATTCATGTTTAAATTTTTTGTCTTGCAGAAAAACTTGTCTTCATAACTCAAGCATTAACGTCAAAAAATATAATTCTTAAGTTGAAAGTTTTTGTTTCGATTCTCGGTGGTGGTGCATAAATGAAGACCCAACATATATAATAATCAGTATGTTCTTTGATGTGATATGGGGCACGTTCGAAATGAATGTTTCTATTTAAAGCAATATTGCATTATGATACTTGACTTTTGTATATTAACTTAAATTCAACCCATTATATAAAATAATTTTATAAAATCAAAAGTAGGTTATTTACAGTAGGCTACTTTCTATTGCGGAGTAAATACTTTGAAACCCCCACCGTCTTCACCCCATCCACACTAGACGCATTGGGTCTATTTCCATTTGTCGGCAGGTTGTCCTGACATGTACTTTATGTAACCCTTTCGAAATTCATACTAGTTGACAAAATCTATCCATACTGGCATAGAGTCCCAATGCATAAGCTCTAAATGATACGTTTACTTTTCGGCCTTCGGATCGAGACCAACGTGTAGTATCTGCGCTTCCTCAGTAGCAGATATGCAAATCACCAAGCCGGTTGCGCGAAGTTTGAGAGAGCAGGTACGAAAATCACACGCGGCCTGGAAAGGAGAAATGAATTGTTTAAATATTAAACAAAAAAAAAATGCGTTGTTTGAAATATCAGATATAAAGGATTTTGTTAAAAAAAAAGTATCTCGAGTTTGTTTTTTTCTGTTTACTTGTCACGTGTTAACATATTAACGATTGCACTATAAGGAACAACGAGGATACTAAAAAGAGCTCTCGGCTGATTTCAATAAAAAAGCACGGCAATGTTGGCAGCTGCTTTGTCTGCCTCATACCCAACGTTGCAATCTTCAAAGGAAGAAAATTAAAAATAAAAACGCGTCAATGTAAAGCCGCTGTTTAAAAAGATTAACGACCACGTTACAGTAAGTGTTGTGTCCTCAGTCAAAGGAGTTTCTTGACTAATGCAGTTTTAATATTTTCCCAATTCAGAGTGTTCTTTTTTTTTCTACTGCATAAAAACCGAGCTTGTGTCTTACATTGCCCTCATCAGGAGAAATAGAAATAGGGAGTCTTCATTGCAAAGCAAATATATTACCCTGCATCAACGGTTTCTATTGTTACTTCATTTTTGTAGACACCAAACCACGCATTTACATAAGAGACTCTGTCGGTCGGTTGATGCGTGGCAGAAAAGTTAAAATACGTAATCTCATTTATCTTTATTGTTGCATGCAAATTAAACAAACTCATTCAAACATTATCTGTGTTTTTTTTTATTTAAAAACAAAACTTACTTAATTGTCTATGCTTTTATAATAGTTGGTTCCACCTTCAAGCAGGCATAACACCAAACTTCCCTCGACGAGTTAATTGTCCGCCGTCATTAGGCTTTGTTCTCGCTTCAGCTCGTTTGGTCACGTGGTGCAAAAAAGATCATAGGCGGAGGAAATGTAAATTATTAATATAATAAGACTCATCGGGATAACTGATCCTAACCCCATCCCCGTACCCTCTACCTTTATTTGGTTTAATTGCCCGATCTGCTGCGTTGCTTTAATGACTGACTTAGGCTGACTGAGATAATGAACGGTGAGAGTAGGGGAACCGTGTTAATGAATTGGGTCGTCTCTTTCCGCATGTTAGAATCTATACTGCTGACGCTATCTTCGTCACATGGCAAACTAATGCTAACACAAGAACACACGCATGCATACGCATTAGTGATGGGATAATTAATTAAAATCGGAATCGGGAATCGAGAAAACTGGGAGCTTTAGGAGGTATCGAAATCGGGAAAAAAAATTGGTGTCTATTTTCTGATGCCTAAAACGATTCTTTCGATTATGTGTTTTTTATTTATTTGTTTAAAATTAATTAAATTTTGATGGAATGATAAACATTTATTGAATTTAAACTGCCAGTAAAACTAGACTTTATAGATTACTGTCACAAGTGTATTTGTACGTTTGTGAATATATATGGACATACTATATGGGGTTTATTTTGCGAGAATCAGACAATCAGAAAAAAAGAAACAATTCTGTAGCTAATTATTTAGAGGTTTCTAATGAATCTTACTCTATAATTGTATCGGAATCGGGGATGTGGATCAGAATGTATAACTGCATTGGAATCGGTAAAATATTGGAATCCGTCCCATCAATCAGATTCACATGACGCTATTTCTCTGAACATAGATGTGGATATGTTTATACATTTTTATGTGCAGGACCAACTCCTAGACTTATTAATTGATCATTATAACTGTTTTGGAGATAGACTCTATGCGTAAAGGTGGTTAATGTGGACTATATTTAGTTTGATTTTAATCATATTTAGGGAAATGGAGCAAAAGGAGGAAAATCCTTCGTGAAAATCTAAATATTTCCGATATTTTATGAAGTTGTTACAATTATAAATTGAGCGAAATTGTAAATATAATAACTATTTCCTAAATTTTACTTTCTTTAATAATAATAATAATAATAATAATAACAACAACAACGACAACAACAATAATAATTATAATAATAATAATAGTAATAATAATAATATTAACAACAACAATAATAATAATAACAACAACAACAACTTAACTTAAATGATTTTTTTAGTATTAATCAAATAAGGATGACGAAATATAATGAACCCATTATTTTTTATTTGATTCTTGGTGGAAATGTATTATTTTGTTTAAACAAAAAAAACTTTACTAAAGTCATGGTAGTCAGTCGTAAAACAATTAATGTAAAGGTCAACTGCTTTTTTCAATGTTGATCCCTGCGCAGCTATTTTCACCGGCTAAACACAAATCGAACATGTTTCACAGCTCCAAGTTCCTTATATATATATATATATATATATATATATATATATATATATATATATGTGTGTGTGTGTGTGTGTGTGTGTGTGTGTGTATATATAATTATATATGCATATATATGTGTGTATATATACATATATATATATATATATGATGAAAATAATGGAAACAGTATTCCGACAAAATAGAGAAATAAAAAAAAAACAAATCGTATTATGTGTTCATCAACGTTTCGTCTTTATTTCGAGACTTCCTCTGGATGAATGAGATTAAGAAACAAAAAATACCAGTACACAATATTAGAAAATGTTTCACGTGCACAGTGTGACGCAGTTCTATTTCAGAGAAACAGAAAAAGACGTTGGAAATTCAAAAAGGAGGGGGAGGGCTGACGCTGTTAAAGAGAAGGAAATGTTAGTGACGTCATATAGTCGTTAATGTAATTTTAAAACTATGAAACGCAGTTAATATTCTTATTGGAAAAAATATATCTGTTGAAATTAAAATATAGGTTTGTAACAGAAATGAAATGAGTGTTTTTTATGTAATTTATTGATTGAGATTATGTGTTAATTATTACAGAGCGTGTTTGAATGGTGTGAGAAAGTCAATCTGTGTCTACAGTTAAATAATGTTCTTTAAATAAAAGTTTACTTATTAATGGCGCTATGTTATAGAAAGCTCCACGTTGTTTAATAGTGCTTGAAATTGCGATAAGCGCAGATTCAAGAAGTCTCCGGCGCGGTTTATTTGAAATAAATTTAACTACTTTTGTTTGTTTAAAGTCAAAGATGTGATTATGTTGCAATGAATGAGAGAATAATGCACTTAGAGAATTGCTATTTTTTATATCTCTTTTATGTTAATTGAGCCCATTTTTCGAATTACGCTGAGTTTCACTAACGTATTTATGATGGCAATTATGGCAAGGAATAGTGTATATACCTCCATTGGAAACTGGTTTGTTATGGAGATGTTTCGTAGTTTTTAGTATATGTCTTATGGTTAGTGATGTGGTTTGTACGATAGGAATTTTTAGTTTGTTTCGTTTGTTACAGATTATTGTATTATTAGTGTGTGTAGGTAAAAGAAGATGTCTGTTTATGAGAGAAAGGTCTGGTGTGTATGATCTTTTATTATTATTTATTCTGGAAAATATTTGTGTGGCTTTTCTCTTAGCATTCAATATGAAATATGTCGGATATTGCAATATCCAACGTCTTTTTCCATTTCTCTGAAATAGGGCTGCGTTACACTGTGCACGTGAAACATTTTCAAATATTTTGTACTGGTATTTTTTGCTTCTTAACCTCATTCATCCAGAGGAAGTCTCGAAATAAAGACGAAACGTTGATGAACACATAATACGGTTTGTTCCTTTTTATTCTCTCTCTCTCTCTCTCTCTCTCTCTCTCTCTCTCTCTCTCTATATATATATATATATATATATATATATATATAGTAAGTTATAAAATATATATTGCGATTAAGCTACACTGAATATTCCGCGTTTCATCCACTCTCGGACTCTTCAGGCTTAGAGTAGATGAAACGCGGAATATTCAGCGTAGCTTAATCGCCATATATATTTTATAACTTACTAACTAGACTAGCTCTACCTACGTATTGAGCATTTTTGAAGTAAATACTTAAAGTTCCCGCATAAATTTATACTTTCGTATATTTATTTTATGTGAGTAAATTAAGTAGTTATATATATATATATATATATATATATATATATATATATATATATATATATATATAGGCGTGTGTGTCTGCGAGAACATTTTTATCATAAATGCTACGCAACCATGCACAATGTAAAACTAGGCATAAATAGGACTGTGCGGAATAATAAAATGAAACCTATCATAGAAACTATAAAAATTAATGAGTCCTTAATTCGAGTCCATATTTCAAATAATATACAAATAACTTGGCATAATAAGAAGCTCGTTTTAATAATTTTTAAATAGAAAAACAAGCTTTTTAACATTAATATACACTAGCGGCACAAAATATGGGACATTTTCGTTTTTATTTTTAATTTATCCAGGGGGGATTACAACTAAACTTACACATATGTAACATATCTTTTATTTTGGTACACTGTATTAATTACACTTCATTATAAAGGATAGAAAAAAGTTATGAGCATTTCAATTTTTTTTAAAAAAGGACAGACGTTGGCGGCAGAGGACAAAAAATTATATATATATATATATATATATATATATATATATATATATATATATATATATATATATATGACGTTTCTGAATTTTTGAGATGACGATTGGTTATATGTATGATTATTCATCGGACTACTGTTCTCATCTTGAGTGTGATTTTCACAACGTTTCGGTCGATGTAACCTCCGACCTTCTTCAGGTGTATCTTGTCGAACTCGGGAATGTTTCTGTCGAACTCGGGAATTTGGACGGAATTTCGAGCGGAGCCCTTTATTTACTTCACGGAGGTAGCGTGCTCTTGTTCCTTCAGCCATGACTGGATAGAGGTCCTAAGTAATTTGCAAATGTATATTTCGGTAGCCCACACTGAGGATGGAAGCTTCAACATTCAGGAGAATATCACTTGTACAATTGATTTTTCCCAGTACTCTAACCACGGACAATTCTAGTATGAATTTTAGAAGCCTTAAACCTACTTTTGTATTTCTAGTTGTAAATATCACCATTTATTACAAATTATTACTATATATTAATGTATATCTATCTCTATAGATCTATATCTATAGGTCGGAGGTTATATCGACCGAAACGTTGTGAAAATCACACTCAAGATAAGAACAGTAGTCCAATGAATAACATACACACACACACACACACACGCGCACACATATATATATATATTATATATATATATATATATATATATATATATATATATATATATATATATATTCAAACAAATGTTATTGAAGAGCACGGAATTCTTCTGTTTTATTATCGTCCTTTTCAGTTTCTCCTATCTCCGAATGGTTTTCTTTGTATTTTTTCAAGATTGTATAAGTTGGATCCATAGCGAGCGCTTTCGACAGCGATACCTGTTTTATATTTTTTTATTCATTATCGTAACATTTGGGAAGACATGGCTGCCATCATTCGGAGTTCCGATGAACTATGGTGGAAAGCACTAATGGTTTTGCAAGCCAAAAAAAAAAACAAAAAAAAAACGTTAATAGACTAAAATTACTCGAAGCTTTGTATATTGAAACAAAAAACCCACAGATCCATAATATCAATTACCAATACAGTCGAAAAATTTTTAAATGCTTAGTATAGCAGATTTTAAATGTTAAATATGTGCATATGTATGTATACAATAAAAAAGGCCCGCCCACTTAATTCATAATAAGCCACCACGTGATTATAAAAATATGTATATATATATATATATATATATATATATATATATATATATATATATATATATATAATTAGCAAAAAGGAAAGAAAATAAAATAGTAATTTCTACAACATGCCTGAGGATGATAGAGGTATCTCTGTCGAAAGCGCTCGCTATGGATTCAAGTTATACAATCTTGAAAAAAAGAAATACAAAGAAAACCATTCGGAGATTGGAGAAAATGAAAAGTAAGATAATAAAACAGAAGTCCGTGCTCTTTAATAACATTTGTTTGAATGAGAAGATGCTGCCTAAATATACACTATATATATATATATATATATATATATATATATATATATATATATATATATATTTATATATTTATTTATATATATATATGTACATATATATATATATATATATATATATATATATATATATATATATATATATATATATATAGAGAGAGAGAGAGAGAGAGAGGGGTAGAGAGAGAAAGAAAGGGAGAAACTAGACGTGCTAATATTGATGTAAGGAGACACCTTTTCCGGCAATATCCACATAAAGGTGCAAATGAAAGTGACCCTTCTCTTTAACTCCTTTCTAACCGCGTCATCTCTTCCCACTCCTCTTATATCTTACAACGCTTAAGTTCCATCTCTCTTTTCTGTTTCTGTCTCACTCTCTTTCAGTTTTTTTTTTCTCGCCCTTCCGTTTGTTGGGAGAACTGATTTATATCATACGCTGCCCCATTGCACATGCGTTCATTGGGCATTCAAGGTCATGCAACTCTATGCAGATAACAGAAAACGCTCCCCTCCACATTTGCCCCTACCACACAGCTCCAAGTTGCTCATTCGTGCCTACTCCACTACCACAAAACCGCAGCCATCGAGCGTAAGTTGTATTAAGACTCATGTCTCTTTTTGGTTCAATATATGTTTTCTATCGAATGATGTATGAAGTCCAGGCTCTAATGTCCATTTGATTGGCCAAAACCCGGTACACACGCCCCGACCAGAAGGCAGTATGCATATGATGGAGCTGTTATTGATTAAGGTCTATGAGCGAATAAACATATTTATATTATGTTGGGTATGTGTTATCTTACAGATGAACAATTAACTCACCATTAAAAAATATAGAACATAGCTATAAGGCGTAATAGGTCTTCATGTAAACTATATTTAGTTTAATTTCGTTTTATGCAATGTGGATACCTATCGTCAAAATTCAGATACCTCCGGTATCCAGAGATATTAACTGCAAGTATTAGACATTAATTAATGAATTAATTCGTTGACATTTAAGTTTCTTTGTGTATTTTTAAATCACTTAAAGGAATGTAATAGTACCACAGTTCCTTATTAAGCAAGATTTCATGGATTTCAAATTAATTTTAATGACTCCTTATCTTAAGCCTTCAATTTGAGATATTTATATAATCAAAATCATGAATTCTTTTTATAAGAAGTGAAATAGACACGAGATTTAATATCATTATTTCTCAATTTAAATCTTTGCAAGGAGACATAAAATGGTATAAAACTGTTCTGTTTCGGAACTGGGACAAACATTGTTCTAATATATATATATATATATATATATATATATATATATATATATATATATATATATATATATATATGTGTGTGTGTGTGTGTGTGTGTTCTTTATTTGTTTTTTGTTAGTGATACTTTTTTGAATCAATTCAATACGAAAGTGCATTGTTACGTAAATGCGAGTTGGGAATAATTTTTCCCTTTGACCAATTTGGTACCCCCAAAATGGGTAGCGGCATATATATTATTTTGAAAACATAATTATCCGCCGACACATCGTCTACAATTCATCAGATTGGCTGAATCTAGCGAGTGTGTGTGTGTGTGTGTATGTGTGTGTGCGTGCGCACACTCACGCGTGCGTGTAATACGTTCTCTTTTGTTTGTAAGCAAATAAACCGAGAAATGTAAAAGCGACGGGCAAATATTTGTATAAATAGGGATTTGATGATATCGTTTGCAGGTACCGATCAAAGGATAGAACTGCTAACTATCAAACTAGATAGTTGTTGGTTCGGTCATAAGTTATACAGCGAAACATTCTCTCTATGGCGGACGATATCAAAACATCGTTAAACTCACTACTCGTTCAAGCAGCCGCCAATAGCGTAATGGTTAGAAGCCTTGACTGCCGTATAAACGGTCGGGTTTCAATCCTAGCTTGAGGTAGTTGCCTGTCTAGCCGCACTGATGAGCTGTGAAACAGCGAAACAGTACTGTATGTGGATGACTATATATATATATATATATATATATGTGTGTGTGTGTGTATGTGTGTGTGTACGAGGTTTGTAACAAACGTTTTACGCATTGTATATTAAAAAGTTAATGTACTCTTAGACTTTGATTTTTGAAGCTTCAAGCTCTTGTAAGTATTCTTACTAAATTTAAATATTCTAGTGTGCTTCTTATGCGCATTTTTGAATAAGCAAGACTCAGAGATTTAGTTACAAATAAAGAAAACATAAGTATGCGTCATCATAACGTACCTGCTTTTGAAAGACATGACTGCTCTGAAGCCATGTTGAGAATATTGGCAGTAGTGCCCCATAATATGCGTCAGAATTCAAGCGTGGCAGAGACAGTGTTGAAGAGGACCTAAAGTCAGCACGATCTCCAACACCAACAACAACCAAGAATGACCTTGATTTGGCTGTGCAGACTGCCATGAAAGATCGTTAATATCATGTTGTTAGATAGCAAAGAGTCCTAAGATACTTGTTGAACGAGCAGACACAATTTTGGCATTACATGAAATTTTCAAAGGTTTATACAAAATGGCTTCCTCATCATTTTGCACCTGAAAAGAGACGCACCAGCTGCATTGTGTCCAAAAGCAATCCTGAATTGTTTGAAGCTGATGAAGATGATTTTCTTGCTTGATTTAGTTTTATTCCGAAATATATTTCTTAAAACCTAAACACTCGCTTATTTTATAAAAAAATTTCGCGTTGCAGTTTTGGCTTCAAACGTATTCAATACGTTTTTTATTCTTCAAATTTCATTTAGCGCTCTTAACAGCTATAAACAACAAAAAAAAAAAAACTACCCAGATTTTCAAACCGCGCGACCACGCGTTACCTATTCAACTTCATAAAAACCTCGCAGGTAACAACATCACGTGGACTCTTCATTGAACGTTCTTCCACTCGACATCATGACGAAGAAAGAGAGAGAGAGAGAGAGAGAGAGAGAGAAGATTGACAAAGGAGTTTTTTACTCTGAAATATATTTCTTAAAAAATAAACACTTTCTTTTATAAAAAAAAATATTGTGTTGGAGTTTTAGCTTCAACCGTATTCAATACGTATTTTATTTTTCAAATTTCACTCAGCGCTTCTAACGGATATAAACAAAAAAAACTCCCTATATATATATATGTATATATATATATATATATGATATATTATATATATATATATATATATATATATATATATATATATTATACTCTTTTTTACTCCCAAGAAGACATATTGTCAATTTGAATATAAGAGGCTACTATTTTGGATCCTGTCCAGTAAGGGACTGCAACGAATGGAGCAAAACGAGATATCTGTTTACATTACATTTACATTTCTGCATGTTAGTACACTCAGGGAAGCTTGAAAAAAGCAAAGTCTTCTAAAGTATATAAGCCCGAGAAAAAAGAAAACTATTAAAGTAGAACGGATCTAAGGACTTTATCAGTAAAGAGGTAGAATTTTGCTGCTTGGTAAGTTAGTCGGAACTATTTACGTCGAGTGCTCTAAGTTTATCAGAGCACGTTCCATTAAAGTACTTGTAAAATATGCACATAAACGCAACACTTTGATGAGTAAACATATACACACACGCACATATATAAATATCATTTCAATGAACATTATTAAATATACAAACAATAGAGGTGCATGCTTCGCAATCATTAGTATACAGTCATAATTATTGCTGATTGGAAAATTCGAACCCCTGCAACAAAGCCAACCTTGGCTTTACGAGCTAATGTTTATCTTCGCGGCCGCCAGCAATAATCTTTAAATAGAAGCAAATTATTATACTTATGAAACAATGAATTGCGGTCGTCATAATCAAGGGCTATGAAACTATCCAACATAGAGTAATGATAAATGTATGCTAATTGACGGCATTTTTCTCAACTCACTAAATAAGGCTCAAATTTAATCTTTTATGATGGCTTTATAACTATACTATCTTTAATAAATATTAATAATGTTTATATCTACAGACGCTAGTGTTTGCTGTTTTCGAAATTATCAGTGCGGGAAATGATAATTACTGCTGCTGGTCAGGGGATTCAAATCCAGTTAATGTTGGCTTAGCGGGCTAGTGTCTGTCCATCCCGATCACCGACGGTAAAATCAAATGTGGTAGAGGATCTGATTTCTGAGTTTGAAAATTTGTTGGAAAAAAGATTTGAAGTTGAATCTCCTATTTTCAAAACAAAAAAAAAAAAAAAAAGAAAAAGAAAAAGAAAAACATAATTTAAGAGACCGAACAAATAATTGAAGAGAAAAAATACGGCCCAAATGTCAGATCACAAGGGACACGATTTAGTCATTGTTAATGTCAACGCACGATGGAACACGAAATATTTCTAGTGACCCGTTTGCGGAAAAAAAGTTTGAGGAAGACGCCATTTTGTCTGGTAATGTAATCTTTTTTTTTCATCTACAGAATATAGAACAACAAGATGGGCGTGATTTCAACAAGATTGCACAAGGACAATCGGTTGATATGCTGTAAACCAAACCGAAGGAAATTGATTAAAAAATTCCATGTGCGTTTCGTTTTTGTTTTTTTTTTAAGTTTTGATCAACCAACTTCCTTTACTGTACACGATGACAATCAAAAGAGGGGCTTAATGTACTTTGATTCGTCAGTTAAAACTTAGTCCAACTTCATCTTACCAATTAAACGACTTTGATTCGAGTACCTATTAACCAATCAGAATGCACCGCGTGGACATGTACCAAATTAAGACTTGCGAAAAAGTGTCTAACTTTCTCAGATTTTCTCTATCGCTAAAAAAAAAATATTACTAATTCAATAAATAAATTTCTTTTCTACAGTGCGATCATTTCTAATGATCGACATTCAACTGATGCATTCTAGGTGTTCGCTTGACCTTCAAGAAATCATTTACTTTGCGAGGATAATTTAGTGCAGTGACCTTTAGTTAACCCGCGTCTCATAAAGATACCTTGATTGACAGTTATCATTTTTCATTAGCAGTTCTATGGCTGAACGTAAATTTCAATGCAGTTTCATCTTACTATGTATATAAAACCCATATCTACTTAATTACTATCTGCATTGTACTAAGTACGAGTTAACGTTTATTTCTCTAAACCTTTTTCTATACCATGTACAGTATAATAATACAAGATAGATGCAAAAATGTACGTTCGGTGATTGAACCATATTTTACTTGTCCTAACCTATCTATGTATTTATCTGGAACCCTAACAATCTATGTTGATTCAACCACTGTCTAATATTTCTTAAGCATTTAGAAAAATAGAGCCTCTCTCGTGTACAGTGTGTTAGGACATACAGTAAGCACGCATATAAACTAGATAGAAAATAGTAGTTCGCTTTATTTTTATGCTAGCCATTATCTTTAGATAATATAAAAAGTAATTTGATCTACGTTTCTAAATTTTTGAGATGAGGATTGATTTTTCGTAATATTTATATTATTTGGATTACTGCTCTCATCTTGTGTGCTGTTTTCACAACGTTTCACTCTGACATTCTTCAGGTGCATCATGCCAACCTTTCTCTCAAACTCAGGTACATTTTTGTTGAACTCGGGAATCTGCATGTGCTTGCAGAACGGACTCCTTTATATAATCAACGATGTTAGCATGCTCTCGTTCCGTCAGCCATTACTAGATAGGAGTCATACGTAATTCGCAATTGTGGTTTGATTGTCACCTGAACTGAGGGTTCTTTGATATAACAGGGGTGCATTCGAAATAAATATTTCTGTTTAGAACACAATTGAAGCATGATATTTGACTTTTGTCTTTTAAACTTTAATGTTAGTCATTATATAAAAAATAGTTTTATAAAATCAACAGGGTAGTGCAACTTTGCAACTGAATTTTACCAAGTAGCTTATCCATTACACCACGGGTCTACAACGCTTGGAAAATTACGCTCAAGATTAGAACGGTAGTTCAAAGAATCGAAATAATACGAATAAACTAATTTTTCATTTTTATTCATGCAAGTAGAATGTTTGAAACGAGACGACGAAGTTTATGACTTTTCCAATCAAAGTGAAACCTACAAAGGTAATGACTCTGACCCAGTTTACAGTCTGCGCGCATGTAATCGATCTCTTGGGAAAGGGAAAGATTTAGAACGTATCGTGAAGCATCCAAGTATGTTGACTAGTTTGAACAAAATAAAGACAACCTTCTACGTTTCTTTTTATGATAATGGTTTGATCCGGTTGTTTGAAACCATTTGTGATAGCAGTTAATGAAAAAGAATGTATATCATTTTCACAAAACACTTGATGATAATGAAGCCATGTTGTAGGTTTCTGACCACGCTGATTTTAGATTTATTTTGTTAGTGCGTGGATGTTTTTTCATTTGAATTAAAATTACGTAATCAAAACACCTTCGTCTACTTAATTTTGCCATGATCAGAATTTAATATCAATAGAATCTCGATTTTAAAAAAGCGAATTTTAAACTTATCACTGATATTTAAAAAAAAACAAAAAACAACTTCAACGCATACAGCTATATACAAGAAAAGTACCAAAGTAAAGCCTCACCTTTTTTTAAACTCCAAAAGTTAAAGAGCTACGAAAACGGGAGAAGTAAAATTAAAACGAACGGCCTTCTGTCCTTTAGAATTTATTTTTCTCCATAGTCATCACTATTCTCAATGTACTTTTGCAATCGATGAACGATGGATGTACATGGGCGTCCGGAGCGCGCTTTGTTTTTCGAGAGTCGTTCCGGTGGTAATGCTTCCTATTTTTTTTAACTCAAAATGTTAAATATATGAAAACGGAGTGGTACTAGTATAATGAGAGACCTTTCGTGATCCATGATTTATTTTTTGCCATAGTCACCACCATTCTCAACGCACCTTTGACAGGAATTTAATGTCTCATCTCTGCTATAACGCGCGTCCATTACAGGGGTTGCTTTCTGAGAGTATCACGCCGTTAATATTTGCAATGGAGAGATGAAAGGTCACGAATTTCATAAAACAATGTCTTGCAATTCCCTCTAACCCATTTGACGGAATAAGCACACCATAGGAGATTTATATTTGGAATGCTCTTCGTCTCATTAGAAATATTTTGTTTAGTATCTAAATGCTAACTAATAATTGCATTGCTCAATTGCAATAAGTTTTAATCTATAAAGAAAATGTTTTTAAAATTTTTATTCGTATTAAACCAACATTTCCACTAGTACATAAGCGGCTACTCTGAATGCGACTATGGTACTTGAGTAGTAGGATATTTGTTTACATTACATTAATTTTTTTGCATGTTAGTACAAACGCAAAAACAGGATATTGTGAAGGAATTCCAATCAGTCCGAGGCAAGCAATTATTAGACTATAAGGTTCTCCATCAACAGTGTACCTCTACAGGGAAGGCGTGCGATTTTGCTTCTTGTCGAAAAAGTCTGAAGAATTTACGTCGAGGGCACACCAGAGCCAACTATTATGTAACACAAGCAGGGAAATCCGACATTGCCCAGGACTGAATGATAGCCAACGAACGTTTCACAGTTTTATAAGTTTATTATCATTGAAGTCGGTGAAATCGCCCATTTTCAATCAAATCAACTGATTGGCTTCTCTAGTAAGGGATTCATCGAGGTGCGCAAGGAGAAAGCGTCACTTGCTTCCAAGCAGTGACTAAGACCACATTGTAATTTACACTGCACTGTAGAGAACCTACTGTTGATTTTATTAAATTATTTTTTTATATAATGGCCTACATTAAAGTTGAAAATGCAAAAGTCAAGTATCATGCTTAAATTGTGTTCTATATTGAAACATTCATTTCGAACACACCCCTATCATGAAAAAGAACCTGTTGATGTTATATTTCTGGCCTTACTGCTTGTGCAGTGAAAATGGCTTTAATTTAAGTTTAAAATGAAAAGGTAAAGTATCATTGGGCAATTGTGCTTTAAACAGAAACATTCATTTCGAACGCGCCCCAGGCATATCAAAGAACCTACTTTTGATTCTATATGTCGGACCTTTCGCCTGGTGTAGTAATAAAGCTTCTCAAATGCACTTGTGATGTAAGGTTTTGTAAGGAAATCAAAGATCAAAATCGTCTGTTCCTCCATAGGGAACGAACTCAAACACACACAAACTTACTTTTATATAATAGTTAAGAAATAGAGATTTTTCTATATCACTAAAAAATATACCCGTTCAAGGATGGGTACAACTAATTCCGAAAAGAAAAGCTTTGCTCTGATTTTATTTCATACAAGGTTTAATTCCAAAATAAAATGCTACTAAAAATCAAAAAAAAAAATTATGGTATTATGAACAAAATCCATTCTTATGGTTTTCTATTCTGAAAAAAAAAAACATAGTTAAAATGTCAGCCCTAAGCTTAATTGATCTTAAACAGTAAATTTGAATGGAACCTTGTTTATTTGCTGCATAATGACAATAGATTTAATTAAATGTAAACCTGAAATATTTTTATTTTAATTTTCCTAAACACTTCAAAGATACAAACACTTGGAGAATATTTATTTAATAAATGTTTAATACTTATTATTATGGAATTTGGATTTGCGAGACAGCACTACTGACGACAGAAAAGTATAGCACCTCTTTCTCTCCGCTAGTCTGTAGGGAGACCCTTGGAAAGGCCGTGAAACAACTTCACCCTGCTGATCAGGATAAAGTGACGTCATAGACAGCAGGTGACTGATGTAATACGAAAGAAATCAGAAATAATTCTGTTCATGGTTTAATATTTGGTTCTGCTGAGCAGAAGATTCCTTTGAATACCCTCAGATACCCTCAGATACCCTCTGTATAAATTCAAAGTAAAGCTGTGGTAATACATCAAAATACTTTCGAGAAACAGTGTGAATCGGGTGCTGAACGATGAGCAATACTGAATTAAGAAAGAGAGAGAGAGAGAGAGAGAGAGAGAGTCATAGTCGTCAATGCCTGTACCAGGCAGGACACTACTTGAACGAATGAATGAATTATTGAATTTAGAACGGAGCTGTTTTTAATTCACCGCATGTTGATTGTTCTCGTTTCGTCAGGTATAACTGCAAAGAATCCTTCACTAATTGGTCCCCCGATAAAAGGGGGGTGGGTGGACCTGTAAATTCACCCTTGTCCGTTCGTCCGTTCTTTCCTTCATCTGTCCGCACTTTTTTCAATAACTACGCCTTGGAATTTTTTGAAAATTTGCACAAACATTAAACATGATATGAGTAAAAAAGTAACAGAATGGATTTTCCGGGAAAACTCCGCCCCCACCCCCGGGTTGCCTTTCGATTTTAAATGGCTAAAATTGACACTTTTGTGCTTATTACAAAAAAAAAAAAAAATTATGCATTGGATTTTTATAAAACTTTCTGAAAAGTTGTAACTTATTGATTTCTATATAATTTTGTTTGTCTATACTTTGCGATAACTCTTGGGTGTGCCCCAGGGGCTCTTTTAGGGCTAATAAAAACACTCCATTTTTGGAACTATTTAACCATATTTGTCCCAAATTTTATTTTGTATGTCTATTTAGCAGTTTTGCATGGTGCTGAACTCCAAATGAAATATGTTCAGGATTTGGGGACTTTTAGGGGTGAATGGGGAGGGCAGATGATGAACTTAGTCATTTCTTTTTTTTTTTTTTTTGCATGGTACAGAACTCAAATTTACATATGTTAATGCCTAAAACAGCATCGTCTGTTCATTTTCACCAGGATTTGACGTCCCCTTGGATTTTGGGGGCTAAATGAGGGGGTAGCAAATACTGAACTTCATTTCTTTTTATGCCTTGTTCACTGCACACTCATGGGGGACCATGCATGCTTCGATTGTTTGTAATTGTATTCTTAGTGTCGTGCGCAGTAGCACCACACTTGTAACGAATAAGGTTCTTTCTCGCATTCGGTACGTATTTCCCATTTATTTACATTGCCTACTACAACATTTACATTTTTTTTTTTTTTTTGCTCAACACATAACTACAAACACCTGGGCAACGTCTAAGAATAAACTAGAAAGAAAATGATAATAATCTGTGGTGTGGTCCTTCGAATTGATAGCGGTCATTTTCAATAACGATAGCGTCATTGTGACAATAACCATACCAACATTTAATATGAGTTCGTTTAAACATTTTCTTTTTAACAAAAGTAATATATATATATATGTATATATATTAACAAAAGTAATATATATATATATATATATATATATATATATATATATATATAGTCAATGGTAGTTTGCTTAAAGCATTGCTGGTAAAGGAATATATATATTAGCTTTTAAAACTTTCATATATATATTATATATATATATATATATATATATATATATATATATAAGTCACTTTGTGTGTGTGGGGGGGAATGCTTCCTTAAAGGTTCCGAAACGGCTGAGCCTATCTTGTGTAAATTTCACACAAAGGTAATTTATATGTCTGGCAGTGTTGTTAGCTATGTTTTATACAGAAATTCGTATGATAAGTATCGAAAATCGAAAAATCCGATCCTAAAAGTAGTCTTTGTTTCTTATAGATATAATAGAATTTTTTATAGGGGAATATTTTGGGTGGCACCGCCAAGGAAGATAATAAGATGTCAACAAATAATTTCTTCTTAGAAAAAAGAAACAGATTTGTTGACATCTGGAAAAATAGTATAACGGTAGAGTTTTCGACTACCGTCTCTAAGCGCAGGTGTAGCTCATTATTGTGTTATTTATTTTTTCCTTGTTAATGAATTCAATTTACGATAAAAGTAAAGAAACCATTTAAAATCTCCGCACATCATTATTTTTTTGCATAATTTAACACTAAACATTAATAAGAAGTAAGTTTCAAGGGGATTCATCATTGAGACAACATATCAGCTGACGTGATATTGTGAAATAACACAGACGGAATTCGATGAACGACATTATCATTATTATTTATTTTATTTTTTTGTGAATTGGTACACTACCAAAGTCATTTGAGGATTGATTCTATTATAATATATACGCAATCTGCATAAATTAAAAATATGTTTAAGCGTATCGTACGACCGAGCAACGCCGCGCGTCCATATATATATATATATATATATATATATATATATATATATATATATATATATATGTATATATATATGGGGAAATATATTTATTCAATTATATTTCATCTTCTATTCACACGAATCCTTTAATTTATGAATCTCGATGTTACTACAGAGCAGATGCAAATAAATGACAAAAGTCTATATTAAAAAATCACAGAAGTTGGCCATCTTACTGTTTATTTCTTTAAGTTCGTAGACATGCACAATTTTTGACAGCACCTGTTTCGTAGCGTAGAATTATTTATGTAATTATTATGTGAATTCTTGAATTTATTTCGCCCTTAACTTATCATCAGGAAAAAAAAAACACTTGTTAACTTTAAAAGAAAATAAGAGCATATGGATATGATTACAAAATCCGAAAATTGGGAAAGAACTGGCAATTATTTTTTCAAATTGTAACGCCATCTGCAACATCTTCAAATTTACAATATTGTGATTTCTCTCTCTCACACACACACACACACACACACACACACACACACACACACACATATATATATATATATATATATATATATCCGTATTCGCAACTTCACACATTCTAATATAATATAAAAATATAGATGTTAATCTATTTTTGATATCACGTTACTACAGAAACGGGTAAATCAAACTTTCAAATAAGTCTTTCGTCGTAGTTGAATCACAACCATAAACATTACACTAAAAACGATCGAAAGTCCGAAGAAAGGAAAATACATAATTTTTCATGTTTTCACCTGAAAGTAATTAAGAGAGAAAACATGAGTTGACCCTACGTAGATGACTTACGGGTAACGTATCGCTGTCTGATAAACACTGGAAGAACTGCACTCATTATCCACCGTTCCAATATGGTCTATGAAAGAAATAAACATTATATTGGTTGTGATAGGAGCAACTGGTCTAATACAAAACAATCTTGAAAATAGTTGGAAGCAATCACCGGAAGAGCAAATTGTAGTGAAATACATACAGCAGCCACGAAGAAAACAAAGTCTATTCTTAAAGAAGCTGTCGGATATGAATTTAAATCATAATAAAATCATGTGTTAGCTCCAAGAGAGAGTATCTAGATCTCTTGAAACTAACTGAATTAAATTTAAAAAATAACAAAAAAAAAGAAGAAGAAACAGAGTGGGAGTCTGGGTCTGACTCCTCGGCTATGTTAAAATCAGTTATACTTCCAACAAACAAGCAACTAAAATGATAACAAATCATAAACGCCCATCTATAGATTAAAAATCTAAGATTATCAATTTAAAACCTATACTTCAATGTTCTTTGGACTTTATAACTGATAACCATCATGAAAAACAATATAAGATATCTTCCCAAGCAACAACTTATATGAAAATCAACTAGGATTTTGGAAGACAAACTCTTGGACTGCTGGACGATTTAGGATAAGACAGAATATTAAACAAAGTCAGAATCTGACATGGGTATTAGTGACGGGACGATTGTTATATTTTCCCGACTCCGGTACAATTACTGATCTCTGTTCTTTTTAAATTTAAAAAAAAATATAGTTTCTTTTTTGGGGTGGGGGTTGTATGTGGGAGTCCGATTACCACAAAACTCATGCAATATGTGCATATTTTCGCCAAGGCAAAAGTTATAACAGTTAAGCTTGCCTAATGGTTACGTTATTTGACTTACTCTCTTTAGGTTTTGGTTTCGATCTCAGCTCGAGTATTTTTTATTTATTTACAAGAATGAACAGTTTAGAAAATAAACATAATACTCGCATGCACATGTCTCAGTTTCTTTCTGTTTTTTTTTTTTTTTACTTTATTTATTTAAAGGAATTTAACGTTACGTTTAATACCTGCGGTATTTCTGATTATAATAAATAAGAAATCTGCATTAATTAAAATATAATATTTATGCGTATTTTACGACCAGGCAACGTCCAGTGGCCTGCTAATAATCTATAAAAACGAGTGTATATATAAATGCGTGCATGTGTATCCAGGTGGTATTGCTACCGGATCGTATTGTTACCGGGCCGTATCGCTAAAGTCTATTTTGTAAATGTGAATGTATATACGCATGTATAGCGGTTGGTATCGTTTAATACATTTACGTCCAACCTTTCTCATCCCATGAACCACAAACCCTGAGGAAATTTTATGTGGACCACTTCATTAAATTACTGAAAAATACATTTTACAAAATCATTTTTTAAATTATTATTATGATCAAATAAGTTTTTAAATTTTGCAAAAAAAAAAATATTTTAAAAAAACGTGTTTTTACTGTGATGTCTGCGCTTAGAACCTTTTAATCAATTCTTGATAGTCAATAACAAGCGTTTTATTACGTTACATTCTTAATGTTCCTCTTTCATAAACATCCAATTTGTTTCTCTTTTTTTTGTAAAAATGTCAGCAACAGGTGAAAACCCCGCTTCTACTAGCCAGTTTGTCGGATAGGATAATATGCTCTCTTTTTTTACATAGGCATCACCACTTATCAAGGTCCAGAGACCACTCGAGGATAAAGGTTAAGAGTTTACAGTAGTCAATTGGACAATATAGTAATCGTCAGTAATGGGAATTCGATAAATTAAGTGGAACGGCCCATGAAAAACTTGATTCCGTTGGGCTTGAAGACAATCAGATTGTAGTCAGCTGGAAAGCAGGAAAACGGAAGACAGTTCCACAGGCGTGCACTTCTAAGAAAGAAACTTTGTTCATGGAATCTACGTTTAGGTTTACGCACAGATAAAGAGTGAGGGGAATTATTGATAGTGTTTTCAGCTAAACGGGTGTTTCTTGTGAATGTTTGGTAAGGGGGTACCATAGATTGAAGCTCAATCGATAACTTGCTATGAAAATAACGATAAAGCAGAGACAAACTCGCAACATCTCTTCCGTGAGATAGAGGTTACAGGGAAGAGAAAAGGACATCTGAGCTCAACTAAATTTGTGAATTTGTTGATTTTATTTCAATATATCAAATAAAAAGAACTCGTTCATCTTGTATTCTTCTGAACAACTTTAAATTTTCTTTTAAATCGAAAAGCTCTTGAACTACTTCAGGTTCAAAGTTTATTAAATCTTGAAATAACAGTGGATAAAGTTGTGTTGATAAGTTCCTTATATCTTATTCAAAATCTTCCTTCATATCTTCCAAATGTCAATCACATTCTCTGAGACATTCTGCGCTTAAGTTGATGCCATTTAAAATTTTTAAACAATGATAGATCTTGCTTGTCAACTTGTGTATTTCAGTATTTCAACTTATAGAATGTAAAATCTTTTTGGAGCAAGTGCTGACAAAGTCAGATTTCCTCCTTTGGAGTTGCAAATTTAGTTCATTTAAAAAGTTAAAAATATCACTGAGATAAAATATTTTTGATTTAATTGCATTATTTTTCAGATACTACAAAATTTTCTGAGATTTTGTCATTTCATTTTGAGTAGAGTCAACAGATTCAGATTTGAATATTAAAAACTCCAGTATAGCTGCCCACATACAAACGAACAAATCTATCAAGACTGTTACGATTGGAGAGCCCCCATAAGATCTGTGTGAAATAGCAGTTTGTTTTTTGTGTAAAATTGTTCATCTTCACAATTTTTTTCAAATAATCAGCCATTCAAGGAATTTGTTTTTATGAAAGCGTTTTGGTGAAGCTGGTTCTGTTACAACAAAGACGCATGCAAGACATGGACCTAAGACGAATGGTTGCTTTTATATATATATTTATTCACTCCCAGGCGTTTCCATTACGGCGTACTGGAGCGGGCAGCGATCTTTCGCATGTGGTTCCATTTGGAAACAGTCGCCCTCTTATAAGGAGACTTGTTTTAACACATCTTGTCTTGTTGGTGTCTCAGGACGAACTCAACTAAAAATGAACTCAGTCTGTTAAAACCGGAACCCTTAACACGTTAAATCTGGTCGCCATCTGCATACCTTCCGGTGTAATATGATAGATCACAAAGTTTGATTCATGTCACAGCATGATAATTTAACCCTTCTGCACCTGCAGTACCGGCTCGTATCGTTTCCCACGATTCAAATTGTCATTTATTTTGCTAGACAGATAAACAAATAGATAGATAGACAAAGAGATAGATAAATAGATAAACCAACCTATATATCTACAAGAATAAAAAAGCATTGGAAATGCAAAAGGATATAGAGATGGTATGCCAAAAAGTATACAAACAAGATAGCTATGAATGGCTAGACACATGGAAATAGAATTCCATCCAAAGTATAGCCCTATAGCTTTTCTCCAATCTTCATTCCGTGCCATCATTACGGTTGTAAAAAGCTATAGGGCTATACTTTGGATGAAATTCTATTTCCATATGCCTAGAAATTCATAGCTATCTTGTTTGTATACTTTTTGGCATACCATCCCTATATCCTTTTGCATTTCCAATGATTTTTTATTCTTGTTAATTAGTATTTTTACTTACAGTCTTATTTTTAAACTTACATTCATGATAGTATTGTCTTTTTTAGGAGGCGGCTCATTGCCGCCTCCATTAGTAGCAGGTCGCTTCCTGCTGGGTTTTAGGTCTTTGGGTTTTGGGCCTTAGGAGTTGCCTCTTGGTCCTCCATCGGTTCTATATTACATAGAGAGTGCTACCGCCTCTCTGATAAAACAGTTAGAGTATTATAAAGTACTAAAATGTTCATACCTTCACTATTAAATTTTTCTTGGTTCATTCTTTGGCGTTTTGGCAAAGATTTGGCAGTTTTTGATATTTATATATTTATAATAGTTTGTGCATGAGGCAGCTTTTTCCCCTTGGGATCCCTGTTATACCGTGCTTTTGAGTCAGCACGCGAGGAAGCCTTCTTTTTTTCTGGTTCTTTGTTATAAAGAGCACGTGAGGCAGCTTCTTTCCCCTCGGAATCCCTGTTATACCGTGCTTTTGAGTCAGCACGTAGGGCAGCCTTCTTTTTTTCTGGTTCTTTGTTATAAAGAGTACGTGAGGCAGCTTCCCCCCCGGAATCCCTGGTATACCGTGCTTTTGAGTCAGCACGTGAGGCAGCCTTCTTTTTTTCTGGTTCTTTGTTATAAAAAGCACGTGAGGCAGTTTTTCCCCCTCGGGTCCCTGTTATACCGTGCTTTTGAGTCAGCACGTGAGGCAGCCTTCTTTGCCTCAGGATTTGCATGATACTTAATTTTTATTATTTCAGCATCTTTCTGATAGTATTCTTTTTGCTCAGATAATACATTGACTTTGTTTTTTTCATAGTCTATATTTCTGTGAGCTTTTTTACTACGTGCTGACTTTGGCATTTTTTATTAAATGTAAACATCTAACACTTATGTGTATCTTACTATAATATCACTTATCTTATAGCAAGACAACTCTCGTAGAATTGAGATACTGCCCCGTCACCAATAGTTAAAGTGTGGAACGGTATATACACCAATAGTATAGTTGTTATCTTTATATGAAGTCCTAATCAGTGACAGTGTGAGGTTACTTGGTTAATTTATTGTAGTTTATTTTAGAAAACTTATTTGTTTTTATTAGTAGATTGTGTATAGTAGCCACAATATCTAGTTATTTTTGTGGCTAGGGCTTGGATTTTCATTCTTTTTGGTCAGCTTCCAGTGAGTTCTTAGAAGATGACTTTCTTGCAGTTTCTTTTGCGGTTAATTTAATTTATTTCCTTTGGCGTTTGGTGAGTTCTTAGAAGAACTGGTCTGATCTACTTTTCTTAGCGAGTGAAGAGATTCAGCTGCATTTAACAATGGTTGCTATAGTGTATTTTTGCGCATGCGTGAGAATTACAAGTTTCCTCCTTATTTTTCAACAGTTTGACAGTAGTCATATGTCTTTCTGCCAAGAGCAACAGACGTCAGTGTTAGCCGTGATCGTCTAGAGGTTAGGACCCCCACGTTGTGGCCGTGCTAACCTAGGTTCGAATCCTGGTCACAGCATTGACATTTTTTACATATTTTACAGTCCAAAATCTGAAGAATTATTTGTTTTTATAACATTGTTTTTTGACGTCGTACTTGCTGATAGGTTACTCTTATAACAATTTTGATCAACTGAGATAAAGATTTCGTGGTTTCATTAACGCTGGTGGGTTACTGTTTAAAGAAAAAACATTAACGTTCACTTCAAATATTCAGCGTCCAAGAAATATAGGCCACTGGCAAACTGGAATGTCTGTGAGCATCCGGTGTATTATTTGGAGCTGTCCCTTTTGAGAGAAGTTCCGTGTTCGAAGTGGTCTGTCTACATTGGGTATATAGTGTTTAAAACTTGTTATTACACGTAATCTTATTTAATTATGGAGTTAGCTAAAAAAGCGATGGGTCACTGCACTTCTCCGTGTAAAGAACAGTCGATTGATGCTTGAACTGTTGTCAGAGACCGTTCGTACACCGAGATACATCGTCTCAAAAGAAAGAAGAAAGAAGAAGAAAGAAGAAAGAAGAACAATTGGCCATTTTTGTACCCTTTTTTTTTTTTGCTCTCTTTTGACATTTTAACCGACGTTCTGACACTCGCTGGATTCGTAAGACGCTTCTCTGTAAGAATATGTGCTTTTTGAAACTTATACGTTGATTTTAGTTGAGATTTGGATAGTTTTGTTTTGTAGGCGTATATAGGCGTGTACAGGCCATCCCTATATAGAGAGTGCTACCGCCTCTCTGATAAAAGTGAAATTGTCTGTCCGTCTGTGAGTCTGTGTGTGTACATTTCCGTGCAAAACTACTTTGTTAATTTTCAGTCTACAGACTCGAGATTTGACATAAGGGATATTGAGATCTACAAAAATCTTTTAAATCGGTTTTCGGCCAGAAATTTGGCTGTCAAGGGACATAAGTTCAACGATTTGACCTTTGAAAACTCTACCAAACTCTTCCGACAGTTTTGGGTCTTAACACTTGAAATTTTAGATGTAGGCTATTTGGACATGGATCGAACTTTTAATTTTAATTAAGCCCAAAACAATAAATGTTAAGATCAAAATTGGGGCCAAAGTTAAAAAAAATTGACCTCTGCGGTCTCTATCAATTTACTAAGCCAATTATTTGTCTAAACATTTGAAATTTTACATAAAGTGTATTCAGATATAGGGCAAGCGTTTTAATCGGTTTTCGGTCAAAGATTTAGCTGCCAAGGGGTCACAGTTCAAAATATTTTACCTTTGCGATCTCTAGCGAACTATTCAGCTAATTCTGGGTCTGGACATCTGAAATTTTACACAAATGGTATTCAGACATGCAACAAGCTTTTTAATCAGTTATTTAGCGAAGGTTTTGGCATCTAAGAGGTCAAAGTCAAAAGCGTTGACTTTTCAGACTCTACACTCTCCTCCGTCAATTAGTTGTCTAAACCCTTGAAATTTTAGATGAAGGTTACCTGGACATGAATCAAACCTTTTAATATATATATATACATATACACATAAAGTTATGAACACTACATAGGACCCGAGCAAAGCAGAGCTGAACTGCTAGTACCTCAATAAATGCTTTCTACCCGGCATTGCCCGGTGATTATATAACAGATGTTTGAAAAGTAAAAGTTAAAACAATAGAATATATGCAGCAGTTAGATATTTATAATGAAAGATTAGAATTTAAGTTTAGAATAATAAATACAGTTAACCATAAACAATGAAGTGAACCTGGTTTCGTAACGTCTTGTAACGAACAAATAAACGAGTTATGATATATTTATGGTACAGACCAGATTTTGTCGATTGTGATTCGTGAAAATACCATGTGCGTTTAAATTGAAAAGCAAAAAACAAAAAAAAGCAGAGCGAAAGAAAAGAAAGAGAGGAAGAAGTCACCTTGCGGTAGTTGGTAAAAAGGAAGGAGAGAGAAAAGGTAAGCGAGTTTATGTTAAGTTTTGGAAGGGTCAAGTCTAGTCGGTGTTTATTCTAATTCTCGAGATTGTCGCGGAGATTTTTTTTTCGCATGATATTTCTATGAGTTCGTATAGAATAGGCAGGACGCATAGGGAAATACACTCGTATGGTTATAAGGAAAGTCCTTTATCTCCTAAAGGTTATGTGGTTATGGAAGCCCGTTATAGCTGTGTTTATAGTGATTTCTACATGACGCTAAGATGCGAAATGTTGCCATGCTATCGGTCTGCGAACGTTAGTAAAGGATCATTGTTGGGGATCAAATGCCCCAACGTAATGGACAACCACAATGGTGTGACGATGGTGTAAAACAAATGGGTCCGACACGAGTGATGATTTGACCAATTAAGATGATCCCATAGTGGTAGTATCGAAATACGTGGTTAGGGCCTTAGAATAGTTATGATTTTGGTTGTCTCGATACCTTATCATCTCGACAGGGGATGAAATTGTCAGATGCCGAGACTTCGCCCTGGTTAAGGATCCACTAGGAACCATACGAACGAGCAAATCTTTAGGTTACTTAAGGTGTGGATTGCTCCCTGGTTAGATAGTCGTGGCACCTCGGATCTGGTGGAATCCAAGTGGATATGTATGTTAAATGGTATCTTCGAGAATTAGTGTGCTGGCCAGCAGATAGGGTAAAAGGGATTTTTTTTCTATTTTGTTCACCAGAATTAGTAGAGTGATTGAATATCGATAATGAACGTGAGAGTAAGGCCTTGGATGTTGAAGTTCTTTTTGTTTGTTTGTTTGTTTTTGTTTTACGGCATATCAACCCTTTTGGGGTTATTTAATGCTGAATCCAAAGATTTTGAAGAAAATTTTTTTAATAGAGTAAATTTGTTTTTTTTTTTAAAGTAGATTTCTATTTAACCCATAGTTGGGACCCTAACAGGTACTACCACTCCGGGTCAGAGTGGACCTGGGAGCAGTGGCAATTAAAGGGTGGCTCCACACTCCCCAAAGCCCACAAGCTGGGGTCTCACCACTGGATATAGTTTAAGGTCATATCCAGGACCGAAGTTCTTTTTTGTGGTTCCATCCGTGGAAAGTATTGTTTGTCTGTAAAACCAGGGACGATGATTCGTATGCGTTGATGAGGCACATGGCCTTGATTTGTGTTGTGTCGGCTGATTGCCGAGAATTTTATCGACCACGTGTAGTGTCGACTGATGAGGGGGATGCTTCTGAAATTGGAATTTGGTTTTATTTAAGGGTCATGAGGTCATAGGGATTGAGTCGTAGTTTCAACATGGCGTAAGAATTAGCGCCACATGGTATTAATTGTGAATTTAGTTTTACAGTGGATGGTATGACAGCTTGCTTTGCCAGCGGGGTGGGGATATTCAGTTCCTCTTGAATTAAACGAGAAGAATTAGAAAAAGTATACTTTCGCCATACATTTTGATGAAATAAAGGGGACAGAATGTTAGGTAATCGCCGGACAACACCGGGTAGAACGCATTTATTTAGTTTTCGGTTTATTTCTCTATCTATCTGTTCGTCTCTTTAGCTTATTGTTTATCTGTCTAGCGAATTTAATAGTAGTTTGAATCGTGAGAAACGATGCGAGCCAGCATTACAGGTGCAGAAGGGTCAAAGGGTCATGCTGTATCATGAATCAATCTTTGTGATCTATCAAGTTGCACTAGAAGGTATGCAAATGGGGACCGGATCTGACGTGTCAAAGGTTCCGGTTTGAACAGTCTGAGTTAACTTTTAGTTGAATTCGTTCTAAGACACCTACAAAACAAGATGTGTTAAAGCAAGACGCCCCATACAGAGGCGATGGTTTCCAATTGGAACCACACGCCAAAGATCGCTATCCACTCCAGCCTGCTGTGACGAAAATGCCTGGGAGTGAATAAAAAATCATATAAAAACGACATTTCGTCTTGGCTCCATGTATTGGATGCGCCTTGTTGTAACAGAACCAGCTTCACCAAGACGTTGGCGAATCTCATCAGAAGAAAGTACCAGCATAAGACAAGTGTGTCGTCACGTTCTGTATTATTCTATGTTTTATCACACACACACACACACACATACACACACACACATCTACATACCATACGAGCACGCCGTTAATACAGACATTTAGCGACTAGATGGTCACAGTCTGATCAATAAGACTGTTTAATAAAGAAGTTATGGAGAACGAGCACACACCCAAGTAGATGAGCAACAGATCTCATTGCATAATACAACACACCTTCTGCTATCGAAAACGCCCATTTCAATACATTTCTTTTCGATTGAACCTTTCATAATCAATAGCATTTGCACATATCCTAGAGTTTCTGCCTCTTTGTTACATCGGGTCATGAGGCGCTATCCGGGAATCCAATATTATACAATGATTGGCGCCCAAACTGGACATGTTGTTAAGAATTGTTGCGCATTTTGAATCAGAGATTATTGTTTTTACAAAATAACTTACAGTTCCTATACGAAAAATGAACGATGCAATTAAATACAATTAAATTACTATATGATTATCCTATTAAATTAGTTTTACGACATTAAATGGCATACAAGGAAGATACGCCGCAAAACGAAAATCCATTTTTTTCTTTTTTATTTCGTTTTGTTCTATTTAATTCTTTTTCATTTTTTCCTTCACGTCTTTAACCCACTTCCCCCCATTTTCTTTTTTAAAATGTGTCCCCCTTTTTTTATTGTTCTCTTTCTCTCTACTCAATCATCATGTTCAATTTATCAGTCGCCTCATCCTGCCCTCTCCCTTGTCCATTAAACACCGTTTGGCATTCACCAATTCTCACGCCGCTTACTTTCTACACGCTTATTTTTTTCTTGCTCGTCTTGTGCGCCTTTCACTTTACTTCACTTTCTACAATAAACGTTCGTTTTTTGTTTCGCAAAATGCAATTCACCATCGTGTTTGCCTTTAAATTCCCTTCGGGTTTTATCTGATCTAGAAATGAAATTGCCGCAAATTCAATTTTTGAAAACGAACGAAAAATGATTTGAATGCCATTTTCTTGTTAGCAGCGTTTTCGTCACTAAACGCCAGAAAATCTAAATAAACGTAATCACTTTGGCCTTGCTTACATCCGACCTTCTAATAACAACAAGTCTAAGCAGAAAATTACGTTCCTTGAATAAATAAAAAAAGATCATAACAATATATATATATATATATATATATATATATATATGTGTGTGTGTGTGTGTGTGTGTGTGTGTGTGTGTGTGTGTGCCTGTCTAGCCGCACTGATGAGTTGTGAAACAGCGAAACGGTAATGTATGTGGATTACTATATATACACTTGTGCCCGATATTATTCATACCCCACCTTGAAAATTGAGTTTATTATGTGTAACTTTGTAAGAATTTATTGTTTACGTCCATATTGATACATATTCTTAATAAACCTCTTCTGATCATTTTCGTCATTTTAAAATCTCGGGATACTTGTAATAAAAGAAATATACAGCTATTTATAAAATTTGCAATGTTCAAAAATAATCATACCCCCTTATTTTTTCAGTATTAATCGAATTTCTGACTGTTTGTTTCCTGTTTGATTCTTATTTTGAATGCTTTTATACAACCTTTGATTAATTTCATTTCGTTTTTTGCATTTTTCAGAAATTAAAATGATATCAACTGAAAACCAATAAAGGAATAAAAATTATTAGAATGGGGAAGAAAAAAGAGCTTAGTAATGATCTTAGGACTAAAATTGCGAATTCACATAAGGATGGTTTAGGTTACAAGTCAATTTCCAAGAAATTTGAGGTCCCTACAGCAACAGTACAGAGCATCATCAAAAAATTCCAGAGCCACCACACAACAAACAACTTGATTGGTAGAGGAAGGAAAAGGAAACTGTCTGCTAGAGCCACCAGGAATATTGTAAGAAGTGTTAATGCAAATCCAACCACCACTACTAAGGACATTTTAGAAAATCTGGAGTCTTCTGGCATAAAAATATCAAGGCAAACATTGCAAAGGACTCTGCATGAAAATGGTCTGAAAGGAAGAAGACCAAGAAGGACTCCATTGCACACCGGAAAACACCTTGCAGCACGTCTAAAGTTTGCTAGGACCCATGTGAATTCTCCAGAGTCCGTTTTCTCAAGTATTTTGTGGACTGACGAAACAAAAATTGAATTGTTTGGCCATATGGATGCTTCTTACGTTTGGAGGAAGAAAGGAGAAGCTTACAACCCAAAGAACACCATACCCACGATGAAACATGGTGGTGGTAGCCTAATGTTTTGGGGCTCCTTTTCGGCTAGTGGTCCAGGTAGTTTGGTCAAGATAGATGGAACCATGAAGAAGGAGCAATGTTTGGAGATACTCCAGAAAAACATTAGACAGGATGCGGAGATCTCCATTTAGGACCAAACTGGGTCCTTCAATAGGATAATGATCCAAAACATACTGCCAAAATAGTCAAGAAATGGTTTGAAGATAATCAAATTAATGTTTTGGAATGGGCTTGCCAGAGTCCCGACCTGAACCCTATCGAAAACCTCTGGCACATATTGAAAACTGAGGTTAAAAAGCGGAAACCTAGAAATTTGAGGGATTTGGAGAACTACTGCATTGAAGAATGGTCAAAAATCAGTGTTGATGCTTGTAAAAACCTTGTTGATAAATATCCAAAACGGTTACAGGCAGTTATTAAGAATAAAGGGCATGCTATTGACTATTAGTAAGAGAGGTATGAATAATTTTGAACTAGTGCCATTATTGTTTTTCTTTGTATAATGTTTCAAACTTGCATAATTTATTTATTTGTTGAGTTTAAATTAAATGCCTATGCTTGATTTATTGTCTGAAATCCCTTTAATATTGTCTACCTTCTGGTTTGAGCAATATTCTTATAGAAATCTCAAAGATCCGAGGGGTATGAATAATATCGGGCACAAGTGTATATATATATATATATATATATATATATATATATATATATATATATATATATATATATATCGACTAACGTTAATCGTGACACCCCGAAAGGATGAACTAACATTGTATTTTATTATTTAAGTAAATTATTATGTCAGCCTCTTTAAGAAACTTGTTTTCTTATCGTTGGGCACTTTCAGTTGTAATAAGTCGGTCAACTTAGCTCATATGCGTAGATCGTCATATACTGGCTAGATCAATCTGACTGACGTTAAAAGCATTTAATAAGAATAAATGTTTAATTTCAACCGTATCTCTCGCGGTTGTCGGTAGCCGAATGGTTCGGGTCCTTGGTAATGAAGCCAGACATAACTTCTGTTGCCAGGGTTCGAATCTCTCGATTGGCGTTAATCGTAAAGCCCTGCACTAATGATTCCAGAAAGGATAAAACACTAGTGTCTGTAGGAATTTATTATTATAATAAATAATTATATATATATTTATATATATATATATATATATATATGATTGTTAAGATAGATGAAATCCGACGATATGAAAAATGAATTGGAGGTGGAAGGACTTGCACGCTCAACGTTTCACCCGATTTATTCAGACTTTTTTTAAGAAGGATGGTCAATGATCATTCCTCTTGAAAAAGCCCGCATAAATCGAGCGAAACGTTGAGTATTCAGGTCTTTCCACTTACAATCTATTTTGCATATATATATATATATATATATATATATATATATACACTAGCATTTCAGCCCGGCGTTACCCGCGCGTTTCGAGGTGTATGTTGAAAAAAAATGAATAAAACGGTCAATTTTTTTAAAATTTGACCCCGATCCTGACCTCTTTACATTTATTGTTTAGGGATCAAATCCAGTTATTAAGTTAGATCAATGTCCAAGGAATTTATATATAAAATTTCAAGTGTTTAGACTCAAAATTGTCGGAGGAGTTTGGTAAAGTTCTCAAGGGTCAAATCGTTGAACTTGGACCCCTCAACAGCAAACTTTCTGGCCGAAAACCGAGCACA
>NC_136496.1:75194798-75524798 GCF_053919585.1 Euprymna scolopes
AAGCGCTGATAATACGTGTTTATTGTTATATAAACATGCTCATATATATATATATATATATATATATATATATATATATATATATATATATATATAGCTTGAGTTCCTTAAGGTTTAATCGAAACCGAAACAAAAACCTATGAGGAATTCTTGGTAAAATTATTTATTACAAGAAATGGAAGACCACAAAAATTAAACGATAGTCACTCGGAAAGAAAATAAAAGATGTAAGCGTGACTCACAAAATAACACACACGTTATCGTATTAATATATAGATTATCAGTCTATTCTCTTTTGATGTTCATTTCTTTCTCTTATGTTTTGGCTTCCTATGTTGGTTATTTTTGCTATTTTGTGTTTGAACTATATTATCGTGGTACCGGGAATTAGAGAGGTTGCTTAGCTTTTTTATATATGTTTTATACACGTTCCTGATATCTTGAGAGCTGGCCAACGAAAAAGCACCTGTCGTGTATGAAACCCAGATTTTTTTCTCGGTCCCATTGTTTCTGATATTTATTTTAGAGATTTCTGCATGTTGTTATATTTTTATCAACGAAATTCCAGTTGTTTCATTCCTGCAGCTTCATCTAGTTTACTTCCCAAATATGGCAGTATTCTTTCTTTTAATCTATGGGTCAATTAACTGTTTCCCGGTCTGCAGCTTATCTGTGTATAATTTGTTTAACGGTTCACGGCCGCTCGAAAATCTAGCAAAAGTCCGGAAGATTACCTCGTCTCTTATGTTTTCTTTAGAAGATTTTGTCATCCACCACGTGCTTAAAAGTCCCGTCATGCCGCCACGTATTTAAAAATTTTCTATATGCTATAGACTAAGTTTAATATACATGCCAACTAAGGTGCCGTTGATATGTTAATAGTTTTAACGTATGAGACGTCTTTTCACGTAAGTAGTGGATTTTTTATTAACATTAAGCGCGTTTTTAGTTTGAGAGAGTATAAGTATCTTAGTAGATGGTTTGGAGGTGACGGTTGTATAGTGGTTAACGGCACAAACTGACGGCCTGGGTGTCCCAAGTTCGAATCCAGTTTGTTCCACAAAATCATTTCCACTTTGGATGTTGGCAACTCACATGATTTCTTTCGTAATCCCTGATGCGTTCTAAAAAGAATATCTGATTAGTACACTATCGGCAAAACCAATGCCAGCAATAAAATCTTTAAATTAATAGGATATGATGATAATGAGTAGAACGTTGCATGACGTTGACTGTTGAATGTAATTTACTTTAGAAATATATGGGCTGTTTGCTATTGTTGTGCACTTATTATTGGTATATTTCCCAGTCCACCCAGTTTACCGAAACATGGCCTTTCACCATCTTAATCAGTCAAAAACATCATTTTGTTAGTCACAAGGTTTTACTCGTCTTACTACAACAAATGTCAACAATATTCCTCACTCCCTATCGGTGCCTAAAATTAAACGAACATTCCATGAACAGAGCTTCTTTACTAGAACTGTCCGGCTGTGGAACACAATCATGTTCGGCTGCTTCCCAACTGACTATAACATTGTCTTTTTCACGTCTAATTAAAATAAGTTCTTGTTTAATCGTCCTGTAATATAATTGAACCATACCCAGATTCTACCATTACCTATCGTCAGGGTATTGTCTCACCGTCTAAACAACACTCATTTGGCCTTCGGGATAAGATCAGAGTATAGTATCTGTTCTGATACTACATTCAACTTTTTGTTCTTATAGTGGTACAGGTTATCTCAGTATTCCATAAGAATCTTTCACTTGGTGATACAACCACCAAGTGAAAGATTGTTTTAGCAAGCTGGCCCACTATCAGTAGGGGGAGGGTCCTTCACGGCTTAGACAATATTTTATTTTATTTTTTTTCTCCACATTAAAAAAAAAACAACCTTGGTGTCAAACTCAGTCCTCGTGGGAAGGCAAAGTAAATAGGAACACTCATTAACCTTTATCCTAGAGTGGCTTCTGGGCTTTGACGAACGGTGCATTCCTTAGTAAAAAAAAATCTACAGAACTTGCAGAGAATATTCATTTCAAATGCACTTTCGTAGAGAGAGGAAAGGAAAGAGAGAGAGACAGAGAAAGGGAGAGAGATCCAGAAAGAGAAAGAGAGAGAGAGAGAGAGAGACAGATAGCCAAAGAGACGTATACAGAAAGATACACAGGTATAAATACAAGCAGCACATTTATAGATTGTTTGAATGAGGATTCTAAAGCAATGACAATAAATCAAGGGAAAGCTTGTAAAGCAAATATTTTCTTTCACTAAACGTGTTGATTTAAATAAAGTTTCATTTTTATTTTTTATTTTTAATTGTTTGCGGGTTTTTTTCTCATTTTTTTTTAATTCGTATTAAATCGAATTTTAGAGATCCAGGCCTTCGGCTTTTTAAACCTTTAATCCTTAATAATGCTCCAATTCGGTCTTGAATAGCGAAAACCATTGAATCAAAAATTGCTGAGATCTTTAGCAATTAATATGCACTGTAATTTTTTTTTTGTTTGTGAGCTGCCTGTATTTCCCAGTTGCTATACCCGCCTTTCTTGTTTACTTTCTTTCTAAACCCTCATTCTTCTCTCTCTTTAATACAGTATACAATTGTATTACGCCTTAACTGCTAATATCCCTTAGAGGTAGGCCGCATACGAAAGTCCGTAAAGATCTCACACTGGTTACACGTGACTTCTCTTCTTATACATATGTATCACAAAGTCAAAATAGTCATTGATTATTTTACATTATACAGATTTATAAGAAACATTTACTTGACCATAAGTTAGATAATTCGTCAAACATCTTCTTCCTCAAAGATTCCTATCGCATTTATCAAAATGCTTTCTGTTGTAAAGCATTATGTCACTAAATAAAAAATGACAAATGCTTACGTTGCAATCAACTCTTATCTCATCGCTTGGAATATCGTATTAGAATTCGAAAAAGTGCTTTGCTTTTTAATTCCAAAGTTGACCTCAATCCTTTCTGCATATTTACCGTGATCGGTTCTCACACGTTTTTAATAACTATTATAAATAATCATTATCATCATATTTAGTACTAGCAGCGTGGGGGGCGCCCAGCTTTGTCCGGGCATAAAATACGCTTAAATATGATATTTTAATTTATCCAAATTTCGTCTATATTATTATAGAACTGTGATTTCAAATGTTAAAAAAATGCTTAGATACCAGAATCGAAACCGAAGCCTTCAAAGCTGGTGACGTTACTACTGTACCAACGTAATGCGCACATAAAAGGCTAACAAATTAAAAATAAAATAAGATTAATGTTTAAAATGTTTAACCATTTTTTTTAAATTTTGACCCATTCTTAACCGGTTAAAGACTCATAAAAGAACGGCCCGTAAAACATCCAAACATTTGAAGCCTCTAGCGTCGCTCTTTGACTTCAGTTTGAAAATCTCGAGGCAGATAGACAAACCGACAGGCAGACATATAGCCGTTTGTATATTAGATTACCACTATTCTGAAACGACGTACATGGCCGCTACCAATGGAAGTCACTGTTATAAATAGAGTCAGTCCCGTTCGTTTACAAAGGAGAAAAAGAATTTCTAACGTTCTTGAAACTCCACGATGCGAAAATGTGGTTCAGGGTCGCACAACCCTTGCCTCACAGTTACACGCGCAGCTACCCTTACGAGGGTATCCATTGTCTCTTTAGACTGAACAGGGGCATTGATTGAAACAAAGCGATGTTAATGTTTTACTCTAGATCGCTGCCTATCTTAGTGTGCATCAAATCTATTTGATACATGTATAAAAGAATAATTAATACTTTTGTTTTCTAACTATTATTAACCACGAATGAGACACATTCCCACATGGACGTAAGGTGCTACTATTTAGAACCACATCTACCGTAGCACTATGCAGGCAATTGAGCAGCAAAATATATTACATTTAAACATCTGCATATCAGTATAGTAAAAAATAAACAACCAAAAAACAACAACAGGAGAACACGATATAATTCCAAAGTCTAGCAGTTCGAGGGAGGAAACTATTATAGTAGAAGGCTTTTCGACATCTAGAGATTCCAACAGTGAAGGGGTGAGATTTTGTTGTTTTATGGTTAATGACTACTTTATGGTGTTTGAAATCTATTTGATATATGCACAAAAATTAATACTTTTTTAAACTTTACTTTATTCTTTATAGAAATAGCCCCAGACAAGGCACAAAGCTGCTTCATGTAAGGAGTTAAAACAAAAGAAATACTACTTCAAGGTCGAATACCATCCAACGATGAGTTTTAGATGCATAAATTTCGACTGGTAAAATAGCAATTCTTACCCATTTGCCAAAAACATCACTAATATAATATCAGGACTAATAAAAAAGGGGGGAACGAGAGTTACGGCACAATCACGTTGACATACCAGTTCTTACCAGATCACTGAAATTAAGCAACGTTGAACCTGGCCAGTACAAGATGAGTGACCATTTGGGAAGGCTAGGCGTTGTATGTACCTTTTGGGAAGGTGGGGCGTGGGGCTAGTACCCTCATCCCGAAAAAAGAACTCCTCGCTACAAAAGCATCTACAAAGTTGTGGATGGCCTACGCCCCTCCACGGGTACAAGGCGATAGAGGCGGGGGAGAGTTACGAGGCTGTTTAAAGTAAACCCAAAGTACATTTTCTACTTTCTTAAATGTAAAACTAGGTGTGAAAGTGTGTGTATATATATATATATATATATATATATATATATATATATATATATATATATATATATATATTTGTGTATTGATATTCATATTAAAAACTCGTTTTTCTATTTATCTAACAAGAAAATACAACTTTCCTATATATGGGCCATGGAATTGCATTCATCTGCAAAATATCTAACTAATTTGTATATTCTTTTTAAACATTCATTTTAATTAATTCCCTATTAGTTTTTTTTTTGTATTCTTATGAGATGATCATCTTTAGTTAACTATTACGTGTAATTATATTCATGCAGATATTCTACATGATTTATACTTGTGTAGTATTTGCGTAAAAAGTTATTAGTAAAATCAAATCTCTTTATATATATATTTATGTATTTATGTATTATATATTTATGTATGCGTTTATATATTTGCTTAAAAACATTGCCTACAAAACTTCCCTGTCAATTTTTGGCCTATAGACACGAAACTTAATATATAGGGTATTCGAACCCATGAGAAACTTTATATTCGGATTTAGCCGGGGAAAATCGGTGCAGAATTGTGAAAATTACAGAAATGGAATTTGCCAGGTGAAAGGCGAACGATTGCATTACGAACATGCATGCGTAACATAATAGCTATTGATTCATGTTTTAATTTTTAGCCTTGCGCAGATATGTCTTCATAGATCAGGCATTAATCTCAAAATAAATTGTAAACTAAACGTTTTGGTTTCGATTCTCAGTAGTGGCGCACGAGTATTTTTTTTATAAACTTTTAAATCATTACTGTATATATTGGGTCCAATATAATATAATAATAAATACGAAATTTGCATCAACCAAACTATTATATTTAAACGTATTTTACGATGCCGGATAGTCGACTAGTATCAAACAATATTAATTGATACTATAATTACTTCAACGAAACCATTTAAGCGAACCCTACAGAGAAAGCCGAGTGAACTAGTATAGAAAAGATCTTCTTACTCGATCCACCCTTCATTTCAGATTCATTTGCTAGCGTTCTCATCCCTCATCTAATGAACATTACCCGGCTTCATTCGCCAATAATCTCCTTTGATTGGTTTAAATACTAGCTAAGTGGGCAAATAATAGCGTTTTGAAAGACGACGCATTTACGGGTCTGTTGCTTGGAGGCCTTGGGACCAGCATTTGCCAGTTTTTCTCCCCTTGAATGAACATAATTAAGGGGAGGCGCACAAACGTCCTCCGATGCCGCAGCTTTGCTAATTGACAATAAATCTGATTATCATCCAGAATTGGCCACTTTGCCATGGACGCCAGCAACTGCCATTCGATGCTAAAACGTCCATTGAATATCTTTAATACACTAGTTATGCTAGCGTTTTTCTTCTCTTTCAATCTCTGTTTTTTTTTTTTCTTCCGCCATTCTGGCACGGAGAAATGCATACTTTTATAAAGTATACATTTATCGGTTCCTCGTTCAATTCCATAGTTAAATATGAACATCTATTCACCGCATGCTTATGCGGTAACTTCATAAAAATCTATTCCTCCGTCTGCTCCATATCGTCGTAGAAAATAGTGAATGAATTTCTACTAAACTTTGTATGTCGATGTTATATAACTGTCATGGATTAATGGACCAAAAAGGTAACAAAACACAACAAAGAGAAAGAGTTCAAAATGTATGTAATTCCTAGTGATATTAAATGTTGATATAATTTTTATTTTACTTTGACAAACTTATTGTTTCCTTTTATGCATTGTATCCAATGTTTGGACGAATGTATTTTTAACTTCAAATTGCCCAAATTGTGTGAAATTTGTGTGGCTATTTTTGGAGGCATGTTGTTTTCGTGGAATCGGATTATTATCGAATGGTCACTAATTTATAAGAATGTCCAAAAAATTGGTTTAATTTAATAATTAACATTTTTAAAAGGTGCTCCATTTCTAATACAACGTTTTAATAAATCGATCTCGTATTTTGGAAGCATCGACTTTTTTTCGGCTAAATCTCGCGAATTAAGCTTTTTAAAAGCTGTTTGGCCTTTAAAAACATGCTGAAGAATATTAAATTCGCAAAATTAGGTCGAAAAGTCGATGCTTCCAAAATAGGAGATCGATTTAATAGCACCCTTTAAAAATTGGTAAATATTCAATTTTTTGTTTTTGTTTTTGATAATTTCGTGGATTAGTGACTATTTGATAATAATCTGCTGAAAATAAATAAAAAATAAAAAAGGAAAATTGTTATTTATTTTATTTATCTTTATTTTTTTGTATTATTTGGAGTATTATTCTAATCTTGTTTTTTTTTTTGTTTTTTTTCCGAGTTGGTAATAACGTATCATAAACTTTAGATTTTAGTTTTACTGGCAGTTAAAAATTAAATATTGATTTGCTCATCACAAGCAATAGAAAATATAATGAAAATATAATGAACATTAAAAGAATCATTTTTGGAATCTTAAATTAGGTTAAAATTCTCCGATTCCAATACCCAAAAAGTTCCGATTTCCGATCAATCGTCCCAACAATACTAGTATTACAAATTCGTATTATTTAGACTGTTCGGACTACTGTTCTTATCTTCAGTGTTATTTTCGCAAAGTTTCGGTCGATGCATCCTCCAACTTCTTCTGATGTATCTCTTCGAATTCGAGAATATCGAAGGAGTTTCGAACGAGATTTTTTGTTTACTTCACGGGAGTAGCATGCTCTCGTTCCGTCACCCATAGCTAGATAGAGGTACTGAGTAATTCGCAATTGTATTTTTTTTTTTTGGTCACCCGCACCGAGAATTGAACCTTCATCCTTCAGGAGAATATTACTTTTACAGCTGTTTTTTTTAAGTGATCTAACTATTGTGCCACGTAATACGAATAACCAATCCTCATCTCAAAAATTCGGAACCGTAATACTTTTAAAAAGTAAAGAGATAATGTTTTGCTGTGGACTGAGTCTAGTTTAATCATAGCTTTTCTATCTCTTTATCACCATTATCATAATTCATAATGTCCGGAAGTGTCCACATAGTGACGCTATAGGATCGGTCACTATAACAATAATCCTTGATGTGTAACATAACGATCTCTTTTGATATCCAGTTTTCGGTAGCAATGGATTCTATTACAACAATCGGCACATGTATAGAAGCGGTACCCCACCTGTAATTTGTTTTTATTTTTCGTCTTTTTTTATTCATTATTTTTAGCGGATTATTATCGAATGGTCACTAATTTACAAGAATTTCCAAAAAAAAAAAATTGTTTAAGTTAATAATTAACATTTTTTAAAGGATGCACCGTTTCTGGTACAACGTTCTAATAAATCGATTGCTTATGTTGGAAGCATTGACTTTTTTCGGCTAAATCTCGCGAGTTTAGCTTTTTAAAAGCTGTTTGGCCTTTAAAAAATGCTGAAAATGCTACATTCGCTAATTTGGCCGAAAAAATTCAATGCTTCCAAAATGGAAGATCGATTTAATAGAACATTGCATTAGAAACGGAGCACCCTTTAAAAATTGGTAAATATTCAAATTTTTTTGATAATCTCATAGATTAGTGACCAGTTGATAATCTGCTGAAAAAATGAAAAAAAAAAGAAAAATTATTTATTTTTATTTTTTTGTATTATTTGGACTATTATTCTCATCTTGTTTTTTTTTTTTAGAACGTTTCAGCCGATGTAACCTCCGACCATCTTCAGGTGCATTCACACTGGATGTTATTGGTGAATAGTGAAACTCGTTTGATTTATTTGCTTTCCCAACGAACACAACCTTTAGAAATTTAAAACGCCAACAGCGCCGAGTCTTTTTAAAATGTTTATTAACTCCGGGTCCATTCCGGTCTTTTGATATGATGAATGAATATTTTTGAGATAAGGATTTTTAATTATTTTTATTTCTCATTTTCATTTTTCGTTTTTTGTATTATTTGGGCTATTATTCTCATCTTAATTGGAAAGCAAATAAACCAAACGAGTTTCACTATTCACCAATAACATCCAGTGTGAATGCACCTGAAGATAGTCGGAGGTTACATCGGCCGAAACGTTGTGAAAACCCCCCAAAAAACAAAAAAATAACCAAGATGAGAATAATAGTCCAAATAATAATAAAAAAAAATTATTATAAATCCTCATCTCAAATATATAAATTCAAAAAAGGAAAAAAAAAATACAGAGGTGGGTACCGCTTCCATGCGTGTGCCGGATAATCTTGTATCTTTGAACAGATTCAAGATATACACTGTTGTTATTCTACTGTAAGAAACAAGCAACACAATAAGATACTTAAGAGAGAAAAGTTTATAGAGACTACAGCAACAGTCGATAGACATACGTTATTAAAACAAAGGGATTAAAAAAAATAATGCAACAAGGGTGTAGAGTTAGCAATAGCAATAATGTGGTGTTCACTATATATACTTTTCCATCAGTTAGTTCACATAGGAGAACGGGAGTGTAGGTCACTTTATTTCAACAGATAACAGCAGTCTCTTAAGCAATAGATATAACGTAGCCAGGAAAGTTCGGACAACCAAAGAAAGTGCTATTCATTCAAAATCAATTCTGCAATCAACGAAATTCAGTGAAAAATAAACTGCCTTTGTCGATAGATTTTGTTTTTCAAATTCGCTACTACATTGGTTTTGGCCAAGATCAAAGTGTAGTATCTGTTCTTCAGATGCTGCACTTCATTTTCTTGTTCTCTTTCGGTGGAGGAGAAATCCTTCACGACTGAGACAATTTTTATTTTTGTACCTTTTCTCCACGTTAAAAAACGACCCTGGTGTCTAACTCTGTCCCGTGGGGAGGCATAGTAAATAGGTACATTGGTTTTGGTTTTATTTTGACATTAGCTGATGTAAAAACAATGCTTTAATCACCAGAATCACTGAAATCAGTTCAAATATACTCGTACTTTTGTTGTACATATTAGTGCTGGGTCGATTCTAATATTTTTACCGATTTCGCTACAATTACCGAAGCTCTATTAAATTTCTGATTAAGATGCAGTTACCGATTCCGATTCTTATTGTTTTAAATTTCTAAATATAGAGTTGCATTTCCTTTTTTTTTAGGGGGGGGACGGATTACCTTAGAAACTAATATAATACATGCACTGTTTTAAATCCATTAATAATTATCATTTTATCATTAGTAGGCCTAGGACATCAGCATATTATTTTCATTGTTTTGACTCTCGAGTGTGTATCCGTTGATATCTTATATGCTTTTATATAGAGTGATGTGGTTCTCGGTTGATTAATTGTGTCTGTGTCGGATATATACTAGAGAGTAAAAACAATGATAAGAATATTCTTTTGTCATAGCCCTAATTATTAGTATGAAAATTAAGTTGAAACAAAGAACAAACATTAATTTTTATTGTATTACTTTGAGATGAGTACTTTGTGTATTTTTATTTATTTATTTATGTTGCTGATTGTTAATCTTGCAGATGTTATCTTGATCTACGGGGCCTGTAGCGCAGTGGATAGAGGCGTTGAATATCTACGGTTCCAGATGAGCGTTGGGTTAGGGTTTTAATCTTACCCAAAGCAGGCCAGAGGATTAGTTGGCCGATACGTGGTCAGACAGCAACAACTATGGAAGGCAGTAATTACTGGGCATACAGTTAAGAGACTGAACATTCATATCCCGTCGCGATCAAGCACCTGAAGAAGGCCAGAGGAATATTTGACCGAAATGTGATGAAACAACAACTATGAAGATGAGGACAACAGTTCGCAAATAATTTTATTAAAAATCAATAAAAAACGTTAAACATTAAAAGGAATCGTTTTTGGTATCGGAAAATGAGCACACCTTTTTCCAATTGCGATATTGATTCCGATACATCATAAAGTTCCGTTTTTTTTTATTTCCGCTTCCGATTAATCACTTCAACACTAGTACATATGCTCTTAACTGAACTCAACATCGCCCGGAAGAGTATTTAATCAGTTTGGATTTTTCAGGTATGTAAAGGTACATGCCTTGAACCAGAATTACCTACTAAGTATATTTCCTTATAGATACTCCTCTCCGGTTTTCTTATATTGGCGTTGGCAATTAATCAGACCGCATAGGTGTCATTTTAGACGCGTTCAAAATCTAGAAAGCGTTTCTTGTGTGAAAAATGGAGCATCAGAACAACAGTTTTATGCATCAAGTGTTCAACTAAGTGAAGTTACATCTCTTGAACCACCATTCACTATCTTATCTCCCCCTGTCTCTCTCTCTCTCTCTCTCTCTCTCTTGGCAGACGACTTTTAATAAATTGTAAGAAAAATGTTTCTAATTTTAATATGTCATAAGAACCCGACAACGAATTTAAAGAATCAAAATCGCTGGTGCAAGTAAAAACATATTTTAAAATAAATTCTAGTTTTGTTTTTGTTTTGTTTTTTTTTACTTAGAATTCTCTTGAAAAAATATGTTTCTATTTATTTATAAACACATTTATTTACAAAAAAAATATTTATTTACAAAACTTACGGTAGGTTGATGTTTAATTTTATTTTATTGTTTGTTCCATTTTTTAATTGTAATTAGTATCCGATAAATGTTATTTTCTATTAAACCCAAACTCTAATCGTAAACCCTAAATCCCAACCCTAACCGTAATCCTAAACTCTAAATTCTATCCTAAATTCTTACCCTAAAAGTATTTAGTTTTTAATCACATGACAAAGAAATGTTTTTATTTATTCGCACAAAAAAAAGATTTTAAAAATTATTCATGAAACTTACGGTAGGTTGTTTATTATATTATATTTTATTTTTTATTGTAATTTGTATCCGGTAAATGTTATTTGCTGCTTCTTCGCGTTTTTTTTTGTTTGTTTTCTTCTTTGATCGCCACTAGGTATATTCTGGCGTTATCGTCAGCTTTGGGTTGATCCCGACCGGTCATTTACGGACATCCTCTGCGCAATGTAAAAAAGCACCATATTGCTTTCTATAATATAAACTCACCTATCTGTTTAAATGCACGTATGTATGCATGTATGTCTGCCTAAAACATCGACAGAGGCGAGGGATTTTCGTGAGATTGGTATCGTTTAGAAGCTCGATCCTTCGGACAACAAATATCGAAAAATTGGCTAAAAATATTGATTCCTTCACGCTCAACTGGGCACTTTTCTACAGGGAGGGGTCGCTTTTTTAGCCGATATTTTCGAAAGTCATCTCATTTTTTCGATTGATTAGCCCTAATTTAAATCTATGTTACTTCCGGTGGACGCAACAGCAAAGGCATTACATTTTTTCACGTTATTTTCTTCCTTCGCGGTACGGGTTCGAGCCTGCCTGCCTACTACCACTTTTTTTTAGCATAATACACACCTCCAAACACTCAGGCAATGCCAGCCACCCAAGCTAGTTCTTAAATAACTAAAACTACAAATATAATCGTAATTAAAATTCACAATCGTTTTATTTTTTGTTTTTTTATTTAAATCCAACCGTATTTGGTGAATAACAAACTTTACGACTTCTCCATCTTTATGTTATTCGATGCTATGACTGCAATGCAGAAGCACACCTGGATACGACATGCAAAATATATCACGACTGACATGCTTGTCTGTTGGCACAGAATTAGTGACTATGTTACATTTAGTGTCCAATTTTAAAGTTGGTTTGATAAGTTCTGGATTTGTGGACCCACTTATACATGAGTTTCTCGTCTGGATATTGACGGCATTAATATTTTTTCCGAGGAAAACTTACCCAGGTACCAATGATTTGGTGTTTACAGATTATTGAAAGAAAAGTATTTTGAAATCATTCTAATTTCAATCTTGCAACTAATTGTTATATTTTTACCCCTTTTCATCCAACATAACTATATTGCTATTTGAAATGTAAAAGGCTACTATTTGGGATTGCGTCTTAGAGTGCACTTTTGGGAGTTGAGCAGCGAGATGTCTCTTTGTATTACATTGATACTTCTGCAGGTTAGTAGATTCAGAGAAGCAGGAAACATGGACTGAATTCCAAAATTTCGCAGTCCGAGGATAGTAACATTTAGAATATCAAGCTTTCCGGCATGTAGGGATTTCAGCTGTGAAGAGGTGGGATTTTGCTGTTTGTTGGAAGAGTCAGGATATGTACGAGGAGGGGCAGAAGTGCGATGAGTTCACCAGAGCACATTCCATTAATGTACTTGTAAAGCAGTCACACGGATGTGATATTGCGGGATGGGACCGAGGTTTGTGCTTGGCTAACAGCGCAGGACCTATTAGATATTGAGACCGTTTTTTGAACCCTGTCTAAAAGTGAGAAACTAGTAGTAGATGCACCTGTCCAGATTTGGCAACACTACTGTATGTATTGGCGAATTGTGGCTTTTAAATTTATAGGATGCTCTCTGCTTTGATTCATTTTATAACATGGTAACGGGAGTCCAGCTTCTTTGCAGAAAACGTTGTTATAATTCAGGTTACCTGTGAATATTAGCATGGGAGTTACAAAAAAACTTATATATTAAATATATTTCTGAATTATTAAATATTTTTCTGGGAGTTTTATGATTGATATAATTTTGTGAGGTAGCGGTCATTCTGTATTTCACTAAAAATAATTGCTACGTCAGAAGACAACCGATGGACACACATATTCACATAACAAACTTTTAAGTCATTTCTATTATCCTTGCGCACTTGTTTAATCGCATGTATACTTCAGGTTTTCTATATTTTATACACATCTTTGCTGGTAAATTGCATCTATACTTTAGCGTAAAAGCTGATTGTGGATTTTTATTCACTTTATGCGTTATGCTGCTGTACCCTATTGCCTCACTACATGGACTCATCCTTACACTAGATATATTGATAATGGTGGTAAAAGAGTAATACAAAATGCAAGAGAGCTATATGCTCAGTCCGTTAAATCCAAAGTAGCTGGGCAGCGGCTTGGTTCCCACCAGTTTTGGCAAATAGCAAACAGGATCCTGAACAGAAGCGTGCGTTCTATCCCAACCATCATCAATGGACCTGAGGTCATCTTGTTAGCATCAGACAAAGCCAAACTATTTGCCAAGAACTTTGCAGCTAATTCTATCCTATGCGACGAAGGCCATCAACTCCCCGTATTTCCTCCTATAACAGACATCACGCTATGTAACATACAAATATATGTGCGTGAGGTCGCCAAGTTAACTAAGAACATTGATTCCAGTAAAGTTACTGGTCCTGACGGCATCCCAATTATATTGTTGAACCAGAACTTGCCCCTATACTTACAAAACTGTTTAGGCGTTGTCTTAAGGAGAATTGCTTCCCAACACCTTGGAAAACCTCATCAGTATGCCCTGTATTTAAGAACTCAGGTGACAGATCATCTCCCTCTCAGTACAGACCAATAAATCTCCTGTGTGTTAAGAGTAAGTTGCTGGAACCCATATTAAATAAAGAAGTAGTCAACCATCTCAGCAGAAATAACCTTCTTAGTGACATGCAGTATGGTTTCCGTTCTGCTAGATCCATAGTAGATGTGCTGACGGTTATATTTCATAGGATTAGTGAATCTCTCGACAAAGGCTTCCTTTCTAGGGCAATTGCTCTTGACATATCGAAGACCTTTGATAAGGTGTGGCATAAAGGCCCACTTCACAAGATTTCCAGCTACGGTATAATTGGGAATGTTTTCTCAATTATTAAATCATTTATCTCTGATAGGCGTAAGAGTAGTAGTTGATGGGCAAAAATCAAAAGCCCACTGTATTAATGCTGGTTTTCCTCAAGGGTCCATCCTGGGCCCAACTCTCTTCCTGATCTACATCAATGATCTCCCAAAACACATACTTAAATCATTCGTTGAAATCTATGCCGAAGACACGACCATCTATGGCTACACATCAAATATATTTTAATATCTTTAATATATTATATTTTAAAATCTTTCGTATATTATTCCATCAATATTTTAATATCTTTCATATATTTATATTTTAATTTCTTCTATATATTATTATTTTAATATCTTTCATATATTATTATTTTAATATCTTTCATATATTTATATTTTAATATTTTTCAGAAATTTATACTTTAATATCTTTCATATATTTATATTTTAATATCTTTAATATCTTTACATTTTTAAAATATTTAATGTATTTATATTTTAATATTTTAATATATTATATTTTCAAATCTTTCATGTATTCATATTTTAATATCTTTCATATATTTATATTTTTAAATCTTTCATATATTTATACTTTAATATCTTTCATATATTAATATTTTAATATCTTTCATATATTAATATTTTAATATCTTTCACATATTTATATTTTAATATCTTCCATATAATATTATTTTAATATCTTCCATATAATATTATTTTAATATCTTCCATATAATATTATTTTAATATCTTCCATATATTATTATTTTAATATCTTCCATATATTATTATTTTAATATCTTCCATATATAATCATTTTAATATCTTTCATATATTAATATTTTTAAATCTTTCATATATTTATACTTTAATATCTTTCTTTATATTAATATTTTAATATCTTTCATATATTAATATTTTAATATCTTTCATATATTAATATTTTAATATCTTTCATGTATTAATATTTTAATATCTTTCATATATTTATATTTTAATATTTTTCAAAAATTTATATTTTAATATTTTTAATATATTTATATTTTTAAATCTTTCATATATTTATACTTTAATATCTTTCATATATTAATATTTTAATATCTTTCATATATTAATATTTTAATATCTTTCACATATTTATATTTTAATATCTTCCATATAATATTATTTTAATATCTTCCATATAATATTATTTTAATATCTTCCATATAATATTATTTTAATATCTTACATATATTATTATTTTAATATCTTCCATATATAATTATTTCAATATCTTTTATATATTTATATTTTAATATTTTTCACAAATTTATATTTATATTTTTAATATATTTATATTTTTTAATCTTTTATATATTTATACTTTAATATCTTTCATATATTATTATTTTAACATCTTTCACACATTTATATTTTAATATCTTTCATACATTTATATTTTAATATCTTTATACAAATTTATATTTCAATATTTTCCACAAAATTATATCTTAAGATTTTCCACAAATTTATATTTTGGTATCTTTCATACATTTATATTTTTATATGTTTTACGAATTTATAGTTTAATATTTTTCACATTTTTATATTTTTGGATCTTTCAAAAATTTATATTTTGATATCTTTCCTATGTTTAAAATATTATATCTTTCACAAATTTATATTTTAATATCCTTCACATTTTTATATGTTAATATCTTTCAACAATGCGTATTTTAATATATTTCACATATTTATATGTTCATATCTTTCCAAAATTTCTATTTTGATCATTTATGTATATATTTTTATGTTTTACAAATTAATATTTTAACATTTTTCACAAATTTATATTTTAATATCTTTCACATATTTATATTTTAATATTTCACATATTTATATTTTTATATCTTTCACAAATTTATATTTTAATATCTTTCATATGTTTATATTTTAATATTTCACACATTTATATTTTTATATCTTTCACAAATTTATATTTTAATATCTTTCATATGTTTATATTTTAATATTTCACATATTTATATTTTTATATCTTTCACAAATTTATATTTTAATATCTTTCATATGTTTATATTTTAATATTTCACACATTTATATTTTTATATCTTTCACAAATTTATATTTTAATATCTTTCATATGTTTATATTTTAATATTTCACACATTTATATTTTTATATCTTTCACAAATTTATATTTTAATATCTTTCATATGTTTATATTTTAATATTTCACACATTTATATTTTTATATCTTTCACAAATTTATATTTTAATATCTTTCATATGTTTATATTTTAATATTTCACACATTTATATTTTTATATCTTTCACAAATTTATATTTTAATATCTTTCATATGTTTATATTTTAATATTTCACACATTTATATTTTTATATCTTTCACAAATTTATATTTTAATATCTTTCATATGTTTATATTTTAATATTTCACACATTTATATTTTTATATCTTTCACAAATTTATATTTTAATATCTTTCATATGTTTATATTTTAATATTTCACACATTTATATTTTTATATCTTTCACAAATTTATATTTTAATATCTTTCATATGTTTATATTTTAATATTTCACACATTTATATTTTTATATCTTTCACAAATTTATATTTTAATATCTTTCATATGTTTATATTTTAATATTTCACACATTTATATTTTTATATCTTTCACAAATTTATATTTTAATATCTTTCATATGTTTATATTTTAATATTTCACATATTTATATTTTAATATTTCTCACATTTATATTTTTATATCTTTCACATATTTATATTTTAATATCTTTCACATATTTATATTTTAATATTTCACACATTTATATTTTTATATCTTTCACAAATTAGTAAATATGGATATAATGTCTGATATTACTGCGATGTTAAAATGTCGTTTATAAATTCGAGAGGTATCTCTATTTTTTAAAACGAAAACAAACCTAACGTATGCAGGAAAAAACGGAACACAGAATACAAATCTAGGCGAAACGAAGAAGCGAAGAGAGTTCGTTAAAATATGCTTTCATTCATCTTCATTAATGTTTTGCTACCATCATCGAACAAAGCAAGATGTTTGAAATCCTATAATGGTATTCAATTCCTCTTTCACATCGCTCTCAATCATCTCCATTTTTCAGTTCCAAGCCGAGTTTACTTCAGATTTTTTTCTCTCAATAAAACTTGTACCATGCTTAGAGTTAGATGCTGGATTCATTGGAAGACATCAATCACCAGTTGTACAACTAACGGATATCGACGTCATTTAGAATCAACTGTTCACAGAATGTTGGTTTAAAATACTGAACAGCTTTTAACCAGTTCAAACTAATCAAAATCTTTGATAGTTTCTAGAAACCTACTCTCATTTCTTAGTGAATATTTCCTTGTATCTTAATCTTTCAGACATCTATGCACAAACCAAGGTCGTGATTGATTAACTTCAGTCTTTCAACGGTATATAGTAAGGACCGGTGGCGCAGCGGATAAAAGTGGCAAGTGATAATCAGGTCTAAGTCACAAATTTTCGAGATAGAAGTTTAAAACGCGAGTGTGTAACAAACACGTGCGTGCAAAGCACAAGTAGTTATCAATTTCATTGTGTGTAAAAGTAGAATATCAAGTGACGGATTTTTTTTTAATAAATGGCTCACTATATATTAAGGTGAAATGTCACGCGGAAACAATGCCCAACGAACCAGAATGCTTGACAGTGGCAAAATAAAGAAAACTCTGAATGAATTGAGAATGATTGATTGAAAACAATAATATTTTTTGGAAAAACTGATGACAGGAGTCTGTTAAAACTTCAATTGAGAAGCGCAGAATGTTATAAATTACAAGGAAGCACTTTCGTGATAATGCGTTCCACAGTCCGGAAGCTCTTGCCAAAGCATCTTTGTTTGTGGAAACTCCGGCTGGCGTAAGGCACTTGGATAAAAAAGGGGAGTTCTTTTGCTTATGACAGGGAGGCACGTTCTTGCTATTAGTATCTTATTAGAATTATTTACAGATTGGAAACCAGTCGAGTACCTTTTATAGTCAGAACAACAGAGTAGAAAGAGACTAACGGTGTCATTACTGTGTGAAGTGCACAGTAAGCGACAGAATAAATTAATCGATTTTGAACTATCTAGTCAATAATAAATGCTCTGCCCGGCGTTTTCCACGATGTAACAATAATGAGAATTATGTGGCTCATGAATTTTCATAGAAATTTCTGATTTCTGTTTTTATGCATTTGTGTATTAACGTTACTGCTGTAAAAGTATATTATAAAATCATACTCTTGTATTAATATTTATAATAATGCTTGAACCTTCATCTCCAGATTTGTATCGGTTACAACTGAATTTTACCAAATACGCTATCCACGACGCTACGGGTCCACGTGAGAAAACCCTCAAAAATACAATTGCCAATTTACTTAGGACTTTTACCCGGACATGGCTGACTGAACGAGAACATGCTACTCCGTGGATTACATAAAGGATTCCGTTCGGAATTCTGTGCAGTTTCCAATAACGATAGAAATATTCCGTAGTTAGACAAGATACACGTGAAGAAGGTCGGAGGATTTATCGGGGGAAACATTGTGAAAATAACATTCAAGATGAGAACAGAAGTCTGGAGGAATCCAAATAATACGGATATTGTTTTTTATTATCTTTCTTTAAACTCAAGAGGCGATCTTATCGACACGTGTTTATTGCTACCAGTGTAATAATAGTTGAAATGGTTACCGTTCATGACGTCAGGTACTTCTGTGCCGATCTCGCTTCAACAATGAAGCACTCGTCTTGTTCGAGTGGTCTATATTATAGCGTATGTTTGTTTGATTCGGACGTAAGTATCGTTAGTTTTACAATTTAACAGAATCCGGACGAAACATGCTGCGAATACGCAGGTGTGTTTTGCAACTCACGAGAACTTAATCCTCTTTTTAACAAAATATGCATGCAGCTATTTTCAATTCGAATCCAACAACAGGACACTGTACACCCATCATGACGCGATAATATGAAGGTTTTTTTTGTTTCTTTTTTTTTTGTTTTTTGTTTGTGTGTGTGTGTGTGTGTGTGTGTGTGTGTGTGTGTGTGTACTGTCCTTTGTGTATTGCTGTGGAGCGGGGGAGAATTGGTACTGAATTAATATGCATTAACTTTTTTTGGACCAAGGGAATCTAGAGTAAGGTCCTTCATAGCAATAATCGTAGATTGGGATGGATTGTGGTGATGGATGAAATAATGAGATACATAGAGAGAAGGGCAAGAATATGAGAGAGAAATACGGTGATCGAAAGCAAATGGAAGAGACCAAAAGAAATCAGCTGATAAAAAGTGCACGTGTGAGAGTGTTAGACAGAGGGGTAGGGGTGAGAAAAAACATAGAGAGAAAGAGAGAATTAATTAAAGAGGTGTAGCAGAAAGGAAAGAGAGGCAGAGAGAAAGGTAATATGGTGTGGGGGAGAAATCCAACAGAAGAAATATAGACGGAGAGAAAATAGGGATGCGGGAAGAAAGAGGATGATATCGAAGGATGAAGAGACATGAAAAGAAAAACGTATATAAAGCGTTACAAATAACAAACAAAAAGAGGGAGAGAGAAAAAAGAAAGACAATAGAGAGACACATGAATTAGGATAGAAAGAAAGACAACGGGGGAGGGGGTTAAGAAGAGAGAGAGAGAAACGGAAGAAGATGAAATATTAAATTAAAAAAGGCAATAGATTTGTCCGGCAATATTTCATTAATGTCTAGTTCGGCATTATTTTTATTCAACGAAACTTTTATTGACAAATAAAAATTGAATTGGAAGAAAAACAAAACATATTTTCCGTAACCCACGGAACAGATACAAAACATACTTGTGAAATCTCCATAATTTCCGGTAAGCTGAAAGCGACAGGTACTTTATGCAAGTGACAGAATAGAACCGCTCATTTAAATTTCATTACAGATATGACTAAAAATAAAATAAACGAGAAGCGTTCCAAAAGTAATGCCTCCTATTTTTATTCCGCCCGAATGGATCAGAGGAGATTATGAATTGCATTGTACAGATTATTGAACTTACGTATCCATGACCTGAAGCTTTCATATCTCTATTGCAGATATTGACGGTGTGAGCTCCTAAGAAAATAACCCGTCATGTATTTACATCAGAAACAGGGGTGTGTCATTGAATTCCTGGCAAAAATGTATTAAGAATGATGGTGACTATGTGGATAAATATATTCTAAAGCACAAGAGGCTTCTTGTTTTAATGGCACCACTCTCGTCTTTGTAATTCTAAAATCTTTGAGTTATAATATAGAGGGATTTACTTTTTGAATTAAAAATAGGAGGTTTTACATTTTGAATAACCATCGTATGACAAAGCGCGCTCCAGACGCCCATGTGCAGCCATTGTTTATCACTGGCAAATGTGCATTGAGAATGGCGGCGATGTAGAAAAATAAATTCTGTGGAACAAAAGGTCGCTCGTTTTAATAATATCACTTCTATCTTCGTGACTCTAAAAAACAATTGAGTTAAAAAAATAGGAGCTATTATTTTTGGGAGCACCCTCGTAAAATTGCAGTTTGTTTTATTTTTGATTTTCTTTAAGATTTATACACGTCGTAAGCTGTTTATTGAGATCAGCTTTAAAAATAATACGTTAACCACTATTGTGTTGGATATGCACATTTAACTGAGTAAGAAACTAAATTATATTGTTAAAATATATAAATAATATTAGACAGTATGGAATGATGATTAAACATTGAAAAACATAAATATTTTGTAAATAAAAAATTACTTAATTAGGCAAAGACGAGGTTTTAGTTAAAAATAGACATGCATATACCTACCTATTTAGAAGCAGCGAATATAGCGTAACGGTTAGAAGCGTCGACTGTGGTCTAGGCGGTCGAATCTCGATGTTGGCTCGCGTCTAGCCATGACTGACGAGCTCTGAGGCAGGAAAACAGCCCGTATATGCATGACTATAAATTTCTCCTATCTTGGGTTGAACATGTTGAATAATGAAATAACAAACCAACACTAGCGGATAATGAAATGCTGTTTGGGTAAATAAATAGAACTTGGGAGCTTGGACAATGTTGATCATTGTAATTTCACATACTTACTTAGCAACAACGAAAATAGAGACACGGTTAGAATCGACGACTGTCGTCTAAGCGGCCGAGTCTCGATCCTGGCCTGTTGCTAGTTTCTCTGCAATGAAGAGCTATGATATATATATATATATATATATATATATATATATATATATATATATATATATATCTTCTATCTATCTATATATCTATAAAAACAGAGATGTGTGTGCCACAGACGATTTCTGATTGGTTAATCCAATAATCACATCTCCTAAAAAACTATGGTTCGTAGGCTTTTAACGATACCATAAAATATTATGGGTTTATTTATTGTCCATCTTGGAAGGGTTTAATTTTTTCCTAACTTGCGATTTACAAATTACAAAGATACGAAACTAACTTACAATCTAACAATCGAACCTCCGACATCACGGCCGTCATTATGAAACTAAACTAAAAAAAAAAAACCCGCGTTCACTCGTGGTCTTTACATTTCGGGTTTGGGTACGTGTGCAGTTTTCCATTGACATTAAAAAATGGAAATATTTTTTAAAAAAATATATTGTACGTACTCGTCATGGGATAAAGTTTTCCTACAGAAAAAATCACGTAATTTCATCAAGTAGTTATTTTTTTATAGCGAAAAAAGAAAAAAATCAACGCTACAAGCGAAATTAAACAGAAAGTTTAAGTAGGGGGATTTCCCCCTTTTTTTTATAGCGAGGCCAAATTTCGCGAATTTGACCATTTTTTAAAGCAGTTTGGCCTTCAAAATTTCTGTTTGGCCATTTTCTTCACCGATGAAATAAAAGAAGCAAATAAAAACAACGCAATAAAACTTTTAAAAATACGGCACACTTTTGTTGTTCTTGTTTGTTTTTTTTGGTAATTTTCCTTATTTTTTTATTTTTTCAAGATAATACTATTAAATGGACACTATTATGCCAAATTAGCCCCCCCTCCAAAAAAAAAATGCACAAAAATTCGAGATTTAAGGTTTTGACGAGATAATTTAGCGAATTGTCCGGACTATTGCGAGATAACCATCCATTAGTTTTTCCTGAAATTTTGCCACAAATTGTATTTCATTACATAGATGTGCATAGTAACAACATTTTTTTGCCGAAAATTCCCGTTGCGTCTCCAGATTTCATCGGTGAAGAAAAAGGCCAAACAGAAATTTTGAAGGCCAAACTGCTTTAAAAAATAATATTTAATATATTCAACGATTTGACCTTTGAGAACTCTACCAAACTCCTCCTACAATTTTGGGTCTAAACAGTAAACACGTGATATTTTAGATATAGATTCCTTGGACATGGATCTAACTTATTAACTTTACTTGATCCCTAAACAATAAATGTTAAAAGGTCATAATAGGGGTCAAAGTTTTAAAAATTTGACCCTTTTTTTTTTTTCTCAGCATTAACCTCAAAACACCTGGGCAACGCCGGGCACCGATTGCTAGTATATATATATATATATATGTATGTATGTATAAGTGAAATTGTCTGTCTGTGTGTTTACACGTCCCTACAAAACTACTCTGTCAATCTACAGACTCGAGATTTGACATAAGGGGGATTGAGATTTCAGAAAATCTTTTAATCGGTTTTCGGTAAGAAATTTGGCTGTCAAGGGATCAAATGTCAATGATTTGAACTTTGAAATCTCTACCAAACTCCTTCGCCAATTTTTGGTCTAATCACTTGAAATTTTAGATGTAGGTTACCTGGACATGAATCAAAATTTTTAATATATATATATATATGCACATAAAGTTATGAAAAGTACATAGGGCCCGAGCAAAGTCGGGCTGAGTATATATAGGCTAGTATATATAGGCTAGTATATATATATATATATATATATATATATATATATATATATATATGTGTGTGTGTGTGTGTGTGTGGGTGTGTGCGTGTGTGATTATAGAAATATAAATTATAGATAATATAAAATAAAAAGATGAAAAGTACAAATTGGTTTAACGTGCATTCCATTTCGTCTTTATTTCGATACTTTCTAAAGTCATAACAGATTTTGTAGTCGAACAAATATGATGATAGAAAAACCAAATGAACAAAGATATCCTCTTCCTGTCACATATTGTCAAATGTTGACTTCTTTTCAAATCAGTTTTCTTGAAATAATATTGAAATAAAGACGAAATAATGATGAATATATAAATAATTTTCAGGTTTTTTCCTTTTGTCATGTTCTTTATTCTTAGATCGGCAGTTTTATATAATTCTTTTAAAGAGAATTGTACTTCTTAGACAGGTGCTAAACAATATTATGTATGCATATATATATATATATATATAGAGAGAGAGAGAGAGAGAGAGCGAGAGAGCAAGAGAGAGATTATATATATATATATATATATATATATATATATATATATATATATATACAAATTTAAATAAAATAGGCGGAGGTTTCTCAAGAGCTCTTTCGGCTATCCTCTGATCAGGAAAAAATCGATAGCGTAAAAATAATATCATGTCGAAAATAAAGAGTTCTAAATGGGAACTATTGAATGTGCCAAAAGTACGGGGACACTAAAATAAGTTTATTAACGTTTAAAAACGATTAAAATATTGGCACAACGAGGGGAGAAAAAAACGGGAGAAAAAATTCAAAGTTCCCCAAAGAGAAACAAGGGAGGATGGGGTCTGGTAGTCTCCCTCCTTCTGCAGCCTGGGACTCTGCTATCGGCTAGCATTTGATTGACAACCCGCGCTGTGCCGATAGATATAAAATAGAATGGTTCGAGGTGCTACAGAGAGCGGACTCCAGAAACCATTTAAAGATTTTGGAGTCTGTCTATTGCGGTGCGTAAACCTTTTTTGTGCCGACAAAAGTAAACATCAAACGCATTGTTTCTCTTTGGGGAACTTTTATAACCTTTTACATAGATAACTATTACCAATCTATCTCTCATATCCTATTAAAACAAGGCACTCACCCTAACAAAAAAACAAAAAACAATCTAGACCTCTCCGAATTAGAAATTATACTAATATTATTACCCAGAAAAAAAAACACTAATACAATTTGTAACAAACTCTGGACAAGAAAAATACCTCAGATTACTTTGATATACTGATGGTTGGTTGGACTTTGCCAAGATACTTGTTTGGGTCGTACTTTTCCTATTAAATAAATTTAAATGTATATTTAAGGATATTGATTTACTAAGAGATCTATATAGGGACGACGCTCTATTAGTAACTATACCAAGGCCTAGGCTATATTATAGAACCATTATTAAATTAAATAAATTTTTGGTAGCTATGGCCTTAGCATAACAATTGAAAAAGAAAACAAATACCTCAAACTTCCTACACGTAACCCTAAACCTAATTCAAATATTATATTGCCCTTACCACAAGACCAATCTATCGTAACACTATGTCCATAAATTCTCCAATCACCCTAGATCTGTCATTAAAGCAATCACAGAATCAGTTTCGGATGCAATCTCCAACCGTAGCATATTCGAAGAAAAGTCTAACTTTTACAATTTACCAACTCAGGATACACTGACAAAATAAAGTAAAATACAAATAATAATAATAATAATAAAAAACATCAAACCACCCCAAGCATAATTACCCATAACATGACCCAACGCAAATATAGACAAAAAAGCAATAATACCAAATCTAAATAGCCATAAGAAAAATAAACATACAAACAATAATTAAGGAAAAAATCAAATACCTCCAGAAAGAAGTAGGAAAAAGTAAAACATTTGGTTCAACCAACCCTATAATAATAGGGTAAAAACCAATGACTCTAAATAATTCTTCAAGATAATAGAAAAGTCATTTAAACACCATCAGAAATACAGCACGATCATAAATAAAAATTCCATCCAAATCTCATCCACTATGCCGTACCTAGCGCAAACAACTATAAACTCTATTAATAAAAAATAAAATCTGCACAGTAAAATATTAACAATACCTCAAACCCAACATACTCTAACTGCAAATGTAGTGTCCCCGAAAATTGCCGCTGGAGACTGACTGTAGTCACTCAGACGTCATAGACTCATGTATAGTGATAGAGTGACTCCTCACAGCAAACCACCCAATGACCAGTCAATCACGAATAACTCATAACTTTACAAATAATGACTCATTTACCGAACGATTGATTCCGCAGCCAGTAGGAATTGACATAATTAAATCACGCAACAGACAATCCTCGGAGCACGTGAACTCAACTAATCTCCCATAGACAGTAAACCCTCCGAATAAACTACACTATAACCCCAAAATATTTCCTCTTCTGCAAGGTAGAGGTCAAAACAATTATCACAGCACCAGAAAAATTAGATACCATAAATTTTAAATCGGAAATAATATACAGTTGCAGGCACAAAATAAAATTTAAATATGGAAACACCTGTAACTCTGCCAATAAACCTCCTCCAAATTACCACTAATATTTGTAACTCCTTAGACCAACCAATTGACATACACCCTCCCCCATTACAATTTACTCCATTACTAGAATAGTTGATTTACCCCTCTCACGTGGCACTGGAACCCCTCTTTATTTTAGCTAGATTTCGGAGGCAAAATAGCAATGTTCAACAGCTGAGCTAATCTATTTGGCGAATTTTTCACTTATTGTCCCTAACCAAGATAAACGAATGCAAATTGGGCATTTAACCGCCATTTGAGTTTTTATTTGAGAGAATTTGTTTATATTCCTTTACATGACGGATTTAATCTCAACAAGAGGATACGCATTATTGAACAAAGTATTGGGAATCGTTTATAGGTCTTCATTCGATTGGTTAGGGGCAATAAGTGACAAAAATCGTCAAACAGATTAGCTCAACTGTTGAACACTGCTATTTTGCAATGTACGTGTTGTGTTTTCGACAAAATCATTATTGCCATCCACTCGAAAGGACGTTCTACTCCTCCATCATATGAATAATGTAATTTATCAATTTAAATGTAGTTGCAGTGTCAATTACGTTGGCAGAACGACCCTCAGGTAAGATGGTCGGGGCCAACAACATGTAACCAGTAAAATCCGGAATGGAATCTACCGACCAACAGATGTTTTGAGCCAAACATATAGTTCTGCTATAACAAACCATTTGCTTAAACACCGATGTGCAATGAATTTCAGCAGTGCCTCATTTTCTATGCTAAGTCATGCTCATTCGTTATTTCATCTAAAGGTCTTAGAGACTATTCCCGCCCTTTTCTCTGCAAGAAAAGGGATTGTCTTTTGGCTCTGGACGTGATTACTCTCTAAGGCTTTTCATCTCCATTGTATAATTATCAGAACGATATATTTATTTTAATCGTTCCCTCATTTTTCCCCTATAGTTTTAATTTATCTGATTTGTTTCCCCGTTTGAATTTGTTTCCCTCTACAAAAACAAAAAAACTAAATTCAGTTTTGAAAAATTGAAGGCGAAACCCGGTGGGTTGACTCTACCCTTTATATATATATATATATATATATATATATATATATATATATATATATATATATATATATATATATATATATATATATATATATAATTATTTTTGTAACTATATTAATTAAATACCTACAGCCACTAGTGTTTCATTCTTTCGGGAATCTTCAGTGTCACGATTAACACCAGTCGACAGATTCGAATTCGGCAACACCAGCCATTTCTGGCTCGATTAGCAAAGACCGTATCCATTTTAATTTTAAATGTTCTTTACGTCAGTCACACATTGATCTAATCGTTATCCAATGATCTATGCATAATATATATATATATATATATATATATATATATATATTATGACATATATATATATATATATATATAATTATTACTTTGCAACCATTATGTGGATGTCTAGTAAGTGTTTTTTCTTCTCGGTCTTTCCATCCTCCTTGACCATTTTGTGTGATATCGGTTGAGAGCGACACTTTCTAAGGGGAGGGTAACTTACAATTATACAGTTTCAGTTTTCTTGATTCCATATGGTGTTTCATTGTGTTATACTTCTGTAGCAGTTTCCGTATGGCCCGGTAGCCCCTGTAGCTAATGTGTGTTAGTCTCTGAATTCAAGTGTTTTCCTTAATATTTCATCCGTTTTCAATATTGTTATCCGTTGTATCTTCTCGACCACTCCTCTGGTTTACAAATCTCTCCGATATTTTTTCAAAGTTTTTTTTTTCTGGATTATTCCTAGTGCTCCTACTATTCTTTACTTCCTTTATCTTCCATATCCCTCTCAACTTCTCCACCATCTCTGTGTATTTGCTCTGTTGCTTCCTCTTTTTGATGTTCACTCTGTGGTCATCTGGTTACAGAATTTTTTCTTATTGTTAACTGTTATGAATTTAGTCTTCTTGTTTAGATGGGTTTATCTATATGGATGTCTATGTCACATAGGATTCTGTGATTTTCGTTCTCTGTTACGACTGCCGGTTTATGCTTGTATCATTTATTTCAGTGTTCAAGTTTTTCTTGTCTACATAATTCCCAGTGTATTGCCTTCCCCACTAAATCATGTCAATTCTTAGAATATTTTTGAGTTTGTTGCTTTTGCTTATTATGTTCTTTATTGTTTTGTCTTTTTGTTCACTGAGTTTACATTTACCGTTTTCTTGTGTCTTATAGATATTTGCTTCGATATGGTTGATTTTAATGGCGTTATCTTGTGCGGCTGTTATTAGGAATTCAGTTTCTCTGTTTAGGTTTTCTTTTCGTAGCCACATTCATGTGTTTTCGTTAGTCTCAATTTTTGTCATCCTTATGAATCATCCATGTAGCTGTTCCTCTTTCCATTGTTATTTTCTCGTCTTATCCCTTACCTATCAGTTTTCTGTCTTGCTCATTTTTTCAGTATCTCTTGCTGCGGTAATTATCCTTTCGGTGTTCTGCATTGTGTATTTTTCTAATTCTTTTTTCGTGTCATTCACACGGTCTTCAATACAAGTAAATGTTTTTCCTTTTCCATGTAGAGTCCGTCGGAATCATCATTTGGGTGTAATGCATTGTTCGTGATCGTAAGCTTCTTTGCCAGTTCTTCGTTAGCCCAACCTATAAACGGTCTGGAGTATCTTACTATGCGAATGTGTTTATTAGTTTTCTACTATATTTATTTTCTAGCACTTTTTTTTTTAGTTATTCTGAGGTATTCCTTTCCAATTTTCTCTATTATTTATGTTGCTTTGATGATATCTGCTTTCAGAACTTTATAATTTTTTTGTAGGTGATATGTTCATCTAGTGTCCTTATTTCCGCTAGTTTGGGTAGTTCCATGCCTTTCGTTGTCAAAATTTTAAATTTTCTCATAACTTACAGTACGTATTTTTCATATTGAAATTGATTCGTATATCCTGTCTTAAGATTCGATTCGATGCGTCTCTGGTACCTTTTTGGTTTTAGCAAAAGTTTCAGATCCTCCATGTTCATTAGGTGGTTCATTCTTTTACTTGTATTCGATTTGGCATTATTTTAGTATATTGTTAAAGGATATCATGTCTATGAACAGTCGTGGTAATAGACAATTACGTTGGAAAATACATTTTGTATTTTAATATCAGTTATGTATTGGCAATCAGCTGTCTGTTCAATGTTCAAATTGTATTATCAATTAAATCGATAATCTTGCCTGGTATTTCATACATTCTCAGACATTCTAACATACATGATTGAAAGGTTCCTGTTTTACGATTTTATGTAGTCGATCAAAATTATTATTACTCGCAGGACGCGTTAACCGGCGTTGCCCGGTAGAAACATGACCCCTCCCCGCGTAAAAAATGAAGTACGGCTGTTGTTGTTGTTGTTGTTGTTGCCTAACTCTCAACCTCCTAATGTTCAGAACAACTTTCGGAATGAACACCCCCAACCTCCCTATGTTAAGAACGGCTTTCGGAATAGACACACCATTTTGTGAGTGGGAGATGGGGTTTACAAAAGATTTGCCCAAAATGAATTCTTGATAATCGCTGTCAGGATTCTCGCGCACAAATACTCTGACGCAACAAAAAAAGTTGGTGGTTCCAGTTTCCAAGGTAAAAATTTATATTAAAAAGAAAGAAATAACATCTGGTGTAAATGCAAAGATATAACAAATAAGTGTTCTCTTATGCAAAGTAAATAAGTTTTCAACCTACATGCATAAAATATTGAGTTCAGAGTATGTTTATTTTTTGGTGGGGGTGAGGGAACAACTACGCAGAGAGAGAGAGAGAGCGGTATATGTCGTAAAGTAGTTGTATCCGTCAAATATAAATCATATTTTCGGAATCAGCAAAGAGGGAAAATTATAAAATTCGTTATTTTTAGGAAAGTTTGAAGTTGAAGGTAAGGTAAAAAAAAACTATCTTTTCTTTAAAAAGAAATGTACAACTCGTGTAAAATCAAATATACAAAGGAAGGGTAGCGTTTGTGAAATAAGAAAGTAGCGTATATGCAGCAAATATGGGGAACAAAGTATGGTATTTTTGTTTTGTGTTTTGGGGGGGATGTAGAACTGTTTTGTGTTAAAAATACTAAAAATGGTCAATGTGAAGTTTCTTTCCAACTCCCCAAAAACTTTAAAATGACGACTTATATAGGTTTTCGTGGATGGGGAAAACGAATATTACATTTAAATTCAGGACAGATAAGTAGTTTCAATTACTTTATCAAAAAAATGGGGAATGACTTTCCTATATAAATTTAATGTAAAATAAGCACCCACTTTCTGACCACCTAGTAATTTCTTCATATCATGAAAAAAATTTAACTGTGATATTCGTTTTCAGTACTGCCGGAAACCATTTTTACGATTTGTCATTGTTCCGAGGGAGACAATTGTCTTTTACTAATAGAGTCATTCAGTAGAAAGAAAACATCGCCGCTTGGAAGGCGTAAAAAGTAAAAAATACAAAGAGGAATAAGTATGTATATACCGAACATGCGGTAAATATAGTGCATAGTAAAAAAAATGGGAGTGGTAGAACTGTTTGGTGTTAAAAGAAAACTATAAATATTTCAAAATAAAAATGGAACGGTCCGTAATCAAGCAAAATAGAATGAAAAAAAATCGCCGCTCGGAAAGCGTATACACGGGGTAAACACACAAATAATGCCGGTCGTAGTAAGTACGCTAGGAGTAGTATCAAGTTGTCTAGTAGAACAATTTAAAAAACTACGAATCCTCGATGATTTAGGCGGCCTTCAGACCTCTGCGACTCTAGGTACCACCAACATCCTTAGGAAACCCCTGGTTTGGAGCTGGAATTGAAGGAAATGAATCCTATCTCTTTTCAGGGAGACGTTGATAAACGAAATCAGAATTATTAGTATTTACTTACTTACTTATGCAGATAATTGTCAGTAAGAAATTACTAATAATAACGGGTGGTGTTTCCTGGAATCTGCATGAGAGCAAGTCTCATCCGATTTCAATCACTCTCCACCTCATTTGGTTAATACAGTTGTTGTAATGTTATCGCTACAGACGCTGGCTATTGACTTATCACTGACAACGAAAATTTTTCCTTCGCTGGGACCCATGTGACAATAAGCCGTCTCAAAGTTCCAGTACATACCGCACTCTCAATTATTTTGTGCGTCCCTTCTTCGATATTTCCATCTTCCTTGGCCCTTCGCCGTTATTTTAGGTGCTATCACTTTGTTTTTTGTTTTTTTTTTGTTTTTTTGTCTTTTTTAATTTCATTAGTTAATTTTATTTGGGGAGGCAATTTCTAAACAAAAAATTGCAGTTACGGTATCCTTGGGATCACGTGATTTTGTTTCATGTATTATTTTTATTGTACCTTTCACGTGACCTGTTACGACTTGCAACTATGTGAGTTGGTTTCCGTAATCGAGGATTTTCTTAGAGATTTTAGCCGCTTGTAACATTTCGTTCCACTATTATTATTATTATTATTATTATTATTATTATTATTATTATTATTATTATTATTATTTATTACTTTTAAACTATAGGGTAATATAAGCTTTGTTTATGAAAGAGGCACATCTTGAATATGTTATATAAACAACAGATGGAAACCCACACAAATAGGAAATAATCCACATGATGCCATCGTTTTGCTTTTAGCAGAGACCATAAAACCAACAGAACATGTGGGGAAGAGGGTGCAAGAAATAATGGAACAAAAAAGGATGACATCTAGAAAACACTTAGCCAAAAGTAGCGTATAAGCACGAGGGTATCGTCATCACCATCATCATCAGCAGCAGCAGTATTATCATCAGAATCATTGCCTACATTGAAACATTGAAGGTACGAGTATTGGAATCAATGGCTGGCTGGCTTACCTCGTTTCCGTTGCCCTCTACATGACACGACGACACGACACACAACCTCCAGCCACACGTGCCTCTTTTCGCTATGTTAGGAAAAAAGCTTTTAAGCTTTATTGGTTGTACTTTAGAGGAAATATCGTTGATGTGCACTGGCGATTTACACACACTTTCTCCCTCTCTCCCTTTCTACCACCCTATCCCCTCTCTCTTTCTCCACCTATTTCCCTCTCTTACTCTCTCTCTCTCTCTCTCTCTCTCTCTATATATATATATATATATATATATATGTACACACACACACATATATAATTATATGTATGTATGTATGTATGTATGTATGTATGTATGTATACAGGTCAGAGAAAAGATATTAACAATAACAAAGATAAATTCTTTTGCGGTTCAGAAGTACTATTTCATGTAATGTCGATGTATGCGTGGAAGTATAATTAAATATCATTAAAGATGTACGTTGTTGAAAGTAGAATATTGCGTTTGTTTTAAATTACAATCAATTCTACCAAATGATTTTTTGATGAAAGGCAAATGACTGTTGAAATATTAAGATCACACTTAATAATAACTAGTAAATCATATAATTCATATGAATTCATGTTTTCCATGTTTCCTTTTATTTGCAAAATTGGAAATTTTTCGCCATATATATATATATATATATATATATATATATATATATATATATTAAGTAATGTGATTTATAATTTAAAATTTATAATATTGAATTAGCTCTAGGACATTTAATTATCGAGCTTATTATATATCTAAATTACAATGAGCATTTCCTGTATTTTAATTAAACTAGTAATTTCACTATTACATTAAAATACACTTAGCTCTTTAGACTATTATTCTAATCTCCTTTAAATTATATATATATATATATATATATATATATAGAGAGAGAGAGAGAGAGAGAGAGAGAGAGAGAGTGTGTGAGAGAGAGCACTGGTGCAGAGTTCATGAATCGTGTAGAAGTCGGTATTTATAAAAATAAAAAAGGCAGAATAAAATATTTTCTATTTTATAAATTGTCTTATGGAAAATAAACTCTATTGATATTCAATAGATTAGTCATTATGTGTCGATAAATCTCTGCATCCAAATTATGTAAATGTTGCTTCCCCGCCGTATATGTATATTATAATCCAATAGATGAAAAAAATTATGATATTAATTAATAAGAAATCAAAACATAAATAGTATCGAAAATGAACACTTAAAAATACTTATCCACATGTACGCACGTTTCAAACGGTATACTTTCTTATCACTATTACATTCATTATTTATGAGTTAACTAGAATCTCTGGTATGCTTTGACAGTGATTCAATATTCCTTAAATATGACATGTGTTATGCAGACCATAACTATGACAGAGTTCGAAAATAAAATAAAAACTACGAAAAAAGGGCAGAAAGTGCGAGAACAAAAGTAGAAGAAAAGAAAAGGTAAAAGAAAAACTATTTACATCATAACATTAATAAATCCCATGAATACATTTCTATCCAGAGAAAGTAAAGCAGAATTAATGTTTCTGAAATCAGAAAAAGAAAGAAAGGAAGATTAAAGATGAAGAAGAACAACAAAAGATTCTCATCAATACGCAAATAGATACAAGAGTAGTGGTGCAACAGAGCGCGTATTAGCGCGTGAGAAAATATCAGCAGGAGCTGTAGGATAGCTGGCTTGCAGAAGATATTAACCGACAAAGCACTTATACAAATAAAGAAGTATGCGTTGGTTTGTATGACAAGTCAAAAAAGACAAGGACAACACGTGGTCGGAGAGAAGCAAAGTTCGCGCTGGGGAAGATGGATGTGTAAAGTCGAAGGTGAGAAATGGTTGGCTAATGCCAGCGTGAGGTCGAAAAGAGAAAGAAAATACACGCCGAGTGAGATGGACGTGTGGGCCCATGGTGGCGCCGAGTGATTTTTAAGCTGATGACGAGACGGCAAGATTTTGTTAATCTCATCGCAGTTCGAAAAAATCGAGAAGCGGGCATTGTTTGGAAAGTACTGCTAATAAAAGCCTTTGCTTAAATAGAAAAAAAAGCCGAGTCGAATTTATTTAATGTTATTTGTTCATTTGCGACGACACGCGTGTTACGGCAAGAGAAGAAGATCCGAGGTTAATTAGATAGGAATTTATTAAAATTTAACACACGAGGCTGAGTTTGTAAGTTGAATGAAAAATCTGATAACAACATATAATGAAAATGTTACCGTATTGTATCATTTAACTTCAATGGAAAAAAGTCATTTAATTATTTGGTATTGTGGTAGACTTTGTAGTGTCCTTAATAACAACTGGTGAAATTGTTTGGAAACCTCGCGTTTGGTAACTAGTTTTTATATAATGAATATTTTAATGACTTTGAAGCCATTATGGTATCGTATTCAAAATGCCCGTACTTGAAATTTAAAGACATGATTTGCTTTGTTTTTATTTATTTTGGAAAAAGATAGGTTATTATCGAAATATCAAACACTTTTGCCATTCCGGTTATATAAAACAGTAAAATCACATTTAGTGAATCATATATATGATTGATCTTTTTAAAAAAATAAATCGATATACTAAGATTTATAAAATGAACAAGACCATTCGTTTGTGGCGTTTTATTCATACGTCACATTACTTCAACGTGCCGATATTCTACATTGCTAACAGACGATTTTTTTACATTTTCACCACAACCAAAGCACAGTGCCACTTTGTCCACCCTCCCAAGCTTTGCCTTCTCTTTTTGAAAAGAGTTATTTTTATTTTTTTTATTACATTTTCACCCCAAACAAGTCACAGTGCCACTTTGATGTAGGGGCTACTATCAGGAACATAAATTGCAGGGTTACTATGTAGGGAGTTGAGCAGCAAGATGTCTGTTCACATAACACTTGAACTTCTGCAAGTCAGTACAGTTGGGGAAGCAAGAACCTGGAGGGGAATTTCAAAATCTAGCAGTTCTGGGGAAGAAACTATTAAAGCAGAAGACTTTCTTACATATAGGGATCTCTACTGTGTAGGGGTGGGACTTTGCTGCTTGTCGGGTTTGTCGGGGGTATTTACGTCGAAGGGGTACAATGGCTTGTAGTTTGACGGAGCATCCGCCATTAAAATACTTGTAAAACAGGCAGAGGAATGCAACATTTCATCGATAGGGCAAAGGCTGAAGTTTATTTGACAGTTCAGAACTTATCAGGTTGGTGACACTCTTCTGAACCCTGTCCAGAAGGGAGAGTAGTAGCAGATGCGCCAGCCCGAATGTGACAACAATACTCCATACTCCATGGTAGCTTTCTTATAAACTTGGATATTTTAAGACATCTTATATTTTATTCTCTACTACATTAGAGAAATATTTTAAAAATATCATTAAAGTTAACATAGGATCGATGACATTCAACTCACGTATCGTCTATGTTCTTGTTGTGAGACTGAAATGCACCTACACCACAAACGCTTCCAGATCTATATTACGATGTGAGATAACACTCAGGTAGCAATATCGCACGACTACCCATATTGGATACTATCGGATTGTAAGCTCCACTTACCCTTTATCCTGATATTTTGTTAATATATCTTTCTTGATATGTGTTCTAGGGCTTACATAGTGTTATTACTTCATTATTTATCAGATCGTAAATAGTCTGTTCTCAGTTTCCTCAGCCTGTTTTGTGGCGTCATCAGTGAGTTTCATGTTTTCTTCCAAGTCTGTTTTAATTGCGGACTTGAACTCTGACACAAAAGCAGGCAGACTCCTTCTTTTCTTGTAGTGCTATTGCTTAAACAGAGCTAAAAAGAATTAAAAAAAACTAAAATCTATTCCCTCTCTAATAAAGATTAGATGTATTATTAGATTGGTGCAAAAATAATGTCGTTTTTTTACGCGCGTGTGTGTGTGTGTGTGTGTGTGTGTTTGTGTGTGTATACATATATTATAAAAACGACATTATTTTTGCACCAACCTAATAGAAAGGCATACGTAGCGGAGGAATGTTATCATGGTTACCTCCTCTCGCTGTTCCAACTTGAAGCGACAATTGACTTTGTTTTAAAATATAACGTGAAAGACAACGATCCATTCAGCTGGCAGCTGTCGGTCGAACTCAAAGGTTGAAGGGTGATTTTTATAGTTTAATACCTTGTTTCTTTTCTTTATGAGGTCGTGCTTTTTAATTTAAGTAATTATTTTTCTTCTCTAAATTATTTTATTTATTTTCTAAATACTGAACTACACCCTCAAATCCTAGTTTAAATTTATACGTCACAACTCTATTCTCTTCAAACTACGAAAGTTTCGTATAATTTGTTCACATTTACGATCTCATTATTGATTTTACTTACTTAATTTATTTCTTAAATAATTAATAAATGTAATTAAAGATTTATTTAAAAAAAAATTAAGTCAACATTAATCTCCATTCCATACTTGTTATGTCAGTAATTTAAATTTTAAAATTATCTTTATTTAATTTTTATCGTTATATAAGCTTTCTATTTTAATTTATATCTGTTCTTCTCTTCAATGGCATTATTAAATTCTTCACGTTGTAAGGGAGATAACTATGGTTGTTAAATGTTGATCCTTTAACCAATTTCTCTAAGTTTAATATTTTAACATTTTAATATTTTGAATTTAGTATTTATTTATCACCCGCATTTAATTTTAAACTTATAATTCTAACATTAAATCTTCAATGCCAATCTATATGTTGACACACGGGTTCTCACCAGATCACCGAAATTAAGCAACCTTAAGTCTGACCAGTACCAGATGGGGGACCATTTTGAAAGGCTAGGCACTGTATGTACCACGCCGAGTCGCAGATTTTTTTCAGTTTGGTATTGGAGGCGCGTTAATTCACTGGAAGAGATGCACCCCCAGTCTTCGTTGAGACATGCATTTAGGAGAGGGTAACTTTAATGTGAAAACCTGCGGTCTACTATATACTCTGTCCTGTAGCAGTCTTCTGGACCGACAAAGGTTAGCAGTAATAAAAAAAGCGTGGATTATTCTTCGCCACTATATTGTGGATTATTATTTACCGTTCATCTGTGTGAATTTCCGAGCAAGTTTGTTGTGGCGGGAGCTCATACGTCGAAATCGACGGGAGAATTCATTATATATATATATATATATATATATATATATATATATATATATATATATATATATATATATATATACTAGCAAGCATTTCAGCCCGGCGTTGCCCGGGTGTTTGGAGGTGTATGTCGAGCAAAAAAAAAAAAAAGGAAAAAAGCGGTCAATTTTTTTAACTTTGACCCCTATTATGACCCCTTAACATTTATTGTTTTGGCCTCAAATCAAGTTATTAAGTTACATCCATGTCCAAGGAACATATATCTAAAATTTCAAGTGTTTAGACCCAAAATTGTTGGAGGAGTTTGGTAGAGTTCTCAAAGGTAAAATCGTTGAACTTTGACCCCTTAACAGCCAAATTTCTGGCTGACAACGGATCACAAAGCTTTTTTCCAAATCTCAGTACCCTGCATATCAAATTTAGAGCCTAGACTTTAAATTGACAGAGATATTGCGTAGGGAAATGTACACACACACAAACACGTTCACGTTTATAGATATATAAAATATCTATCTATCTATCTATCTATATGTGTGTGTGTTAGTGTGTGTGCGCGTTTGTGCGCGTGTGTAAGCGTGTGTTTGTGCATGTGTGTGTGCGTGTGTTAACGCGTACTTGTGTGAGTGTAAAAATATTAAAAGGAAATCAATTTCAGTTTACATGTACGCAAACATATGTTTATATCTAACTATATGCTTGCATATAAGAAGAGAAATAAGTTAGACAAGCAATATATATAATATTGTTTGTTTAATATATTTGTATATATATATATATATATATATATATATATATATATATATATATATATATGCATATATATGTGTGTGTGTGGGTGTGTGTGGGTGTGGGTGTGTCTGTGTGTACGCACATATTATTTATATGAGTATATAGGCTTAAATTGAGTTCTTTCTAATATTCCATCTTTTATTATAAATTTTCCAAAACACGCCTCCCCTCCTACCAAAATTTTCCACTTTCATAGCATTCGATCATTTTAGAATCTTCTGTGTGAGTGTCAGTGTCCTGATGGCATTAAATTTTTAGTGACATAGTAGCTGAAACATGGATGCACATATGCTGCTGAAATCTATAGTTCTGAATAAAAAAAATATACTAAAATAATACATACACTAGCATACACACATATATATAGAGAGAGAGGAGAGAGAAACTGAGAGGCGGAGAGGCTTAGAGAAGGAGAGAGAGAGAGGGGGGGATAATTACGGTGTGGCTTAGATACACGAGCAAAAAGTGTCTAAAGAAGAATAAAATATGAAGCTAAAAAATTAAAGGAAAACAAATCTGAAAGTCCTAGAGAGAGTCATAGAGAGAGGAGGAGAATCGAGGCGAATGAAAAGGGAAACAACAGAAAGTCGGAAGAAAGGAGAGAAAAACCGAGAGAAGGTTGCAGATGACTTAAGAAAGATAGCGAAAACAACAAAAGCGTTTTTATTTTTAAAGAAAGAAAAAAATAGAAATAAAGAGAAAAGAAATTAACAACAAAAATAATGATGACAGTACTATTAAACAAATAGAAAAAGAAAAACTCTCAAACAATTTTTCTATAATCATTATTGTATAAGACAAAATCAGGCCACAATAGCCAGATTAAAAAAAGAAAAAGAAAAAGAAACATGGATCGCCATGCGCCTCCAAACCCTTTTCTTTATTTTTGATTTCTGTTGCTTCATTTATGGTTTCCGAGGCAATAAAGCAAACGATTTAAACGACACACGCCATTAATGGCCGAAAGGATCAACGGCATTCTTTTTTCCCAAGTAACCAATGCTGGCATCTTTATTTAGCCTTTCTTTCTTTTATGCTAAGTCTAAATTATATCGCGCGGACAAAATAGGACGCCATATTGCATAATGCTTCTACGCGGGCAATTAGAGCCGCCATCTTCTCCTTATGGTCGATTACTTGCCTTTGGGCAGATTTGTGCGACAAAAAATATATTCACGCCTTTTTATTTTAGGACTTACGTTTTGCTACTTGCCTTTTTGTCGTTTCATTTTTTTGTTTTTGTTTTTGTTTGTTTGTTTATTATTATTATTATTATTATTATTATTATTATTATTATTGCTGTTTTTGTTATTGTTGTTTTTGTTATTGTTGTTGTTTTTTTTTGTTGCTGCTACTGTTGTTGTTGATGATGTTGTTTATTCCTTTGATTCCCTTTTTGTTTATTTATCGCAACATTACGTCTCTTTTGTGTCTCCTTTGTTTGTCTCGTAAGGGTTTTTAGAAGGTTATTCTTTGCATCTGGATCATATTCGACGCCATCTTAATTCCCACATCTATTTTGGTTTAGATATGCCATCATACCTTTGAATATGTCTGTTGTTTTCCTATGTTTTCCGCTATATATTCCCCTAAAAGCTTCCGTTTATACACACACACACACGCACGCACACGCACACACACACACACACACGCACACACACACACACACACACACACACACATATATATATTGCCTAATTAATATAAAAATGCTAAAAATAATAAAACTAAAACCAAACAAATAATAAATATGTAATACTGGCCATATAAACATAAAATAATCAATAAATAAAACGGAGAAATAAAGTTTTAATAGTAACACATAGTAATTCGTTTTCAACTTTTAATATATAAATAATTTTTTTTTTTTCATTCACTGCTGAAGTTCTTTTTGCGTTCACGTTTATACTTTCGATCTCAAGAGTTGAAACACACGCCATTTAAGAAAGAGGATTAGCCTCGAAATATATTATGGAACACTGTTAAAGTTTTACTTTTCAAGTAAGTCTTATTATTGACAAAAATTTATTGAACAAATATATATATATATATATATATATATATATATATATATATATACTATACTATACTATAAATTTGGGGGTTATTTTGTGTATTGATATTTATATTATAAAACGCTTTTTCTATTTATTTAAAAACAAAATAGAACTTTGCTATATACGAATCGTAAATGATCGAGATAATTTGCATATTCTTTTACACATTTATTTTAATTAATTCCCTATTAGTATTTTTTTCGGTTTTAGTATGGGATGATCGTCTTTAGTTAACTATTACGTGTAATTATATTCATGCAGATATTCTATATGATTTATACTTGCGTAATATTTCTCGCCCTAAAACTGAGACCCACTACTCAAAACAACGAGGTATTACAAAAAGGCTGATTGGGAAGCCATCAGGGAGCTCATCAGAGATGCTCCATGGCAAAATATCTTTACTCTTCCAGCGGAACAGTGTGCAAATGAGACAACTGAATGGTTCAAAACTGCTATTGAAGCACATGTTCCCGCACGGAAATACTATAGCAAGCCCCACTCTCCCCAATGGTTTACTTCTGCTTGTGCAGCTGCCATTTGTCAAACGCTTTTTCTATTTATATATATATATTAATGTTGGGACGATTAATTGGAATCGGGAATCGGAAAAATCAGAAGATTTGGTGGTATCATCGAAATCAGAATTGGAAAAATTGCTGCTTATTTTCCGATGCCAAAACGATTCTTTTAATTTCATTTTTTTTTTATTTGATTATGTTTAAAGCAAAATCTTCCATTGCTGGTAATAATGATAAAATAATAAATATTTATTGATTTTAGACTACCAGTAAAGTTGAAATCGATAGATCACCCCGCACAAGTGAAATTTTACGTCTAGAGGAATTTCTGCATAGTTAACATGTCCTTTTCACGAAAATCAGGGGAATTAACAATCTTATAGTTAAATAATTAGAGATTCATAAAGAATCAGAATAGGAATCGGTAATTATATCGGAATCAGGAATTTAGCACAGAATGGATAACTGTATCAGAATCGGGAAAAATATCGGAATCATCCAATCAGTAATATATGTATATATCTTTTTTATCTGGTCTTTGTTTTCTATCCATTAAATCACATGGCACCCTTCTTATATTTTCAATAGACGTATTATTCACGTGAGAAAGGCCATGTTTACAGAAAATAGCGTGAGATATGAATAGTTATTCACTCGGCTGAGAGAGAGAGAGAGAAATAAACTAATGATAATTTTTGAGCGGGCAAGCAGAGCGAGGCATGAGGAAACTAATTCTATAAAGCAGATCGTTCCTAGCGGTTTATGATGGATAGATGATATAGAAGGTTAAAAATAACGTATGAGGTCAAACAGTCGAGATAAAGCAAGAAGTTGAGATTACGAATGATATGACTTTTTCCGACGTGAAAATGAAACGAGCTATTTAAATTAGTCTGTTCATAGAAGACATGCGAGAAAGACCTCTTATAAAACGAGTCTGTTCATGTGAAGTGTACGTGATGGACTGCCAATAATGTGAAGTCTGTTCATGTGAAGTGTACGTGATGGACTGCCAATGATGTGAAGTTTGTTCATGAAATCTGCACGGGACACATAGCATTCAATGCTATAAGTAAACTTGGAAATCGCCAACGGCAAAATTGTCTCCTTCAATAATGGTAAGAAAATAAATTGACAAATTAATTAGTTAACTGAAATTTAGTCTTTACCCCCTCTCTCTTTCTCTCGTCCTCTCTCTTTGTACGTGTGAGAACCTTTTCCAGAAATAAAACCCTTAGAAACTCCCAGCAAACGTCTCCTGTCTCATTTCCGTATGAAACGCTTTATGTCTCTAGAAATACTGACAACAGATCACAAAGAAGGGAAAAGTAATCATGAAGGTCGAAACATAATGAATAAAACAATTTGTTTTGCTTATTTCCTTCTTCCTTTTTCATCTTTATTATTTTTTTACCAATGTTATGCATATGATTGGTTTAGGGATTAATTTTAATAAGTTTAAATTCTTTTCTTTTTTTTTTTTTTTGCAAACAAATAGTTCGTAGACAACCGTTTCTATAGACAACAGTTTCTATTTAATCCGTAGTAATAAAAGAAAAACTAGAGACTAGCGGTGATAAAATGACGAAAACTGTTGATAATTATTTTTTAAATCGAAATTATATCTACTTAATTTAACTTATTTTGTTGCATAATTCCCAGATGATCTTTGTATACTTTCTGGATATAAAATTTATTAATATTATTTTGTGCTTGGATAATCTTTTCACCGTTTGCAAAAGAAGCTTTACATTGCTACTGATCTGATCAGCCCAACGCTCTGGAGGCCTATCACAATGTTTTTACCGATAAATTCTATCTTGAATGCTTGGTGTACATTGCTTTCAGGATTGCTTCTGATGACATGATAGAACCAGTATCAAAATTTTCAAACATAGAAAAGTGCGAGGATCTAAAATTAATCCTAGACTTATCCACATAAATACGTAGCACTACATGTTTATTAACACTTAGTTAACACTTAGATCATACCGAAAATCCTTTGTCGATTTAAGATTCAATTTTCAGCTGACATAGGATGAGTCTGATGCCCTAAAATCCAAATATCACATTGGCTTTGCTTAGCCAGATAAAGTTTTTCGAGCTATGGACATTTTTTTTACGTTTTTGTTTACATGTACACATATGTGATGCATATTGGAACACGTTGGTGCGTAAAATGCCATATCGAATAATAGTTTTGATTGTAAATGATTATTTTAATGATAAGAAGTATTCAGGTTCGGTTATTCTGGATGATTATGCCGAAAAAGAATTAGTATAAAATCATAAAAACCTCAAACTTTTCTAAAAATTGGAAATCAGCATACACGATGAAGGACTTGCATGTGCCGGAGGAGTTAATGCATTGCAAAGAAAGGCGCACCATTAAGGACCGTTTATTGAATACGAACAGAATACTCTTCCCACCGTTGCATAACAAGCTTGGCTTAATCAAGCAGTTCACAAAGGTTTCGAACAAGGATGATGACTGCTTCACGTACTTGTATCAAGCTTTTCCAGAATTGATCATGGAAAAGTTGAAAGCTGGCATCTTTGAGTTCCTCAGATCCAGCAGCTTGTCAGAGATCCAGAGTTTGCAAACTCAATGAATGAAGTGGAACTGGAAGTGTAGGAGGTATTTGTTTGGAAGTGAAGAAATTTCTTGGCAACAATAAAGCCAGAAATTTACGCAGAACTTGTCAACAACATGCTGACTGCTTTAAGAAACCTGCACTGCAATATGAGCATCAAGATTCACTGTTTTCACATATAGACCGGTTCTCTGAGTATCTGCTTTCTATGAGTGACAAGCGAGGTGAATATTCCATCAGGATGTAAAAGATATGGGGATCAAGTGTCAGGGTTGCAGTCATGATGGAATATGTAGAGAACATTCCAGGGGTTCGAAGAAACGGAAGTTCAAGTTATGAAGTTTGAACAATGGTGAAGCAACATGCACTTTACATGTACCTACCTTTATTAATGCCGACCATTCAGTTTACAGCAATCGATGTTTCCGTCAAGTAATCAATATATGTTGTTAACAAAACATTTCTTGTCTTAAAACCATATTTAGGATGATATGTTTTAACAAAAATCAGTTGATAATGTCACAAAAATGTAATCAAATTTGTCACAAGATATGATTTTGTCAAATCAACTTAGCACAAAAACCTGGCCAAATGGAGAGAAACGGATGCCATTTCCTGATTCAGCAGTGCAAAATACCCTGAATCAGTTATCGGAATTTGGACAGCTTTCAAAAAGTAAAAAAAAAAAAAAAAAAAAAAATTTCCGAGTGTTATAAATCTTCAACTAAAAGATTCGCCATCATGGTTTCCTTTTTTTTCTACTTTCTTCTTTTTTTCTGTTTATCTTTCTTTTATATAACAATTGTTCTCTTTTCTTCTTCTTCTATCTCTTTTTCTTCTTCTATCTCTTTTTCTTCTTGTATGTTTTTCTACAATTGTTTTCTTTTTTAATTTCCATTTAAATTTTTTTTTTCTTGTTTTATTTATTTTGCATCCATTCATATTTTCTTTCTTTAATTTTTTTATTTTATTTTTTTTCATTCTTTATTTATATTATATTTAAATATTTATTTCACGACTTTCTTATTTCTTTGTTTCTTTTCTATACATATTTAAACATTCTCTTAGAATTTTATCGAGATATTTTCTTTATTTATTTAGCATTATTTCACATTTCTTAAATATTTTGTTTCTTTCCTATCTCTTCTTTTTTCTATTTTCCGTTTCTATAAGTACTTCTCTTTCGAGTAATAATTTTTCTTCGTATTTTTTCTTGAGCACAGATATATTTTACTTCTTTCTTTTATGTTTATTCTTTTTTTATTATTAATTACGTTTTTTTATTTACTTTCTTACACTTTTTATTCTCCTCTATTTCCATTTTCGTATTTTCCTTACGTCTCCCTTGAATTATCTCCCTTTTGCACATTTTTCTCGTACAATTGTACGATTTTTCTCTTTCTTTTCAATACATAATTTTATTTTTTTATTTTGTTTTACTGCAAAACCCTCGTGTTTCTTTCTTTATATTTTCTTTTTCGATTTTTTTTTCTAGCTTTTTTATCTCTTCTTTATCATCTCTGCTTCCCTTTTTCATTTTCTTCTTTTTTCCTTATTCCCTAAATTATCTCCCCTTTCATTCGTTTTACGGCTGCCCATACCACTGACAGATAGCACTAAAACCAGCGTCCTTCATCCATAAAATATTCATGATACGAAAACGTTTCCTTACAAAAAGGAATACATGCAGATCAAAAAACAATCAATACCCGTTTTCTTTCCTATCCTCTATCTTTTAATCGAAACCCAACACTAATCCTAACCCTAACCCTAAATGTCATTCTTTACCACACTTCTGACGCATATAGCATGGTGGCAAACCCCTAACCATTCCATCCCGGCATTGCATGTTGCCTATTTTATTACTCTTCCGTATGCTTGGGCATTCACCTGCACTGCAGAGATATTTTACCAAAACCATTCTAAAGATCTGTGATGTATATAATTTTGTAGGGGCCTGTTACTTTTGGCTCACAAGGCGAGGCAGCACTTAGCCTATCTGCTGGGGCGTCCCGGCATTTTATCGACAAGTAAATCGAGACAATAGCTAAAATAAAAAATACCCCCAACAAATATGGCGTAAGATTTGGCGCCAAATATGTTCCAACAAATAAGTACCAAATAAAAGCTGGAATATGTTTTTTTTTCGTTCTTTATTAATCAATTTAATTGCTTTCTTCGTCTTGATTTTATATTTTTGTTTTTAATTATATTTTCTTTTTTGTATCATGAGAGAATTAAAAACGTCGACATTATTTTCCGTTTATTTTCTTATGTTAATTTTATGTTATTTAATTCTTGTTCTTTTTTTTTTTTTACAAAAGTTGATAAGATTTTTTAGAAGTTACATCACATCATGAGTAATAAATAACATTTTTGTTTATAGATTTGTGTCTGCATTATTGCCGGATCACTGATAATTTGGCACAATGGATACTGTTCGAAGACTATGGAATCGCATGTGCCGAGATGAAATCCTATTACAACTGAAAACGATACGAACGCAGAGTACCTCCGCCTCTTGATAAAACATATACTTGTGTTCAACTAATCACATAGCATTCGCAGACGTTGCATTGCAGCATTAATAACGATCTACATGAAGTGAAACTGACATAAACAAATGATGCACGTGTTTATTTTCAACGTTAAAACATTTATATCATCATCATCATCATGAACAACAACAAAAACAACAACAACAACAACAGGGAGGTGAAAGTTACTCACTTGTTAAAGATACGGATTGACAACCTAGATGTGCCAAGTTCGAATCCAGTTCGTTACACAGAATCACTTTCACTTAGAACTATTAGCAACCTTCACGTGGTCCCTCTTGTAACTACCCTATATGCTTGTAGGAAAAAACATCCTACAGAAAGATATCAGGGAAACGAATTCCAACAAAATCATCAACATGAATAATGCTCAAAAACAACAACAACAACAACAACAACAACAACAACATCAACAACAACAACAACAACATCACTAATATCATCGTCATCATCATTATTGTCATTATCATCATCGATTCGTTGTAATGTTACGAATCTTTTCACTCAATCTCGCACTATATCTCATCACACCAGGTAGGCCTTCATAGATGCATAGTGAGAGTCGCATGTTAGTCCTTTTTAATGCATGTTCTGTGCGATCTTCCGTTTAATTATACTCCGGTTTTGACATGTACAAATCAACCTTGCTAAGGATTTCACCCTTAGCCTTTCAACAGTAGCCGGAAAATCTCTTTCTCTCTTTCTCTCTTTCACTCCTTCCTTCTTTCTCTCTCTCTCTCACTCCCCCTTTCTCTGAAAAAGTCTAAGATATAAAGGTATATAGTAGTATAATTGCTCCATTTGTTTATGTTGTCCCCACGACACATTAAGAGAATAAAACAGCTTATGTATGTACGTATGTTCGTTTGTGTGTAAACATTTAACCGATAAAATTTTTAATTACTGACCACATATCACGGCAATTCACAGAAAACAGTAATCATGCACCATAGATTGTTTATAACGAGTAAAATCTTTGTCTGGATTGATGAATAACTCTTACAAAAGCTGGCAAGTTGAAATAGGAAACGTTCATTTCAACTTGCCGACATATTCTATTTCTTTCTGGCCATGCCGTAATTAATTTCATTTCTTAAAGTCGTTTAATATTAAATCTGTTTTCGTATTATTTGGATTCATCGAACTACTGTTCTCATCTTGAACGTTTCGGTCGATGTAGCTTCTTACCTCCTCAGGTGTATCTTGCCGGGGTAGCATGCTCTTGTTCTATCAGCCATGAGTGGATAAAGGTTCTAAGTAATTCGCAATTAAATTTTTCGGTTGTCTACACTAAGGATTGAACCTTAAACATTCAGGAGAATATCACTTTTTACAATTGATTAAGTGTTTAGAATTATTTCCCCTTGATCAAAAAATATATAGATAAGTAAAAAAAAAATAGAATTACCTCCCTTTAACAGGTAACATAATTTATTTAATATATATATATATATATGTGTGTGTGTGTGTGTGTGTGTGTGTGTGTGTGTTTGTTCTATGATACCATATGTGACGTAATAATATATATTAGGATATATATACATATATATATATATACATATATATAATATATATATGCATGTATAATAGCATAATAAATGACGTCATACATGACGTTATAGCAAACTTCAAATAGGAGGGCAAAATAGAATTTCCGGGCAAAGCCGGGTATTTACAGCTAGTAATTCAATAAATGTTCACATGCTATAAAACACCTAAAAATTGACCAATCGATTCCAAAGTACTTGTTTAATTGCTGGCACAAAACGATATGATATTTATTGATATATCAAAATTTCATACCAGAAATTATAATAAAGAAAAATCCTTAACTCATGGATTTTCTAAAGAAAGGATCTTTTCATCAAAAGATAAACATTAGTGAAAATTCATGCAATAAGCATAAATTTAATATATATATATATATATATATATATATATATATATATATATATATATATATACGAGCAAACAGTTAATAAAACATGTAAAAACACTTTGAAAAAGAGATAAAAACATTTAATCTGAAAAGGAAACACTTGATAAGTGGATAGTCCTTAATCCGCGGAGTTTCGAAGAAATACTTTCCTTCTCATCAGAGGGTAGGAATTAGCAAAATGCAGGATCGGATTTTGCATACAAAAGTATTTGATGAAACAACAAGTAAGTCAAAACTCTTACTTGATAACAAAAAAGTGAAGCAGAGGAAATATGGGGAAGAAAAAAGGTGACTACACATGAATGGATAGTCTGGTGAAAGATAAATAATCCAGCGACAGTAAAATCCAAATATATAACTTCAAGAAAATTAATTGAATTTCCATTTGCACAAGTAAAATCCAAGGAAATCCCGTAATTGGAAGATGCTCCAAAATAATCCAAAGGCAGAAATCCATGGAATAATTCACAAAAATGTGTACAAGGGAAAAAGAAAATAATATTAATAAAAGAAAAAGAAAATATGCTTTTCACTCTACTGCCGAGACATAAATATAAACAAATTATTTTATATATATATATATATATATATATATATATATATATATATATATATATATATATATATATATATATATAGTCATGGTCAAAATCATAAGACCACTTAAGAAAGTAAGCGTTTACGAATATTATCGAATTTTTAATCAAACAAATGGTTGAAACCATTGCCAAAAGGGAAAATATGATGGAAAAAATGAAATCTGCTTCATTCGAAACCTTAACCCTGATCTAATAATTATTTAAAAAAAAAAAACATTTTCAGCTGGTCAAAATGATAAGACCACTGATAATTTATTTAACAAAAGGCAATTATAAATTACTAAAAAGGGTCTCAGTATTTAGTATAGCCTCCATTATTACGAATTACTTCAAAAATTCTCTTCAGCATGCTTGCGACTAAGTTTTTTTTATCAGTTGCGAAGGAATTTTATCCCATGTACTGAAAACTGAATCAGAAAGTTCCTTTATCGAACCATACTGGGTTCCATCCTTGAACACTTCTTTTGCCATCCATCCCCAAAGATTTTCAATGGGATTGAGGTCCGGAGAACATGCTGGATGATCTAACAATTCTATATTATTTGAAGAAAAGTATTCTCGTGTTTGTCGAGAAGTGTGTATTGCAGCGTTGTCTTGCTGGAAAATCCGATTTCTTCCACACAGACGTGGACCTTCAGTCGTGATAGAAGCATTTTCAAGCATTGAAATGTACTTCAATGATGTTTACCGGCCTTTCACAGCTTGCAACTTATGGGTCCCAGCTGACGAGAAAGCATCCCAGACCATTAAAGACCCTCCTCAACTATGCCGAGTTGAAAAAGTCTCTTTGGGCAAATTTTCATCATGCCAATAGTGTTGAAATCCATCTGGACCATCTAGATTAAACTGTTTCTCATCGGAGAAAATTAAATTTTCCCACTTCTCTTCATCCCAAGTCTGGTATTTGGCGGCATATTTAAGTCGGTTAGTTTTGTGCTGTTCAAGAAGACGTGGTTTCTGAAGTCGCTTTAAATGATTGAAACCCTTCATTTTCAGATGCCTTCTGGTGGTTTTAGGACTACATTCTGCTGCTGTTTGGCTTTTCAATCGATTTGTGCTCATACTGGAGTTTTTTTTTTAACTTCTGATACGACGATCCATTGATGGGGTTATTTTTTTTGGTCGACCTGGACTCTTTTTGTGCGCATATTGATCTGGATTTCTTAAAATTTGTGATGTACGTTTTGCTACGATTCACTTCGTTTACAATGGATCTTTGGGAGAGTCCACCCCTATTAAGCTCAAAGATCCTTCCTCTGTCAAACTCTGATAATGGTTTTCTTTTTGCCATTTATAATTTAGTAAGATGTTTTTTATCCATTAACAAGTTGCTTTTAGTAACATAGAAAGCTTTTCGTATTCATTTTTTCAAAACTAGCCGATTATATTAAAGTGGTCTTATCATTTTGACCAGGTGAAAATGTTTGTTTTTTAAAAAATAATTATTAGATAAGGGTTAATGTTTCGAATGAAGCAGATTTCATTATTTTTCCATCATATTTTCCCTTTTGGCAATGGTTTCAACCATTTGTTTGATTAAAAATTCGATATTATGCGTAAACACTTTCTTTCTTAAGTGGTCTTATGATTTTGCCCAGGCCTCTCTCTCTCTCTCTCTCTCTCTCTCTCTCTCTCTCTATATATATATATATATATATATATATATATATATATATATATATATATATATATATATATATATATATATATATAAGAAACTTTTATCTGGAACAAAACGCATTAACCAATAAAAAATCAATCAATGAACTAATAAGCTAGTCAAATCAATAAATCAATGTGATAGTACTATTTCTTAATTTTATATTGATAACTAGATTTTAGATTTAAAATCATTTCATTACGTTTTTATATTTAAACTGTTCTTTTACTTGGTCTGGATGTAGATCTTTTTAAATGTTAGGAAATTTTATTTTTTTATTTATAAATTCGTTCTTCAAGATGGTCATATATTCTGGATATTTACATATTTTTGGACCGTCATTGTAATTTGAACTAACGTTTTGGATTTCATTATATTTCTACACCTCAGACTGCATTGATGATACATTTTGGACCTTGTGGAGTATAATTTCTTCAAATGTTTTGATGTTTCGTATTTTTCGATAATTCCTTAATATCTGAAATGACATTCGCTGTATTGTGGGTCTTATTGAATACAAATGAACGCTTTGTTTGTTCGTTTGTTTGCTTGTTTTTTGTTTGTTTGTTTGTTTGTTTTCAAAATGTAATGAATTTTCTTTACACTGCTGTTCTCATCTTGAGTGTGATTTTCACAGAAGTCAACTATCTGGTGTGATATGATTATAAATTCCAGAAACTGTTTTTGGCTTCACAGATTAGTATGTCATTCAAATTTTAAAATAATATTTCTCTTTATCTTTATTCATAAAATTCGACGGATCGAATGGCAGAACAACTACTAGTATGGACATCCTGCCAAAAATGACCATCATTTCGAAGTGGAGGAGTAAAATGAGATACAATAAAAATAGAAACTGGCTGTAAACGAAACATACATTTTCACCGACGAAACTATGGGAAGCACCGAAACAAGTGTTAATTGTCCCTCTTTCTTAATAAGCAAAACAAGCTATGATTTATTTTGCACAGACGTGCGAGTCTATTTACTGGTTTTATGTAGTCAAGATTATGGGCTGGTTATTTACAGCACAATTTACTGACATATATATATATATATATATATATATATATACATATATACATATATACATATATATATATGTGTGTGTGTGTGCGTGTGTGTCTAGGATAATCAATCATTCGCTCTAGACAGAAGTATTCTATTTATAACGTTTCTATAAGCAAGTCTTGAAAAGAACGTTGCGATAGCATTCATTACAAACGTAGTCTCTGATGTGGAGAAACACGTGCGCCCATAACATATATATATATATATATATATATATATATATATATATATATGCATATAAAATATACGTATATGCACACGCAGCATATACATAATATACATATATGTACAAATACAAAATATACATATATGCACACACAGAGCATATACAGCGAATACATATATGTACATATACAAAATATACATATATGCACACAAACAGCATATATACGGCGTATACATCTATGTACATATACAAAATATAACTATATGCACACAAACAGCATATATACGGCATATACATATAAGTTCATATACAAATTATACCCACAGGCATACATAACATATGCATGTAGAGAATGTGTCAAATATTTGAGGGCGGAATTATATGCACGCAAAAATTACTCTTAGCTGCAGATGAAAATGTATTTTTACTTAAAACATTTCTGATGATAGGAATAAATATATAATTTTTTGTTCATGAAAACCTACTTTACCTCTGATTACTCTTACTATTTAGAATTTTAGAGTTGTGTTATTCTGAGACTTTTACTCAACTATGCCAAAAAACATTGATATAGTGGGGGGGGGCAAGAAGTCAATTGTCTGGTGTGATATGATTATAAACATCTTTTGATTTGTTTAGAAGTCACTATCTACTCACCTACCTCAAAAAGCAGAATAAGGCACAAGGCTAGTATTTAATATGTAGGAGTCTAACTTTCCCGGCAAAATAAGCTGAATTAAGACAACAATTAAAAAGTGTTTTATTCAAGAGGTTTTACTCTTCATTGATCGAATACAAAACAAATTAAGTTGTGTATAACAACAGAAATTGAGTAGCTCTTACGCGATATTTTAACATGATATTTTTGCACAATATTTTTACACGATATTTTTACACGCTATTTTAACACGATATTTTTAGGCAATATTTTAACACAATATTTTTACACGATATTTTAACACGATATTTTTATGGAATATTTTTACACAATATTCTTACACAATATTTTTACACGATATTTTGACGCGATATTTTTACACGATATTCTTATGCTATATTTTTACGTGATATTTTTACGCGATATTTTTACACAATATTTTTACAGGATATTTTACGCGATATTTTAACACGATATTTTTAAGCGATATTTTAACACAATATTTTTATGCAATATTTTTACACGATATTCTTACACGATATTTTTACGCAATATTTTAACACGATATTTTGACACAATATTTTTACACAATATTCTTATGCAATATTTTTACGTTATATTTTTACGCGATATATTTACACAAAATTTTTACATGATATTTTACACAATATTTTTACAGGATATTTTTACGCGATATTTTTACGAATATTTTTACACAATATTTTTACGCGATATTTTTACACAATGTTTTTACGCGATATTTTTACACGATATTTTTACGCAATATTTTTCATAATATTTTTACACAATATTTTTACACAATATTTTTACGCGACATTTTACACAATATTTTTACGTGATATTTTTACACAATATTTTTACACAATATTTTTACGCAATTTTTCACAATATTTTTACACGATATTTTTCCACAATATTTTTACGCAATATTTTTACACACTATTTTTACGCAATTTTTCACAATATTTTTACACGATATTTTTATGCAATATTTTTACACAATATTTTTACGCAATATTTTTACAAAATATTTTTCCACAATATTTTATGCGATATTTTTACACGATATTTTTACGCAATATTTTTATGCAATATTTTTACACAATATTTTTACATGATATTTTTTCATGATATTTTTACACAATATTTTTACACAATATTTTTACACAATGTTTTTACACGAAATTTTAAACAATATATTTAAGAGATATTTTTACGGGATATTTTTACACGATATTTTTTTTACATAATATTTTTTACACCCTATCTTATATAGTATTTTACAGAATATTTTACACGATATTTTTACACCATTTGTGTTACGCGACATTGTTTACACGATATTGTTTACCCCAATTTTTTACACGATATATTTTTAGAAAATATTTTTACATGATATGTTTTACATTATATTTTACAAGATATTTTTACACATCTTACACGATGCATTTTCCTGCGTCGTATGATATTTAATAATTACCTAAGAAATGTTTCATATTTTATAAGTAGACAATATTTCATATCATTTCACCTGACACGACAGTGTCCTTTTGGCTCTCTTAGTTTACTTTTAACGCTCTGCAGTACGTGCCAAATAAATACAGGCGTATTAATATGTACCTCTACAAGGCCACCATTCGCTCATGTATGGAGTATTGTTGTTACATTTGGACTGGTGCACCTAGTACTATTCTTTCATGCTTGGAAATGGTTCTAAAGAGAGTCACCAACCTGATAGGTCTTGAACATTCACCCAAGCTTCAGTCTCTGTCCCATCGACGAAATGTTGTATCTCTCTGCCTGTTCTACAGGTATTTGGATGGTGGATATTCTGACGGACTACAAGCCCTTGTACCGCCTCGACGTAAATACCCCCAACAAACCCGACAATCAGCAAAATCCCACCCATACATAGTGGAGATCCCCAGATGTAAGAAGGCCTTCTACTGTATTTGTTTATTCCCCAAAACTGCTAGACTCTCGAACTCCCTTCCGGGTTCTTTTTCCCAAATGTACTGACATGCAGAAGTTCAAGTGTAATGTGAATGGATGTCTTGCTGCTCAACTCCCCACATAATATCCCTGCAACTTATGTCCCCGATAGTAGCCCCTTTCATTAAATTGGCACTGTGCATTGTTTGGGGTGAAAATGGAATTAAAAAAAATGTGTTTAGAATATCTGTTAAGTTTTGATAATGTTTGACCTTACACACGTTTCCATAATCATACTTTCCATAATCATACTACCGTTCGATTTGGAGTCTTAAAGGCTCTTTGCAAATTTTCTGAACGAAAAATGGTCCAATTCTTAATTGCCCTATTCAGTTTTTACAGTCATGATAAATATGTGCTTCGTCTTTCCTTGCTTAATTATATCGACTGTTATTGATGATTCTAAGATAAACGTTCAAATATAAATTTTTAAAAATACCATATATTTTACAAATACCTTATGCATTCTGTTTTGAATTGTAGTAAGAGTCCGGAAGAAAAACACAATACAGTAATTAGTAAGAACAACATATATTGAACAGAAACACAAATACAAAAAATGAATAGTGTAGGTATACGTCAGTCCGACTGTCGCGTGTTCAAGACTCGAATATAATCCGTATGCTAACGCTAGAGGCATATTCTCTCGGTTTTTATAATAAGTGGAAGAGTTCATTATTATTAATAGGGTGGACAAACTGCAATAAATATAACACCGGGTCTACGTCTTTTTTTTTTTTTTGGCAATTGCAAAAAGTATTTTATTGCTTACATTGGCCACGCACCAAAAGTCCCCATAAAGATCAATATTTGCTTATTGTGATAGTAGTGGTAATAGCGGCACAGTAATAACAAAGCAATCACTTCTGTAAATTCAGTTCCTGGCGAAGCCACCAAAACGAAGTAGAACCACAACTAGACTTACAACGCTCTGGTAGAAATCCAGGAATGTCGGCACCAAGATCCGCTGTCTTCTGGTCGTCTCTGCATCTACAAATGGCAAGCAAGCAAAAACGTGTGGGGCAGATAATAATGGAGGGAAAATGGCTAAGTTGCTTCTGTACTCTTATTTTTCATGTAAATTCCGCAGTGTTTTATTTTATGAATATAAAGCATTACCGCTAGTAAATTCAAGAAATAAAATGTTAGAAATCATCATTTCGTCTGAAACAAGCATGGTTTCCCCAATATTTTTTTTGTCAGAAATTTTTTCTAGAAAGTAATCGGGTACTGGCGGTAGGCATCACTTGAAAATTGCTAAGTAAAATTGAGTTTTCCAGTACGAACTGGATTCGAACTTGACACACGCTGGTTATCAATGCGTGTCGTTAACCGCTTCACCACCGTCACAAACCATAAAATGCAATTGGAATTAAAATGGTTTAAGAAAGAAAGCGAAGAAATTGGAGGATAAATAAAAAATAAGTAGAGTGAAAAAAAAAACAAATGAAATGATGAGGAAAGAACGAAAAAAAAATGAAAGAAAATTGGATGTGAATAACTAAATGAAAGAAAAAAAGTCGCATGAAATAACGAAAGAAATTGATGACCGACATAAATAAATGAAAGAAAAGATAGAAATTAGACCTTTGAAACAACGAAGAGAGAAATGACAAAACGGTAAAAAAAAACGAAGAAAGAGCGAAAAACGAAAGAACGGATTTAGAAGAAAGAAAAAGGAGAAAAAAAGGAAAAACGGGAAAATTAACACAAACACACAAAAAAACTTGTTTTAGAGAAACATAAGCAAGAAAGAAATACACGTAGCAATGAATACAGATAGAAAGGAAACGAATGAAAAATCGTTTGAAAGAGAAAGAGTTTAAAGAAAAAAAATATAATTCTGAGGGAGGAAACGAGGGAACGTGACTGAAAGATAGAGAGAAGGAAAGAGACAAAGAAAAAGGGGAGAAAAGACAGAGATGAAAAAATAAGGAAAAGTTAAAACCAAGCGATTTGGCTTAACGAATAATATCAATTCGGACCTAAATTACAACCTAAAATACTGTTAAGGAGAGAATAGTATTTTCTTATGGAGAACCTATTAAAAAATAGATGGAAATGGCTTTAAGAAGTGACGATTTATGGATAGAGGGAGATGCGTTATAAAAGCCAACGTAAGAGATGATACTTTTTTTCTTCTAATGAAGAAGGAATATCGGCAATTGTTAAGATAACGGAAAGAAGGGGAAAGAAAACAACGAACAAGAAAAAAACAGAAGAACACGACAACAGACGAATAAAAAAATTGGGATAGATGAGCGGCAGTAGAGAGTGAAAGAAATACAATAATGATAAATCACAGACAAAATAAAAATTGGAATATTTTCCAAGACTATCTTACATGGAAAAACAATAAGTAAAAACCGAAGAAAGAAAAGAGAAACAACAGCGGAAAGTTTTGCTTTATTATTATTATTTTTCTTTTCTTTCTGTTTGTTTTATGTCCGCACCTATCAAGAAATTTTCCTCTAATTCGTACCGCCTTGTGTGCAAGAATAAGTTTTGCCAATTTCTACTAATACTTACTACCAAGAAAAATCGTAACTTCATTCCTTAGTATAGGCACGACAAAAACAGGAGGAAGGAAGTTTTTTCTGACGAAATCTCTCTTTAAAAATCCACTAAAAATCAAGTAATTATCCAATCAATACGAAATTATCACCGATTAGTAAGTGAAAAATTAACTTTATAACGGTATACTTTTTTCTGAATATATATATATATATATATATATATATGTATATGTATATGTTATATATATATATATGTATATGTTAGTTATAAAATATATATGGCGATTAAGCTACACTGAATATTCCGCGTTTCATCCACTCTAGGATTCTTCAGGCTTTAGAGTGGATGAAACGCGGAATATTAAGTGTAGCTTAATCGCCATACATATTTTATAACTAACTAACTAGCTCTACCTACGTATTGAGCACTTTTGAAGTAAATACTTAAAGTTTACGCATAAATATATACTTTCGTATATTAATTTTTATGTGAGTAAATGATGTAGTTATAATTAGCTCCTAAAACAGTTGAGCAGTCTCAAAAGAATTTATTTCACCGCATTAAAAATAGATATGGAAAGAGTTAATTTCGAAACATCGCTAAAAAAACATCCCCCACGCCTAGCAATAAGCCTGAAGAATCCTACAGCGGATGAAACGCGGAATATTCAGTGTAGCTTAATCGCCACATATATTTTATAACTAACTAACTAGCTCTATCTACGTATTGAGCACTTTTGAAGTAAATACTTAAAGTTTACGCATAAATTTATACTTTCGTATATTAATTTTATGTGAGTAAATGAAGTAGTTATATATATATATATATATATATATATATATAAATATATATATATACATATATATATATATATATAAATGACCCGACCATGAGGCAGATAGTACTGGGTTACATGGTACCATTAGCATATGACATGACCTGACACCGTCGGGTCACCGGCAACTAAACTGGTTCCCCCACCAGACTTGTTTGGTGAGGAGGGCGGCTAGTCTCCCTGAAGGATTAAAAACAAGACCTTCCAAAGGGCGAATGAACTCTTTTTCTGGGTCAACAGCCAACTAGCACCGTGTATATTTGTGTGTGTATATGTGTATTGGGGTGGAGAGGACTCCCCTAAGCCGTGGTGAAGGCAACCTTTCTAGGAGAAGCAAATCTCTGATTTAAAAAGCACCATAAAGCGGAAGACCAGTACCCGCATTAAGCTGGTCTGCAGTTTAATTTGTTGCTGGCTATCTTGCTCTTGCTTGTTGCTGGATCTCAACATTTTGAACCGAGAGAGAGATTTAGCTGTCGTACAAAGCTAAGATTCTGTAACATCATCTTTGTATAGATACTCTCTCAGGCATTTGGGCTCATGAATTTTAAATGTCTGAGGGAGTGGCACTCGTCTGACAAGACGTTTCAATCATATATATATATATATATATATATATATATATATATATATATATATATATATGTGTGTGTGTGTGTGTGTGTGTTACAGGAAAAGGGCTGTCACCGTTCCATATAAATAAGAACATTAGATAAGTGAAAATGAGTTTAGGATAAGCCGAGACTCGAACCTTGTTAGCAATTTTAAGAATTGGAATGTTAAAAAATAATGCTATTGTTAATTCTGAATATTAAATATGTCAGTAAAAGAATGAACAATAAAAATTCAAAATGTATTGATAAAAAATAGGTTAGGCGAGGATTCTTTGTTTGCAGAAGTTTGTTTTGGATAAACTTGCATAGCCATGTGAATTAGTCACGTTTGAAAAACACACTTCTGACGTCATAGACAAAGGACGAATCATATATAGTTCTATGGGTTCGAATTTCAGAGGCAGATCAGACAGTCAGTAGAAAGAAAGTTGAGAGTCAGTCAGATGGCAGTCAGTAGTCAGCTGACCCTTTGGAAGCGAAGGGTAGAAGATTAAACCATGTAGATACATGTGAATTCCTGACGTCATCAGCATTCGACCTGTCCAATGAATAAAGAATCATCTTTGTGTTTTTGTAAAACTGTTGTCATGTGTCATCTTTCAACACCCAAAAAGTAATGTGTTAATCATTTGAAATGAACATTGTGTAACCCTTACAAGATTATGTATCTCCCCTCTTCTGTGTTAAGAACTTGTATACATCTCCATTCGCTATCTATATGAAGTCCCCAAGAAATATAAGAATTGATATATTAATGTCTTCTCTCCCTCATCATTGTTAGGTATGTGCCCCAATATGAACTCCTCCGTCATCTCTTAAATATGTACCCCTATGCAACACACACAGACACACACACACACACACACACACACATATATATATATATATATGCCTGAAAACTATTTGTGGTTACAGATATTCTTAAGATAATCAGCCGAAACTGAACAAAATATATTGTATTTTAAGTGGAGTGAGGATTGTAGATAAAGCAACAAAAAAAGCAACAACTGTGCACGTATCAGATTTTAAGATTGAAAATCCGATTTTTAATGTGTTTAATTTTTCATATTTTATGTTTTAAATGTGAAAGTCATTCAATATGTTAATAATAATATATTTTCATTAATTTTACGAAAAAAATTACGTTTGAATCTTTTAGAAATAAATTACTAATTTTCTCGTAATGAGCACAATATTGATACTATACCGTTATATACATATTATGCTTAAGAGAATCGACACAAAAAAAGAAATACACCGATTAATAACTGAGCATTTTGCTAAAACACGATTTCTTTTAGTAAATTGTTGTTACGTGATATTACCTTATCTATGGTAGATGATAAGGCATAAAAGCAGTTGTTCTGTATTTACAGACAGTTGTTTCTTGTCCTTTTCCAGAGTAACCCATTTTGGTGAGCATGATTTTTCCCACATTCAAAACCAATCTTTGTCTAACTCTGTACTCCTGGGGAAGTAAGTAAATAGGAACATTACTGGTTTATAAACTATCTTATTATGATGTGACTTATGCTTGCATTAGTTTAAAAATGTGGGGGGTTTACATCCACCACACTTTATCGTAAAGAAAGTCAGAGTCAATGACGACCAAGCGTGATACTAGATGCAGGAGTTGTCTCCAACACATACGGCGCCTAGTATTCCCCAAATGGTCACCCATCAGGTAATGACCAGCCTCATCGTTGCTTAAGTTTTGGGGTTATGTAGGCAACACACACACACATATATATATATATATATATATATATATATATATATATATATATATATATGAGCAAACAGTTAATATGTTAAAAACACTTTGAAATCAGTTAAAAACATATTTAATCTGGAAAGGAAACACTAGATAAATGGATAGTCCTTAATCCGCGGAGTTTCGAAGAAATACTTTCCTTCTCATCAGAGGTCGGAATTAGTCAAATGCGGGATCGGATTTTGCATGCAGAAGTATTTGATGAAACAACAAGTAAGTCAAAGATCTTACTTGAAAACAAAAAAAAAATGAAGCAGAGGGAATATGGTGAAGAAAAAGGTGATTACACATGCATGGTGGAAGATAAAAAATCCAGTGACGGTAAAATGCAAATGTAAAACTTCAAGAAAGTTAAAAGAATTTCCATTTGTACAAGTAAAATCCAAGGAAATCCCGTAATTAGAAGAAGATAGTCCATAATAATCCAAAGGCAGAAATCAATGGAATAATTCACAAAAATGTGTACAATGAAAAAAGAAAAGATTCCAATAATATTAATAAAAGAAAAATAAGATATGCTTTTCACTCTACTTCCGAGACATAAATATAAATAAGAAAGATCAGGAAAGAGAAAGAGGAGAGAAAAAAATGATGATAAAGTTAAATATAAAATAAAGGGAAACAAATGTCTTTTTGACTTTTGTTTCCCTTTATTTTTATTATTTCGTAATGAAAGCAACATCGGATGTTTATAAAATATTTTTTTTTTTTACGAAAAAAAAAAGAAAAATATTCGGATACTTTTTTGGGAATTAAAGTAAATTTGAAAGGTCAACAACAAATAAAATTAAATGATTGTTTCTTTCTGCTCATAACGGGGAAGTGGGTTGTAGTTATTTTTTTTAGTTTTTTTTTTTTTTTTTTTTTTTTAACTGCAATCGTTCTCCACTTAATATTTTTTGTTATTTATTTCACGTTTCGGCCATAACTTTCTTTCTTTTTTTTTCACGTGTACAAACACCTTTTTTCTCTTTGCGGAAATTCAGTTTTGTCGTTAATCTTTCAATTCCTATTTCAGTCACCTAAATTACTTAGTGTGACAGGAATTTAGTTTTCTTTTTCTTTTTTTTCTAACAAATAAATCATTGGAAACGTTATTTTGAATTAAAGCAATTTTGAAAGGTCAACAACAAATTGATTTATATGATTGTTTTTTTTTTTACTTTTTTTAACGGGGAAGTGGGTTGTTTTTTTATTTATTTATGTTTTTTTTTTGTTTTACCGGCAATCGTTATACAGTTTAAACTTTGGGTTATTTATTTCATGCTTCGGCCATAGTCTAACCAGGATTTGCACAGAAGGTGTGTGAAATAAAATGGTTTCTCCAATTTCACCAATAAAAGAAGCACCGTTATTCTTCGGATTATATTCGTTGAGGGGGCACAATTTAAACAAAAAAATGATAATAAAACGGAGCGAAATTTAAGTTTCTCTTCCATTTTTACAACAACAAAACAAATAAGGGGGATTGATTTACTAGGATTTTTATAAGCAGCTGAGCACTTATTAAAATTATTTTATTGTTGAATTTTTTCGCATTTTGTTTACATTTGTTAGTTTGCAATCGCTGATAGCCCACTTCAAAAATTGAACACAAGACGAAATTAAAAATAATGGTACACATGCAGAATTTGACCCCCACCCCCCTGATTCCATTTCTTTCCATCGTATTCAACCGAACGTTGTTTAAATGTTGAAACACTAAATTAAGATTTTTTTTTGCTTAATCAATTAATTAACGATGGGAGTATTTTTTCTGTTTATTTTCTTTACATCTGTTGACAAAAAATCAATTTGTACATTCTCTTGAAAAAAAAACTTTTCTCTATTTTCACCTAAATATTTAAAGCATTCATATTTTCTTTTTATAATAAAAAATCCGTTTGCAAAAAAAAAAAAAACGTTTACTGCCAATTTTCTGTTTTTAAAAATCGTCCAAGTTTTTGTGACAATAAAAAAAAAATCTTTCCCCTAACAATTTATGGTAAAAAGGGAATATTTTTTTTTAGGAAAAAAATAGCAGAAAATATTAAAAGTAAATATACAATACAAGATACAATTTTTCTGAGGGAATGTGTTCCATTTTAACAAATTGAGCCACAACAACCTGTGGCCGGGTACAGCTAGTATATATATATATATATATATATATATATATATATATATATATATATATAATTTATGAAAGAGTACAAAATAGACTTCGTGGCTTAGTGGGGGATGCCCTTTTCTCTACCCTGCAACCTCTCTCCCACAGAAGAGACGTTGCGAGCCTATCCTTGTTTTATCGTTATTTCCATGGCAGGTGCTCGTCTGAGCTCCAATCTCTGGTCCCCCTCGCCAGTCTTTCACGAAAAACACCCGTCTAGTCGAATCCAATGTGAAAAATTTCCCCCACTCTATATCTGTGCCTAAATCAAAACGCGGATTCCATGAACAGAGCTTCTTTCTTAGAACTGCACGCCTGTGGAGCTCTGTTCTGTCTGCCTGCTTCCCACCGGACTACAACTTGGATGTCTTCAAGTCCAACTTAACAAATTCCTAATGAACCGCCCCCTTAAGTAAACACTTCATCAAATCTCCACACTAACGTAATGTACTTGCAATAACCCTTATCTCTGAGTGGCTTCCGGGCCTTGATAAGTGGTGATCACTGTGTAAAAAAAAATTAAACCTTATAAAGTTGATTCCTCATTTAGTCGTCAGAACAAACGTGAAAAATACATGGAAATTTACAGGACTAAATGAACTTCATTTTGTCTGTAAAGGCTATCATAGTTTCTTTTAAACTGATCATTAAATTTTGGATTTTTAAATTTGCGCCAGTGAGATAAAAGATAAAATTATTTGAAATCCAGGTACTTATGTTGTAATATTTTTGCAGATTCTTTATAGCAAATAATCCTAAATCTTATTTAGATATAAAAAGTTACTTGATGTCAAAACGTTTTTAAAATATTTAATTATATTAACTATGGAGATAAAAATGTGTTTTTTTTTAATTAAAGCTTAAAATTCTATTAAAAATAGTAGAAAAAGTTTTATATTATTCTGCTTTTCATAAGATAAAATCCAGGCTTTTGTTTGTCTAGAAAAAAAGTCGCTCAAGAATAATGAGTTTTAATAGAGTTTTATTCGCTAAAAAAAAAAAAAAAAAAAACTTGGTTTTACTCATATTTTTCCCTGTGCCTACTTTTCTATAATTTGCAAGTAAAAGTACATATGCAGCCAAGAAAAAAATCATAAATTAATATTGTAATAAACCTTTAAAAAATAATGTCTTAATTTAAATAGCACTAATAGTTAAGTAGCAATAAATGGATTGAATATATGTTCACAAATGAACGTGTGCAGCATGTCTAAAAATATTAGTTTTAGTATCATATAGATATTCTGAAAGAACACTAGTTGCCTGGTAGTGCTGCAACAGGTGACGCCTGAACTTGTTTAATACCGTTAAAAAACACGTTCAGTTTAGATACTTGACTTTAAAGCGTTCTTACCTATCGGTTAAATACATACTTGGATTAAATCTATTCAACCATGTATTTAATAATAATACTTAACCTTAAAATGAAAGCAATAAGCTAATACATTGCAAAGGAAAACAAAACTTAAACAGGAAAAAGATACATATAACCAATGCCTTATTTTTTCGTTTAAACTTTTCTCGCACACTCTGGAATATCATTGGGGACTCCTGATTTAACATAGCACCAATAACACTACAGTTTTTTGTTGTTGTTGTTGTTGTTGTTCTGTATTTATTTCTAGTCATTCTACATTGAGTGCGGATATTTAACATTCAAATGTTAAATAGTTGAATGCGATAAAATGTTTAGTAACTGTTTTGGACCGCGTAGATGTAATGGACACACCATAATTATGAAGTCGAGTTCACTTGTGTAATACTGTGATACTAGGTGCGGTGACCTCACTGCTGTTTCTGTGGTCTTCTCTTCTGGCTGTGTCGTCCTCTCTCACATTGGCGGCTGCATGGGTTCACAAGTATAAAAAGTAAAATAAAACAAAATACAAAACACAAATTCCAACACATTCTGCAAATATCAGCGTGTGTTATAAAAAAAGGGTAACTTCCGTCTTTGATATAAGGTTTAAGAGAAATGACATATGTAGCCAAGAAACAAATCATAAATTAATATTGAAATCAACATTAAAAAGTAATGTCTGAGTTGAAATAAGTATTTAACGATCACTTAATAACAAAACCTGAGACTAAAATGAAAGAAAGAATGTACTAGATTGGAAAATAAAACAAAAAGACTACAACCGATTAACATGTAATCAATATCCTATTTTTTATTTTTTATTTTCTCGCAATCTCTAGAAATATTGTCTTGCACTTTCAGGCAGAAAAAAAAGAAAATACATTGTGGACATAAGACGAAGAAACAGCGCAATAGAGGATGAAATAAAGATCAAACGTATAGAAAGAGAAAAAAATGGAGAGAGAATTTGGAGACGAACGATTAAAGGAAATGAAATGAAGGCGTGATAAGATAAACGACAGAAATCAATACAGGTCCTGGATATGACCTTAAACTATATCTAATGGTGAGGCCCCAGCTTTCGGGCTTTGGGAGTGTGGAGCCACCCTTTAATTGGCATTGCTCCCAGGTCCACTCTGATCCAGACTGGTAGTACCTGTTAGGGTCCCAATTATGGGTTAAATAGAAACCAACTTAAAAAAAGAACAAATATACTCTATTAAAAAATTGTTCTTCAAAATTACTGGATTCGGTAACCTGAAAAGGATTGATATGCCGTAAAACAAAAACAACCAACCAACCAGAAACCAATACAAATAGATAGAAAGAAACATAAAATCGAAAAAAAATGGGGGGGGGGAGAGAGCTGTCCAAAAAGTAAAATAATTAAAATAGCTTAAATAAGAAGGAAGGAAGGAAGGAAGGAAGGAAGGAAGTAAACAAATAAACGAAAACAAATAATATATGTTCGAATCAAGAATAGGCGACATACAAAGGAATAAAAATAAATAAACAAAAAATTAGGAAAATAAAGAAAATTGAAAAGCATAAAAGGCAGACATTAAACTTACTTAACGCTAGTAAAGAACGCAATTATAAAGCGGTGAAAGGGATGTACTACTAGTCGGATAAAAAATAAAGGTAGAATTGGAAATTTTCACGTAAACAGTTGAAATTTCAATTAGAAGTCTAATGAGAGCTACATCTCTTAGCAGTTACGTCACTGAAAGGAGGTAGTTGCCGTCATGTAACGAATTGGAAACTGAAATTGTCGAGAGAGAGAGAGAGAGAGAGAGAGAGAGTATACATCTATACTTTAAAGAAAAAGTAAAACGTGAAACATATGGTTTACCAATAAATCACCGTTTATCAAGGCTTCAAAGCCACTCGAAGATAAAGGTTAATGTGATTGTGAAGTGCAGAAAATTGTGAAGATCGATGACGAGGGTTGTAAATTGAGCAGAATTCGATTGTCTAAGACGGCGGCTAAACAAGAATTATTTTCATTAGACTTGAAACGACGATATTGTAGTCAGCTGAATAGCAGCCCCCTAGTATTGTGTTCCACGGACCTTTACTTTTAGAAAACGAACTTTACACACAGAAGTTCCATTTAATTTTAGGTGCATTGATGGAGAAAAGGGAAATTATGTAGTGGTTTTTATTAGACGAGCGTTGCTTTGAAACTTTTGGGAGGGTGCCTATAGATTGGCGCTCAGTTAAGCAGTTCCCATGAAAGTAATAATAGAGTAGAGAAAGACTAACAGCCTATTTCTTATGATAAGGAGGGGAAAGAAAAAGACATCGGCTACTAGATTTCGAAGTCGGTACTGTACTCTACCAAGGTAGATAAGGATGCTCCTAGAGGCATATTCTCATATGTGGAAATAGTACTCTATCTTAGGAGGATATATTTTAACTTTATATACGTGGAGGACTGCGTTAAGAGAACAATACTCTCTCGAGCGGTAGAATGAGTCAATCATTTTTCCAGCGACCTTGGCAATACACTTGATGTAAGTCTTCAAATTGAAGTCTAGGGTAAAAGTCAATCCTAGAATCTTAACAATTCAAAGAGATTCCTAAAAAAAAAGGGCTATTCATTCTAAATAGGTCTAAGTGAGGATCCTAGTGATGATGGCGAAAAGAGACAATCTTAGTTTTAAATGAAGTAAAAACGACCAATCACGTTTCGTCCACTACATCACTTTATTCAGATCAAAAGAGAGACATCCAGACAGACAGACAGACAGACAGACAGACAAAGCGAAAGACAGAGAGAAAGAGTGAGCAGTGTTGTTATAGATATAGTGTCATCTGCATAAAACCCAAGAGATTTATGCTATTCTTTATTAATGGAATTGACGATAGCTGTTAATAAAAAAAAAGTGTCTACAACAAATGGGGGGGGGAATGACGTGTAATAAGAAACTTGTATCCGTTTCTTATTTATGATTGCTTTGTTGAGTCCTTTGGTTTGTAGGCGAATATTTTCCAACTAAATAATCGCTAAAGAATGCGTTACATCTAACCGACTGATAAGGTCCTGAGGAGGCAAGTGTAGAGTTGGGAGTAATAGCAACGAAAGGGTGACTAAATACTCCGCCAAACAAACAAATTGGATGTAGTTTCGTGTTATAACCAAGTGAGTTGTCGGTGTAACTTATAGTGTTCGAAAATAGGTCAGCCAGAAAAAAGGGTAGGAAGGACTGAGAAATAAAGATTTCATCATGATGTAAAAAATAACACCCTGCTCAGGGGTGTTGGGCGTAGTTTACTGTTTGTGCCCGGAACACATTCTATTAGACTAAGAGATTAGAACCTGACATTTATTAATGTAGATCTGAGAGAAATGATCATTAAGAAGTGACTCCCTACTCTTCTAAACACCAACGGATGTAGGTGAAGGTCATACCGGAAGAAGTAGAAAAAATGAAATGAGAGAAAATGAAGAGAAAGGGGCGAATGAAAGAGTTATAGCTTGTACTCTTCGACGTGCATATCTCCAAAAAACCAGTCTAGCCACAAAATAACAACCCTTTACTGAAGACGTCTCTAGATGCCGAACAGCCCTATACTCTAATAGCTTTTTTCCTAAGACTACTAGACTTTATCGTTTCCATCCCTGTTACCTGCATCTCTAGCTGTACTGACATGCAGAAGTTTAAATGTAAGACTGATAGACATCTTACTCATCTTCTGACGTAGCACTTTGTAGACATGGTCCAAAATAGTAGCCGTTACACCCAAGTGGCAACCTGCTTTGTTTGGGGCGAATAAGATTATTAAAAAAAAAAGAACGAAAACGTCGAAGGGCTGTAAAAAGAAAGCAGCACACTAAAAACACGTACTAAGGCAAAATGATTTTAGAAACGATTAAGAAAAGAAAGAAGCGGGTAGAGAAAATGAAAAGAAACTGGGAAAGAATAACAATTAAGAAAGAACAAAGAAAAGAAACTAAAAAAAAGAACCAGATGAGTAAATTGAGATAGAAAAGGAGAAACAAACATTATGTTTAGATTTTTCTTTTAATTTGAGTATTAAAAATTCATATGGATGAGTATTTTAGAAGTTGGGAATATTTTAGTAAAACTTGTGAACATTCCTGTCGAATACTGGCAATCCTACCCAAAGCCAGCCAGAGGTTTACTTTGCCAAAAACGTGGTGAGACGACAACAACTACAGATGGCAATGATTGCTGAGAATGCAGTTAGGAGATTCAAGGTTCCTATCTGTCGCGGTTACCACCTGACGAAGGCCAGAGGAATAGTTGGCCGAAACGTCGTGAAAAAACAACAACCAATAAAAGATGAAAAAAAAAAACAACTAATAAAGATAAGAATAATAGTTCGAAGTAAAAATAAATTAATATATAAATGTATGTATGTTTGCACGTCTGCCTAAAACTTTCGACATAGGCGACGGATTTTTACAAGATCAGTCTCGTTTGGAAGTTCGACCTTTCAGACGACAAATATCGAAAAATCGGCTAAAAACTTTTATATCTTCACCTTCTTCTGGACACCTTTCTACAGGGGGGGTCGCTTTTTTCTATAAAAATAAAACAGTAGATGTGTGTGAATCTGTCTGTCTGTAAATATTTAACCTATGAACTCTTTAACTACTGGTCATATAACACTGTAATAAACAGAAAATATTAATTATACACCAAGGATAGCTCAGGATAAGTAAAATCTTTGTTTGGATGAATAATTAATGTGTAAAGAAATATGTCGGCAAGTTAAAATGCAAAATCTTTACTTCAAATTGCCGACATCGTTATATTTCTTTCCTTACATGTGCAAATCCAATGCAATTCATTCAAGTCGTTTAGTATTAAGTTTGTTTTACCTATCTCTCGATAGCTAAATCGATAGTGAATGTAGCTAGAACGCTAAATCTTTTGGTTTCGATTCTAGCTGAAAGCACCCAAGTCATTTTTGTTACTTTTGAAATAATTATAATGTATTGGGTACAATATAATATTCAATAGGTAATCGACTTTGAAATAATAAATACGAATTAAAATATATTTAAGCGTATTTTACAACGCAGTAAGGCTTGCGATCCCCCCGGTTGTGTTAAATATTATATTATATTATAAAACATATGTTAAATTATATAATATATTATGATAAAGACATGTGGTATATTAAGAATATATGATGAAATGATCAGAATAATAAAATGACAAAAGAAAAATAAACGAAGCGAACGAAAAGAGGAATACGAAAACGAAAGAAAGATTAAAAAAAAATAAGATAAAGAAAGAAAGAATACTCAAACTACGAATAAAAGAAAAATCATCTTGACACTAAAATATTGAAGGAAAAAAATGAAGAAAACAAACAGAACGAAAGGAAGGTTGGTTAGTTGGTTGGTTGGTTGGTTGTTTTTGTTTTACGGCATATCAACCCTTTTCGGATTATTTAATACCGAATCCAAAGATTTTGAAGAATTTTCTTTTTAATAGAATATATTTGTTGTTTTCACGTCGGTTTCTATTTAATCCATAGTTGGGACCCTAACAGGTACTACCACTCCGGGTCAGAGTGGACCTGGGAGCAATGGTAATTAAAGGGTGGCTCCACACTCCCCAAAGCCCACAAGCTGGGGCCTCACCACTGGATATAGTTTAAGGTCATATCCAGGATCCCCATTGAGAGACTTTTACCCTCTGCAAGGGGGCAGTCGGCGTATTTTAATGCCCCACCGACAGGGCCAGAAAGGAAGGAAAAAACTAAAATGAAAAGAGAAAGAATCAAAGATGAGAAAGGATATTTTATTTTACAAAGGCATCACCATTTACCAAGGCCCAGAGATCACTCAAGGATATAAAGAACAAATAGAATAAAAAAAGAAGAAGGAAAGAAAGACAAATATAAAGAACGGAATAAAAGTGAAACGAAAAATACGAAAGATTGGCGAAAATTCCAAAATTAAGGAAAAAAAAAAATTAAAAACAAGAGAACTTAAATATAACTCGACATCGGAATTCTTGAAGAGAAAGAAAAAAAAGGTCAAATGAGCATACATTGCATGAATCAAGAATGTTGAATTAAATAAAAAGAATATATCTGCCCCCCCTCTCTCTCTCTCTCTCTCTCTCTCTCTCTCTCTTTCTTTCTCTTCTGAAGTTCAAACCAAATTATCAAGAAAACTGACAGGGAGCGAGTCAGAGAGAGAGAGAGAGAGAGAGAGAGAGAGAGAGAGAAACATTGATAAATAGAGAGAGTTAGGGGAGGAGGAGGAGGAGAATAGGATAGAATTAAAAAAGCACCCAAAGATGACAATAATCTAAGTGAGACGATTAAAAAAGCGTGACAGGAGTGGATCATAACGCCAGGTCGTGCTCAGCGATAACGTTGCTTATTACACAGGCGATCTTCAGAGAGTCTCCAAGACGGGGGGAACGTGACATATGCGAAGTAATTTTCGCCTCATTACCGTGCCCGCATGCCCTCATACGCCAACAACCACCACCACCAACAACAACACACACACACACACACACACACACATGCCCTACTCCTTTCAACACCGACGGAACCTCTATTGCATTCAACTATGGCCCGGCCACTCACCGGAGCATCATCCCACTCAAAATCCTTTTCTCTACTCTCGATACCTCCTAACCGCCACCCCGGTACATGTGAAAAGTTCCAGCACCACCATCACTATCGTCACTCGCCATTGATCGTACTTATTCTGCGCACACCGCCCCTTGACTAGGGTCCCCCTCGCCCTGCCGCGGCCACCGGATCTTCAGCGCTCGTCGCACACCACTCGTTTCATCCCGAAGCGCTCTCTGCCAGTTCTTGATCGCATCATTAGAAGCGTATGAGAGCAGCCAGTGTCTCCTGATACCGGCCTATCCACCAACATTAAAGAGATAGAGATTCCGAGGGGGACGAAAGAAAGAGGGAGAGAGAGTGAGTGGGGGCGTTGGGAAAAAATAAGAAAAGATGGAAGAAATGGGAAGAGGGAGAGAGAGAGAATAAACAGCAAGTTTAGGGGAAAGATTAAAAAAGGAAGAAAAAGAAGAAGAAGAAGAAGAAGAAGAAAAAGAATAGAGAAGATAGATAGATAGATAGATAGATAAATAGAGAAAAAAGGTTAAGTAAAGCAGAGATATAAACGGAGAGTTACACAAAACATGAGGGAAGAGGAAGAATAAAAAGGGAGATGGTAATAAAAGAGAAAAAAGGAGGTAAAAAGAGAGAAGGTAAGAAATGATTGAAATAAAGATAGACGATCTGTATTAAAAGAAAATAAAAGTGATAGAGGGGATGAGAAAGAAAGATAGAGAAGAACAAGAATAGAAAAAAGAAAAGGATAGAGAAAGAAATGAATACAAAACAATAATTTGGATGATTTTTTAAATACCTTTCGACTACATGAATTCACATAAGAAACTCATAAATATCATTATTGTTCTATCGAAACGTATTAACTTGTATGAAGTTTCGAAACAAAGTACGCAATCAGCAATCAGCTATCTAGTACTTGCACATATTCATGTTTCCTTATAACTATCGCGACAGGGAATACTTCCATAAGTGCACATAAAAAAGTGCCTCAAAATTTCTACAAATAAAACAGTATTTTGATTTTTAGTTGTTTCTTTTATTCTAATATACGCGACCTTTGTTACGTAAGATAACTGTCATGATGATGATGATGATGATGATGGCCGTCATTGATATATATTTTCATTATTCGGATTATTTTTTTAATTCCATTTTCACCAGAAACAAGGCATACTACCACTCTGATGTACTATCGGGGACATAAGTTGCAGGGATACTATGTAGGGAGGTAAACAGCAAGATGTTTGTTCACATTACACTTGAACTTCTGCATGTCAGTACAGTTGGGAAAACAGGAACTCGGAAGGGAGTTCTGGAATCTAGCAGTTCTGGGGAAGAAACTGTTAGAGTAGAACGCCTTCTTATATCTAGGGATCTCTACTGTGTAGGGGTGGGATTTTGCTGATTTTCGAGCTTGTCGGGAGTATTTACGTCAAGGGGGTACAAGGAATTGTAGTTCGTCAGAGCATCCACCATTAAAATACTTGTAGAACAAACAGAGGGATGCAACGTTTCGTCGATGGGACAGAGGTTAAAGCTTGGATGACAGTCCGGGATCTATCAGGTTGGCAACTTTCTTTTTAACCCTGTCCAGGAGCGAGAGACTAGTAGCAGGTGCACCAGCCCAAATGTGACAACAATACTTCATTCCTGGGCGAACGGTGGTCCTGCAGTGCGGGATACTTTCAGGTGTAAGTAACTTTATAGCACGGTAGAGAAAGAGCCCACTTTCCTCTCAGCGGCCTTGGATGTTAGTCTTTGAACGCTTCAGTCGAGATAACCTTCGACCTTCTCCAGGTGCGTCTTGTCGTGCTCAAAAGTCTTTCTGTTGAACCTTGGAATCTGTATGTATAGTTAATCTCTGGCAATAGCTTGCACTACTTCTTGTCAGCTGTGGCTGATGAAAATCTCAAGTACATCATGGTTGTATTCTTAGTAGCTAATCTAAGGAGGACTGAATCTCCAATCTCTAGAAGACTTTCACTATTATTATATTTAGCACTTTTATCCATTGTCACACTACGGGCGATGCTAAAAATACAACCAATAATTGCTTAAAACATATAACAATGAGAGCTGACGAAACGAGAGCAAGCTAGCCCCGTGAATAATAATAAAAAAAGATTTAGTCCAAAATACTGGACAGATTTCCAATTTCAGCATTAAGATTCCAAAGTTTGTATAGACGCACCTGAAAAAAGATCGAGGATCATATCGGCTGGAACGTTGTCAGAATAATCACCAAGATGAGAACAGTACGTCTGAATAATCCAAATTCTCATATGAAAAAATGCGAAATTAATATGTATATTACCCCATTTGAACCGCAAACATAATTAATGCAGACATATATGAGTAGCTTTTGTATATATATATATATATATATATATATATATATATATATATATATATATATATATATATATGTACATATATATATATTGCTTTAGTTGACATATTTTGAATTTTAATATTTTGAAAAATAAATGAAAATAAAACTATTTAAATGATGTGTTTTTACACAGTAAAATAAAGTAATTTTTCATACGTTCTGAGACACAGAAACATCACCGACCACTTCATATATTAATCTGCTCCACCTTCTAATCACTTTAAGCATTCAAATATTTCGATAAATTCTGCATTAAATTTATCTTTATTTCATAATTATTATTACGACTATGACAACAGCATATTCTTATCATTGTTTTGACTCTCGAGTATATATCCGACACAGTTAGACACAGTTAATCAACCGAGAACCACATCACTCTGTATAAAAACATATAATATATTAACGAATACACACTCGAGAGTTAAAACAATGAAAAGAATATGCTGTTGTCATAGCCCTAGCTATTATATTTTAAACATTTACTTGAACTCTCCCAAACATATATTTCATAAAAAGTAACTGGATTCGGACTTAGATCAAAGTGTAATATCTGTTCTGATACAACACTTAAGTTAATTTGTCACTATTCTTATTTTTACCTACTTCCAGAATGCTCCTTTTTGGGAATTTGGTTTACCCCCGCACTAAAACCGACCTTGTGTCACATTTTCCTTTCGTGGGGAAGTAAATAAATGCCAAGATAACTTTCATAGAGAAGGCAGCGTATATTTTCACTGGCTACTATGTACAGGGTGGAACGATAAAGTTGTCGTACCAAAGAAAACGACACTACAGCTTTATTTTTAAAATTTTTATTGAAAATTCAGGTAATTTGATTATGTAGTAGAGCGGGCATCTTTTTTAATGCAGTCGTCTTCAACCTCAATCACCAACCATATACGGGTCCGGAACTGGGAGCAGGCTTTTTCCACGAACGCCGGCAGGATCTCGGCGAATACTCGGCGGATGTTGGCGATCAGGCTGGCTTTGGTTTGTGGGAGGTCATGTTGGTGATGTTATCGATGTATGACCAAACGAAGTAGTCCAGTGGGATCAGGTCGGGGGAGGAGGGAGGCTAGTGAGAGAAGGGTACACAGTTGTAGCATTTCTTCTGAAGTCAAGCTTGGTTTCTTTCCCCTTATCTTGCTGTTTATTCTCTCTCGCCGGCGCCGAGTCCTGATGACACACCTAGGGATTGCTAGTGGCCACTTGATTGAACAACTGGATCACTACACTCTTCAGCATATCCAGGTATTCTTTGGTGTTGACTTTCAAGCCGACTTCGAAAATGCGAGGTGGCATGATGTGGTCCTCACTTGAAACCACACCAAAGACCATAACCCTGACCAGAAGTCTGGGAACGACCTTGTTATTCGTGGCAATCTAGTGATGCATTTTGAGGGTGCTGGCAAGGGTCCTGTTGTCATAATATGGATCGGTATAGAATATAAGTTGTACAACAGCGCAGCTCCAATCTCGCTGTTTAAAATTGTGTCACTTTCAGACATGATAGAAGGCTCCTGGCACTCTTGGGATTTGTACACAACGGGCCAACTAATAGATGGCCTGCAACAATGAAAAGAACCCGGTTTTCATCAAACGGAAATGGAATCATGTCATTTTTTTCAAGAGCAACAATTTCATCGTTCCAATCTGTTTCTACAATCACCGCAACTATAATCAATGTGTTACTTTTCAATCGTTTGAAACTAAACAGCGTTTTATCATAACGAACGCTTCAAAATCGCGATGAATTTTGTCTCTAAACGGGAACAACTGTTTAAAAAGACTACAGATTTCTGCGTCGGTAAACTTTTCTTCTTACTTCCTACTTACAGCTTGAAGTCTTGCCTACAAAGAGACAAAAACCTTCTCGTAAATCACTTGGTTTCGAGACAACCGCATTAGATCGCCCCTTATTCGTAAAAGCGTTCCACAAACATTTCCGTTCAAACATCTTCGTTACGTTTCTAGATTTGTGAGATGTGGATTGATTGTTCGTAATATTTGGCTTCTTTAAACTACTGTTCTTATCTTGAGTATAATTTCTCAAGGTTTTGGTCGATAAAAACTCCGACCTTCTTCATATGTATTTTGTGAACCTTGACTGCAAGAACTGTGGCATAGTGGATAAAGTATTTGCCGAAATTCAGTTTTAAAATTATACTCCCTTGGAGGTTGACGATTCTATCTACAATGCGGGCGACACTCAAAATACAGTAGTGAATTACTTAGGACTTCTACTAAGGCATAGCTAACGGAACGAGGGCATGTAAACTCAGTAGATTAAATAAAGGGCTCCGTTCGAAATTTTCTGTAAATTCCCGAGTTCGAGAGTATAATTCCCGAGTATGATACCTCATCCAGAACACTTGCAAGAGGACTCCCATCGATTTTAACGCTAATCTTTTTCATAGAGTTTTAAAATAGTATCGGAAACCATTTTTTTTACTTACTCTCAAAGTCAAATGTCTTTTGGGCTTAAATCTAGTGAGCTTGGCGGCTAATTATAACTCTTCCTATAAAGAGCTATAATATCCAGAAAGGATTGCTTTCAGCAGTGTATGATCATTTATAAAATTAATGGCCAAGATATTTACATAATAAATGAAAAATCAGAAAATGTATTGCTTACTCCACCCGACTCTCTATGTCCATAGTAGTTGCCAAAATGTCGATGTGGAATGTAAGAGATGATTACGTCTTACTTTGAATATCTGAAGATAATACCTTTCATCCATTCTCTATGTTTTCTTTGGTGACGTTTGCTGAAACTCAACCTGCGCAAATTCTTTATGGCTATCGTATTCTATAATTCATGCTAATATTTGAAGTGTAGCAGCAAGAAAAACGGATAAAGAAATCCCAAGAGACAAGCAAAAAAAATCTTTAAATTAAACATGGTTTGTGGAAAGTACGTTATAGCTTGAAGTTTATTTAAACTTGGTATAAAAAAGCAGAACTAGACCTGTTAGATTAGGAGTAATGACCGATCAAAGTATGAACTTTGGCCCGAACGTCTTAATGTGAGCAAAAAAATCGTAAAAATAGGCAATATATGCGAGGGTGGTGATCATTAAAAAAAATGCACGTTTAATAAGAGACTGTTTTCGGTTCGACATATTCTAGGTGCTTATGTAACTCGTCGGAAGATGCCGACGGGAAGATGTTTGAGATAGGGTCGTAAACTGGATAAAACCCCAAAAGTTTATCCAGTGATGCGACATGCCCGTCAGCGCTAGACAATGAGAAAACTCCTTTCCCCCACTACTCCTATTCAATGGTTTCCTTTATTTTAGTTTTTTTTTATTTTGTCTCCACTGGGTTGTCTTTCCTTGGATTTATATTACGGTAAGCTAGCCTCTGCTAAAGAGCTACAAAATTAATCTATTTGTTACTTTTGTTTTAACTTATTAATTATCTCATTCTGTTAACCGCCCCACTAAAAATACAAAGTTGACCTCAAGATAAATTTAACATATTAGAGTCGGAGGCATTGAGAAAGTTATGGGCCGAAATTTTGAACCATTCACCCAATTATGAATAAAGCAATGATAGTTAATCGAATATACACGAATTATGCATTATTCACACCAGGGATTGTATTTTGTCCATAACTGATTGGAAAAGCGACAAACATACGGAAACTGAGGTCCAATATTCTAAATGTAGGCTTCCTTAAAAGATAACTAATTTTAAGTTTCTAAATGAGAATTATCTATATTATATAATTATTAATTTAACATCTCTATATCAAAGTTAATGTGGAATCTTTATCGTTAATTGTAATAGATAAATGTCCAACCAACTTACTAAATTACATTATTTTGGTTCAAAGTGACTGGTTGGTGCCGCCAACAGGATTAAGCTTTAGTCTCACAAGAACGGTGAAATAGTCGTTAAGATGTAATACATCTAATGGAAATTAAACCGAGATTCAATTTCCAATGGGTCACTTTCAGATGTCTCGTAGTCAAAGACTAATAATCACAAAGGAATATCCGGAAGCAAGGATGGTTCACAGACGAATCATAACACCGGAACCAGAATACATATAATAAGGAAGCTAAAACGAATTATCTATGGACTAGATGAAATACTTGGGATTGTTAGGTGGGGAATTAAAATAATGAACTGAACGTATGTATTTTTTTACTTTTGAAGGGGTCACCACTTATGAAGGCTTGGGGGCTACTTTAGGATAAGGATTAAGTCTTACGTAGATGATGAGAGAACTAAATCAGTCATGATTAAACTTAGGGCTAAATTATCTAAGAGGATAGATCAACAGACGATCATGCTATATTCAGCCGAGAAGCGGACCCACGGTATTGAATTCCTCATACGGGCAGTTCTAGGAAATAAACTCTGTTTATGGTTACATGGTATGAAAATATTTCTTACACCAGTATTTGAGTTGTCTTTTCTATAAGTCACATTATCTATCGTGAGACACAATCTTCAGATGCCTCGAAAGAGGATCTTCCGTGATGCACTGACCTCATTGCTAATTTTGGGTATCGCATTTTATCAGCTCAGACAACCCCCTCGACCTGACTCTGGACGCGCCAGATCATATCCTTAAAAGCTGCCAGCTGTAACATTTTACACTTTTTTTACGGTATCGTTACATTTTAACAGACCTAGCACGCTGTAGCCTCCATTGCAAGGAAACAGAAGAACGGGGAAAAAATAAAAACTTAACGTACTTTCTAAAAACTTTATTTTTTCCAACAACGTATTAAAAATATATATAAACAGTTCAGTTTTTCTTTGTGACTTTTCGTCTCGGCTGTGACATCGCCCACGTGTCTCGAAAACATGCCTCGCTTGTCACGTCTCACACCACACTTTTGCGAACAACATTGCTTCTCCAAACATACGTCTTTTTATCTCTGCCGTGGCGTCACATCGCGCACCCGGCCTGGTCATTTGCATATGGTTACGGCGGCTAACCCAGTGTCAGCGGCTCTGTCATACAGCTGCGTGTGCCGATATTGCAAGAAAAAATTGTGCTTTGACAATTTTCGTTCCTACTATTGTATTATCCTATACGAGTTATTGATACTATAAAAGAGATGGTACACCATTCAGTAACACTGTCCTGTTTTGACAAACTACAAAAATATTTATTATAATATGACCCGCACTGTCTACAAAAGGCTAACGTTTGCCGCATCCCTGCAGTATTACATTTCTGTGCTTATTTTACTAATATTTCCATGAATGTGCTCCGACAACTTTCGTCGCGTGTACTCCTCACCTCAATGTAAATGCACTTGACTCGCGCGGCTAGCAGTATAAATGCACTCTTTCACAGGAGTAATCCCTGAATGGCGGATAATTTTCTACTTTGTTTCTTTTCTAGGGATATTTGCATTTCGACTCAATCCCTGTACCTTTTTTTCCAACTGTACAAAGACACAGAAGTTTAAATGCTATCTGAACAAATACCCTACTCCCCTGTGCTACAGTTTAGTTAGTTACTAGAAATCTGGTTCTGCATAGGAGTAAGTACTTACGATTCGGTTGCAATATTCCTTTTTTGGGGGTGAACAAAATAAAATAAAACTTCAAAATTTTAGGCTCTCTTATTTTGTGGATTCTCGTTAACTCCTTGAAATATTACATTCCAACATAATTTTTTTTTAATCTAATATATTTGCTTGATTACAAAATTACTCAAATTTAGCAAATTAATATTTGGTTGTCCGGGAAGTTCTGAGCGTTTGGCATGTACACTAAGAGGATCGAAATAAGATTTCCTCTTTCTTAGCAATACTTATTCAATAAGTATGGTCGTGAAATGTACTTTCTGAAACTTCCAACTCTTGCCCAAGTTTTGATATTTTCATTTGCTTTCGATTTTGTCTTCAAAACATCAATATTAAATTTCGAGGGACGTCCACCGCGAGTGTCACTTTCAAGACTGATGTTTCCCGTTTTGAATTTTGGGAATCACTTTCGAACAGTTGATTATCCTGTAGTGTTGTCATTATTAGGGCTTTGACAACAGCATATTCTTTTCATTGTTTGGACTCTAAAGTATATATCCGACACAGTTAGACACAATTAATCATCCGAGAACCACGTCACTCTACATAGAAACACATAAGATATCAATGGATATATACATGAGAATCAAAAAAAAAAAAAAGGAAAAGAATATGCTGTTGTCATAGCCCTATACATCATACACTTAAGAAATGTATTTGAAAGTTTTAGCAGCAGTTACTTCTTTTGTTTTTTTAGACAAACAGCATAACTTCCCGAAAATGAATTATGTTGAAATCTATTTTTGTGTCATGGGATAAATCTAAAAGTAAATAAATTCGAAAAATCTTGTCAGTAATATATATATATATATATATATATATATATATATATATATATATATATATATATATATATATATACAGGGTGTTCCAAAAGTCTTGGGCACGTTCCAAGTCCGCATAACTGCTTAATTGTGAATGGTACTAAGATGAAAGCGGTGCCATTTTAAAGCTAAATGCATTAAGTTTTTTGTAAGACTATACCAAAATATACCAGATATACCAGATGTGTTTTTTAGTTCTAGAGATATTCAATGTCAAAATGTGCCCAAGACTTTTGGAACACCCTGTATATATTTATATATGTATATATATATATATATATATATATGTATATATATATATATATATATATATATATATATATATATATATATATATATACGTAACACATGTTGAGTTTCATCTGCGATTTAAATAAACAGATTATAGGCTTGTTAACAGCCTTCAGAAATCAAGGACTTCCTGAACATGATACTTCTATATTAGAATAATTATATGATCTCATATAATTATATAGGTAGAATTTTTAGTTATTATCCTTACTTGATCGGTCTGATTATAACTGCGTGAAACTATTTAAAATGCGTAAGACCAACAACCATATATTTTTAGACCTTTTTAAAAATAGGATTTGAAAATTCGTAATATTTGGATTATTAGGACAACTGTTCTTATCTTTAGTTTAATACTCACAACGTTTCGGCCGATGTACTCATTCCGCTGCTTCCTACTTCTACCCAGTCAGGAAAAAAAAACATGCTAGCCACGCGGATTAAATAAAGGATTCTGTTTGAAATTTAGTACAGGTCCTGGAATTCGAAAGAAAGATTTACAAGTTCGAAAATATACAGCTGAAGAAAGCCAGGGGTTACAGAGGTAGAAACGTTGTGAGAGCAACACCCAAGATGAGAACAGTAGTCCGAGCAAGTGCCTTGTTTGTAGCTTGTGCAATTAGCAATACTTCTGATAAGTTTGGTTCAATATTTTTGTTGTGATTATATTCAGCATCTTCCTCATTGACAGATTTTATGTACTTTCATGATATACCAAGGAAATCGCTGAAATGAAAGATCAAAATAACATACGTTATATTTATCTCATGCTTATGTGAACAATAAAATGACGAGGAAGTCTTTTTCGTGTTACTTGTATGACATTACCGAAGATAATTCTCATAAAGGGACGTAACTTATAACTGAGATTACGAATCTGATTCCAAAGAGGATTTTCCATCAGTGACTAATTCAAGAAGAACATCTGATAAAATCATATCTAGTATTATACATGAGCAAAAAATAAATAAAAAAACACATTTTGTAGTTAAACAACCAAATGTTTACTATTCTACTCTATCCAATTACAATTTCTGCTGAAAGCCCCCGCTACTCTAAAACTCGAGAATCTGTTGTAAAATCTCGCTACTCCCAAACTCGTAACTCTGCTGTCAAAATCGGCCACTCCAAAACTCTTAACTCCTCTGTTAAAACTTCGAACTGCTCCAGTCTTTTAAAAATCGCCCTTTTTTTTAAAAACCGTAAGCATTTAATTTACATATCAAGTGACAAGGTCGTAAACATATCAAGAGAAGTAGACGCTATTTATTTTCCTTTTCTTTTCTTTTTTATTTGCCTGCTAACAAACTATACAGGCTGCATAAAAGCAGGTTTGTACAATTTTTCTTTTAAAGCGTTTAATCCCGCTTTTTATTAATTATTTATTTATCTACAGGATAATTTTTGTATCAGATATTAATAAATATTTGTTCAAAAATGTGGTATGTTGCATATTCTTCATTTTTTTATTACAAATGATTAAAAGTAAATCACGTATTTTTATCATGCGTTTGCAATTATTTATATCATCGGGATTGGAATGCTGGTAATTACTGCCTAAGCACCACGATTTAGCCAACTAATCCTCTGACCGGCTTTAGGTAGAATTGAAACCGCTGCTCACCTGGAATCAAAGGGATTCAACGTCTCTATCTATTGCGCCACTGGCCCCGAAACGCAAAAGGAATAGTTGGCCAAAACGACATGCAACCACAAATATGAAGATGAGGATAACTGTTCGCAAATAGATAAATATACAAATCAAAGGATTCTAATAATAAAATTATATACAATTCGTGTTGAAAATTATATTGCAATTTTTTTCTCGCCCTTTATTCATGCTATTCCATTGACTTGCTTGATGTTTGGATTAGCAATCGTTGACGAAGATACTTCCGACACTCCCCGACAATCATCAAAATTCAATCCATTCACTGTAGAATTCCTCAGATGTCGGAAAGTGTTCTATTCCAATAGCTTTGTCACATGAAGCTGAACGCCTTTGAAATTTCCTTCGTGCTTCCTTACTGTATCGACATGAAGAAATTTTAATGTAATGTGAAAAAACATCTCGCTGCACAACTCCTCACTCAGGATGCCTCATATGAATTTGATCCATAATTCACAGTAGGTGCTTAGGTTTTAGTAGCAATGTGTGTTTTTTTTTGTAGTTATTTTTAGAACTGCAACAATAACAACAACGCCCACCCTATTTCTCCGAAAAAAAAAGGATAAGTGTGGTAATGATTATGATCCTATCCAATTTATTACATGTTTGTTAATATTCTATTTTCTCAGAGAATACAATATTACTAATCCGAAAAAAAATACTCATATATATATATATATATATATATATATATATATATATATATATATATATATAAACCAAACGAATGATTGCGAAATACTAAATATATATATATGTATATATTATGTTATGCAATGAATAAGGTAGATACAATAATAATAAAAAAAATTGTAATCGTTTATATAGTCTCCATGTTCAGTTCTTTGTCGTTATATATCTGTATAAACTTTGAGGTAGTAGTAACTTGATTTAAAGATGGATCTATTGACTTCAATGAACATTCAGTACTAGTTTTATGCAGAAAATGTGTACATTCTACAAAAAATAGCGAATAGTTGGGTGCGTGTAATATAGTTGTGTAAATTTCTATTCAGAGATATGGGTATAGGGTGTTGGTAAAGAAGTTATGCATAAAACACGTTTAGCTTTAAAACTAACAATAACAATAGAAAACAAACAAATAAATAAATTAAATAAACATGAATATACATAAACGATCACACATATATGTATATATATGTATGTATATATATATATATATGTGCATGTATGTGTGTACACATAGGTATATTTATATATGTATAAAAAAAAGGAAGGAAAAGATCTACCTTAAACCACTAACCTAGTTCTAAAACAGATCCTTTGTTCGATAAAATGCATGCCCATTGGCTGAGAGGAAGGGGCGCGGTGGATACTAGAAAGCTGATTGGCTAACTAGAAATCCTCAACATATATAAAAACAAGAAGCAACCACAGAATTCGCTCATAATCCTGACGAATCCTGCAGTGGATGAAACGCAGCATATTCAGTGTAGCTTAATCGTCATATATATTTTATAAATTACTAACTAGCTCTACCTACGTATTGAGCACTTTTGAAGTAAATACTTAACGTTTACGCATAAATCTATACTTTCGTATATTAAATTTATATGAGTAAATGAAGTAGTTATATATGTATATATGTATAGGTACGCGGTTATATCGGTATATGTGTAGGTATATATATATATATATATATATATATATATGTTTTATTTTTTATTACCGATTTATCTGCTTAGTTGCACATGTTTCAGTTACCTAAGCAGATAAATCGGTAATAAAAAAATAAAACATATATTTGCTCTGCAATAGTATTGAGCACTTTTCTCAGGTTTTTACTAATTACCATTTTTGCTATATATATATATATATATATATATATATATATATATATATATATATATATATATATATATACTACCATTTAAACACGGCGTTGCCCGGGTATTTGGATATGTATGTAAAGCAAACAAAAAAAAAACAAAAAAAAAAACAGACAAGTGGTAGTAGGAAGGCAGGCTAGAACACGTACCGGGAAGGAGAAAAAACGTGAAAAAATCCTGTCGTCTTTGCTGTTATGACTAATGCAACACCGGAAATGATGTAGGTTACAATTAAGGCTCGACAATCGAAAGGAGAGGATAACTTTAAAAAAAAAACGGCGAAAAAACGACCCCTCCCCGTCGAAAAGTGTCCAGTTGAAGGTGAAGATATTAATGTTTTTAGCCAATGTTTCGATAGTTGTCGCTTGAAAAGTTGAAATTCAAAACGATACGAAGTTTGGTAAAATTCGTCGCCTTTGTCGAAAGTTTTAGGCAGACATGCAAACATACATACATACATATATTTATATATTGGTAACTAAAAATGTTTGACCCAAATCGATTAAGTAGTTTGCCCTATCTCTTAATCCCCTTTATATAACATTTCAAATGTTAAGACCAGAAATTTGAGTAATTTGGTAGAGACCAGAGGTCAAATTTTTTCAAACTTTGATCTCTATTATGATCCTTAACATTGATTGTTTTAGGCGTACATACAATTAAGTTAGATCCATGTCCAAGGAACCTATATCTAAAATTTCAAGTGTTTAGACCCAAAATTTTAGGAGGAGTTTGGTAGAGTACTCATTGCGTAGGAAATGTACACACACTGACACATAGACACACAGATACACAGACAGATACACAGACACGTTCACTTTTATAGATAGATAGAAAGATCAGTATCGTTTTGAAGCTCTACGAGGCGTGCAATTAGTAATGCTCCTGACCCACTTCCATTTGTCTGATCTAGCTGAAATTTTGCATGTGCAATGATTTATATCTCTACGGGTTATGTTGCAAATTACAGCTCTGAACTTATTGTGGTTTCTGTTTTACAAGTGTGTACATTCTACAAAAAATAGCGAATAGTTGGGTGCGTGTAATATATATATATATATATATATATATATATATATATATATATATATGTGTGTGTGTGTGTGTGTGTGTGTGTGTGTTTGTGTGTGTGTGTGTGTGTGTGAGCCTGTTTCAGGCAGCCATACTATGAGCCATCAATTTATATCTGTGGGTCAAGGATAGCGGTTGTCTCTAAGTTTGTATACTTGGGTAGCACACTGAGTATGTCCGGTGCCCTGGATGATGAGGTATCGTTACGGATCAGCAGGGCAAGTTATGCCTTTGGAAAGTTGGACAGGCGTTTGTGGAGCTGTCATGGGATCTCGCTCTACAAAGATTAAGGTTTATGCCGCATGCGTTCTCTCTGCTCTTCTCTATGCCTGTGAAACTTGGACAACATACAGGAAGCATTTGAAACCTCTCGAGCGGTTTCACCAGATGTGCCTTCGGCGAATCTTAGGTGTCGGTTAGCAAATGTATGTCAGTGATGTGGAGGTGGTTGAACGGACCCAGTGTCTAAGCATTGAAGCTCACATTATCACACAGGTTGAGATGGAGTGGGCATGTAGTGAGCATATTAGACAGTCGACTTCCCAAAAACGTCTGGCTCAAAAGCCTAAAATGAGATTCAATGATTATTTGAGGTCCACCTTAAAAGAATGTGAGATAGATGAAAGAACGTGGGAGAGTCTTGCTTTGGATCGTGGAGAGTGGATAAAGACCTTGCTGGGAGGTGTGGGTAAATTTGAGGCAGATTGAACTCAGTATGAGGGGCTGAAACGTGATATCCGGAAAGGGAGGGTGAAAAGAACAATGGATGGGCGGGGGCGCCAAATTGGTCTGGAGTGTGATGTGTGCGGAAGATTATGTCTGAGCAAAGCTCGACTGATGAACAACTAGACTACTCATCAGCGCAGTGGGCCACAAAGCAGTCTTGTGTTGCCAGATCTAACCTGTGTCAACTGCGGGCGGACGTACAAAACAGTAGGTGGTTTGAAGCGGCATTTGATTATATATAGAACTGACCATCAAGAACGTGATGCTAGTGGCGCACATGTCTGCACAATGTCTGTCAAAGAGGTCCAGAGTTTGGCAGGACTGAAAAGCCACCTTCGTGGAGCCCATCACTGATTTGTTTTCGTGTTTCTGTATATCTTTTTTGTGTGCTATATCAAGTAATGGCAATGTTCAAAAACGAATTTGCTGCCATCATGTCGGGTTCGACGCATGAGGACCATAAATCTACCCTGTTTTAACCTACTGACAATGTTTGTGTCGCAATGTGTGACGCAAGGTAAGCTCTGTTCTCACAAATCAAGCCGCATATCCCGCAAGTTATGGGTTAAGTAGACGCAGGTCCTATTCGCTCTCTGTGCAGATTGGCTTGATTTGATAATATTTAGTTTACATAATGAAACGTTTATGTGTGCAGTATATTCTGCCATTCATAACTTCTTATCGAAAGCATCGTTTTCAGAGGGTTTTTTTTCTCCACACCAATAAGATTACCGTTCAGTTTGTCATTGTACTTGAGGAATTGGCATTCGACACTCTGAGTACCTTTCGACAAATGACTGTAACTAGGTTGCTTTAGAAGTTTACTTTCATCCATGCGAACAAGATGATCTGGCAATCGATATTAGAATTCCATTAGAAACGCTTCAATGCTTAATGTCACAACTGTAAAAAAAATCAGAATTACGAATCATGTTTTTTCTCATGCTACACCACATGTACTGCGAAGTCAATGTTTATGAAACTGATTGACTTGGACAATGTGCTTTCGGTACAGTGTCCATGTTCCAATCCATAACAATAATATCGAAATAATCACGGCACATAGAAAATACTTTAGTTTAAAGAGACTTCTTACTTTCAGTCCATGCTTTATATCGTAGTTTGTCAAAGGAGTTTGTTGCTTTCGAAATTCCATTCATTAACCCATCATCGAGCGATGTTAAAGCAATTAACATACTTCAAAAGGTGCGCATCAATCAAAAGTTTGCTAGGAGTTTTCTCATGGGCATATGCGTGTGTCCTTGTTGCAAAGTTATGGTTTTCAGCAAGAAACTTACTTCTGTTTGTATTACACATAATGTTAACCGAAATCTTTTATTTTATTTTATTCTATCAACTATTTCTTGTACTTCTTGGGTAAATGTAGCAAAGGTCGAAGCTTTATTTACCAAAAGAAAGCCAAGAATCATCTTACATTTTTTCAGCGCTTTGGCTTTTAACCTTTGATATTTAAAAGTCCTTTGCTTGTTTTAAATTCATATTCACCACCTTATGTATAGTCTTTAAAAAGCACACTGAAGCATCAATGAATACAGGAGAGCAAACAGTACAGGAGCCATAACACATGTTTGTTTTGTGAACGTTATCACGTTAAATGAATCCAAACCCTTCTGTTTGCTTTTATGCTGACTTTCATATTTTCCTGAAAGAATATAATTACATTAAACATTATTTTAAAGAAACCTATTTTAGTCAATTCTATAAAACCAGTGTAGGAAACATGATTTTAGCCTTTTTGCTACTTAACGGACATAATAAATCGTGCCAATGGTTCTTCCTTCCGACCTAAAACTAATCTGGATGATTTTTATCTACAGGACGAACTATAATTCTATTCAATATGAACCTATCTAACGTATTTCCAGCAATTAAAAGTAAATATATACCATGATTGTTATCACAAGAAACTTATTTACCATTACTTTTAAAGAGATGCATTATTGATGAATTTCAACAATCCCAGAATGCACAACACTTGTTCCAGGTTGTAGTTAAAAAGTCACGAGATAATTCTATTCTACGTTTTCTAAGAAACAATTTCCGGTGTTAAATTCGACCCACTGCTGTCAAAACTCGCTATTCTAAAACTCATAACTCCATAACTCGCGACTCTGCTATCAAAACTTGCTACTCCAACATCCAACTCCAAACTGCCTAAGTCTCTGAAAAATTGCATGTTTTCAAAACCGGAATCATTTCATTTGCATATTAGGTGACGAGATCGTAATCATATAAAGAGAAACTTAAACTATTTTTGTTCTTCTCTTTTCTTTTACTTCGCCAACAGACACTACATCATTCATAAAGCAGGTTAGTACCAATCCTGAAAGCATTTAATCACACAGATAACTATGAATAGCTCCAAAAGCGTGTACTACCACCATACTTATATACTTTTGCTGTATTATAATGAATTTTGCTCAAGGCTTTTTTTCCTTAGTTATCTCCCCTGTGGCATTGCCAAGACACTAATATATATATATATATATATATATATATATATATATATATATATATATATATATATATATATATGTGTGTGTGTGTGTATGTTTGTGTGCGTGTGTGTGGGTTGTGAATATATATATATATATATATAAATATATATATATATATATATATATATATATATATATATATATACACTAGCGTTCAAAAATTATGAGATAGTTTAGTTTTTTTTTCCATTTCTCCAGAACATTTGGGGATTACATTTAAACTTACACACATTTAACATATCTCTTATGTTGATACACTGTATTAATTACACTTTAAGTTTAGTTGTAACCCCCCCCCCCGAAATTATATAGACAAATTGAAAAAACACTAAATAATATATATATATATATATATATATATATATATATATATACAACCCACACACCCAATATACACACATACAACACACAACATAAAAACAGTTATATACACAGATATACAATACATACACACAATATACATATATACTACTGCTACCCATGGAAATAAAAAAGTAGTTTATCGAGGTTTACTTCCCTTGATCGCTATGTTCTTGTTATGCGTATTGATATTAATAGTGTTACCTACTGAAGAGTGTGAATCTTTGCCTGGCACTGACGGTTATTTATTATGGGAGATGGTCGCAGATTGCAACCGCAAAATTGGTATTTTAAGCATCACATAGTGATGGATACACTGCATTTATCCAAATAAATATATATATATATATATATATATATATATATATATATATATATATATATATATATATATATATATATATATAGTCCCGGTCAAATTCATAAGCGTTTACGCATATTATCGAATTTTTAATCGAACAAATGGTTGAAACCATTGCAAAAAGGGAAAATATGATTGAAAAAATGAAATCTTCTTCATTCGAAACCTTAACCCTGATCTAATAATTATTTTTTAAAAAACAAACATTTTCACCTGGTCAAAATGATAAGCCATTGATAATTTATCTAACAAAAGGCAATTATAAATTACTAAAAAGGGTCTCAGTATTTAGTATAGCCTCCATTATTACGATTTACTTCCAAAATTCTCTTCGGCATGCTTGCGACTAAGTTTTTTTTACCAGTTGCGAAGGTATTTTATCCCATGTACTGAAAACTGAACCAGAAAGTTCCTTTATTATCGAATATTACTGAGTTCCATCCTTGAACACTTCTTTTGCCATCCATCCCCAAAGATTTTCAATGGGAGTGAGGTCCGGAGAACATGCTGGATGATCTAACAATTCTATATTATTTGAAGAAAAGTATTCTCGTGCTTGTCGAGAAGTGTGTATCGCAGCATTGTCTTACTGGAAAATCCTATTTCTTCCACACAGACGTGGACCTTCAGTCCTGATAGAAGCATTTTCAAGCATTGAAATGTACTTCAATGATGTTTGCTGGCCTTTCACTACTTGCAACTTTAGGGTCCCAGCTGACGAGAAAGCACACCACATCATTAAAGACCCTCCTAAACTATACCGAGTTGAAAAAGTCGCTTTGGGCAAATTCTTATCATGCCAATAGTGTTGAAATCCATCTGGACTATCTAGATTAAACTTTTTCTCATCAGAGAAAATTACATTTTCCCACTTCTCTTCATCCCAAGTCTGATATTTGGCGGCATATTTAAGTCGGTTAGTTTTGTGCTGTTCAAGAAGAAGTGGTTTCTGCAGTCGCTTTAAATGATTGAAACCCTTCATTTTCAGATGCCTTCTAATGGTTTTAGGACTACATTTTGCTACTGTTTGGCTTTTCAATCGACCTGATCTCATACTGGAGTTTTTTTTTTTAACTTCTGATACGGCGATCCATTGATGGGGTTATTTTCTTTTGGTGGACCTGGGCTCTTTTTGTGCCCATATTGATCTGGAATTCTTAAAAAATTTGTGATGACCGTTTTGCTACGATTCACTTCGTTTGCAATGGATCTATGGGGGAGTCCACCCCTCAAAGATCCTTACTCTCTCAAACTCTGATAAGGGTTCCTTTTTGCCATTTATAATTTAGTAAGATGTTTTTTATCCATTAACAAGTTACTTTTTGTAACATAGAAAGCTTTTCGTATTAATTTTTTAAAAACTAGCCGATTTTATTAAAGTGGTATTATCATTTTTTCATATTTTCCCTTTTGGCAATGGTTTCAACCATTTGTTTGATTAAAAATTCGATAATATGCGTAAACGCTTACTTTCTTAAGTGGTCTTATGATTTTGACCAGGACTATATATATATATATATATAACTACTTAATTTACTCATATAAAATTAATATACGAAAGTATAGATTTACGCGTAAACTTTAAGTATTTACTTCAAAAGTGCTCAGTATGTAGGTAGAGCTAGTTAGTAATTTATAATTATCCATATATATTTTATAAAGTATCGCCATATATATTCTATAAATTACTATATATATATATATATATATATATATATATATATATATATATAGTAGCTTCCTTCAATCTTGACAAACTAATGATACACACTGTAAGGAGACCTGCGCGTGGATTTTTTATGGCAAGAATTGCGCATCTCCAACCACACCTCTCCTGAGTCGGCGTTGTTAAGTAACTGTGGCTAGTGGAAGTTCGAAACGACTGAAAACAATGCCAAGATAAGCGGAGAACACATACAGCGCCTAGAATTCCCAAATGGTCATCCATCTGGTACTAAAAAAGTTCAACGTTGCTTAACTTCGGTGATCTAACGATAATCGGTGTGTCAACGCGATTATGCCGTGTACAAACACACACACACACACACACACATATGTGTGTGTGTGTGTGTATATATACGGCATAATCGCATCATATGACATACACAGACATGTGTGCGTATAGATATGTGTATGAATGTGTCTGTGTAAATATATATATATATATATTCGTGGCTCCTAATCGCAAAATGAATACCTTTTTATACTCGGGCACATATATAATTATTCACATTTTTCTATAATTATATAGAGAACTATATATAGAAATACATTGCTATTGAGATATAAATGGGCAGATAGCTTGCATTAAAAGAAAACGTAAGCGAAAGACTAAGAGAATGGTTGGGCGGAACTTCGTCAGGATCACGTGATATGAGGAAAGGAACTGAAACAGATACAAATGTTAACATATCGACACGAAATAAAGAACATAATAAAAGGGTCGAGAAGGAGAAAGCGTGTGTTCCTGTGGATGTGTGAACCGTTGGAGATGAGAAGTAGGATAAATACGAGCCGATATACAGGAAGTGCAACCAAAGAAAAAGAGAGAAATTTGTGGATGTGAGTGGGCGTAAATTGACAGCGAAGAGGTCAAATGTCAGAGCGTCTCCGATGTCAATAGAGGCTAGGATGACAAACTGGCCGCGTCAGGTGCCCGTCCTGTCACTTGGGCTGCTCGTTTTGGTGCATCCAGCTCACACTTTCCACAGCTTCTCAGCGGCCCTGCCCTGTCTCGTGTACACTCACTTGCGTCATTCGAACCCGGGCAGAAAAACCGAGAAACATTCAATTACGTCGACAGCGCTGAACCCGAAGATTGATGATCGAAGGATCCAGCGGGTCGATGGAACAGAGGGAGGAAAGGTGCGAAAAGAAACAGAATGGGGAAGGGGAATTAAATAGCGTTCGTAGGTGATTTGGGGTATTTATAACTGCATATGGGAGTGATTTTTGCAGAGCGGCCGAAAAGATTCCGGGTGAAAAGTTACAACTGGTGAAATCCTACGAATAACAGAGCGCACGATTTTGCCAACCATTCGATCATATGCACATATAATTTATTTAATAAATACAACTAGCCAGGAGACTCGATGTTACCCGAAAATGAATCAGGATAAACCAATGGTTGACCCTCCAATATTTTATTGCTATACAGATCGTTATTTAGCCCACAATACATTGTAGTGTATATTGCACTGTAAAGAACCTACTGTTGTTTTTCAAAAATTATTTTATATATAATGGTTTAAATAAAAGTTTAAAATGCAAAAGTCAACTATCATAGTTCAACTGTGCTCTAAACAGAAACATTTCTTTAGAACGCGCCCCTGTCAGATCAAAGATTCAGCTGTTGCTTTTATATGCCGAGCCTTTCTGATTATGTGGTAATAAAACTTCTCAATTGCACTCGTGGTGTTAGGCTATATAAGGTGTTAACTTTGGTCAAAATCATGTTTCTTCTTCCATCGGATTTTTTTCGAGTATCGATACTTATCGAAGGCATTCCGATACCACACTTATTTAAACAAAACTGCGAGGCTCATAAATCACATTTGTCTGAAATTTTCAAAAATACGGCTCATGCGTGTAGGATTCTATAAGGAACGAACTTCCACACATACAGACAAAGTTCCTTTAATATAATAGTAGAGATAATACACTGGATATGAAATCCGCATATTTCGAAACAACAAGCGCCTTTTTATTCACTCAAATTTAATTAACCAAAATTAGAGAGCTTGTGCTTATTGCATTAAAAGTAAGTTGTGTTACAAATATATTATCACCGATAATAAATAGACAGATGTTTATATATTCGTATATAAATATATAAATAATATATATATATATATATATATATATATATATATATATATATATATACTTCAGAATAGTTTTTATTTAACAATCACTTGTTATGGAAACGTGAGATTGTAAGGTTTAAAAAATATTACTGGCAGTAATATTCTATAAGTTATCCCATCTAAACAAGAATTGTTCGATATGCAAGATAGAGCAAATAAATTAAATTGTAATTCGATGAATTAAAAAAAAAAACTCATTGAAATGAATTTCAGATCAAATAATTTTTATTATTCTCAGCAAGACAAAGAAAGCTTTAGAAAGTTAATCTCCTTAACCTATAGGGTTTCGATGTCTACCATCTCATCAGAGGAGAGAAAATATTAACAAATATTTATAAGGTATGCACCCTATTTGCTAAAGTCAGTGAGACATGGAAAGTCAAAACAATAAATTTATCAGAAGTCCTGTAGTAGGAGGAATTGCAGATAAAGGACATGAAAGTTTTTTTAGATCCAGCTTGCTTGGTAAAATCCATGTTATGCGTTCTTTACATCCGTTTGGTAATAAGGTCCAAGTTATATATTGGGTAATCCGCATAGCTGTGTAGATATCCGAATCGGGCAAGTGCTTGTATAAAATTTGTTTGTGGGTCCAGCGATAATAATTCAAAGTCTAGTGGAATTCTTTTCATTAGAAGTCTATATTATTTTTAGTGGCGGGAGGTGTTAATATTAGGGAGAGTAGGTAGTGGCGAGTGGTAGGAAGTGGGGTGAAACATATGTGCATATTCATCTCTATATACACATGAACACACATATACAAACACACACATACGCACAATCTACATATATATAAATACATACATACACAGATACACATACACACACATATATATACATATACACACACATATATAAACATATATATCTATATACATATACATACATATACATACATAAACATACATACATATATATAAATAGATATCTCTTCAAATAGAATTCAAAGAATCATAAAGTTTGACCGGTCGCTTAATTGAGGTCAGGTCGTGTACTAGATATAGAGACTTGGTTCGGGAAAGACAGAGCGGGAACAAGAAGAATATAGAGATAAGAAAAAAAATAAAACAAAAATAAAATTAAAAATAAAAATAAAATGATAGGCCAAATACGTAAATGGAATAATTCGTTTTTTCAGGATTTATATTAGTTTCATCTCAAATCTCTTTGTCAGTTTAAATCGTAATTGTTCCGTCAACTCAATTTATATATACTGCCCATGAACGGCTAATTATTATTGATTTTATACGTATTATATTTCCCTTAGAAAGGAGGATTGACATAAGGTTTAGAATATACTAATTTTTATGAGCTAATTGTGAAACCAATTCTAATATTATTAATGGAACGTTTTATCTTTATTTTATTATCCTTACGGTAATTGTTCAATGCTGAATAAGCTAAAAACAAATGTAATAGAGTAATGATAATACCTTACTGAAAAACGTTTAAAATCAGTAATATCCATAACATTATGCTATTTAATACTATTTAACTGGGGAAAATTTCTACAACTGCATTCAAACACACACAAAGTTACCTATAAATACATGAATATATATATATATATATATATATATATATATATATATATATATATATGCATACATACACAACGTACACATGCATGCACGCATACAATATATATTTTTACATACACGCAACAATACAGTTTATACACACATACGCTCACTTATCTTATATATACTTACATCTAAGCCCATATATACCTACATATAACACGTATGTCCATATATACCTAGATATACTCTCATATATACAAGAATATATATTTAGACATAAAGGAAGTATACCATTATTTAACACTATTATTATTACAATAATTCGTGTAGGTAACTTACCTAAGTTTATCATAGATAATTTTTAACCCCTTTGAGGAGTTAAAAAGTTGAGGAGATACAAAGACGAGAATCATATTATTTAGACGATCAGCGTTTTGTGCCCAACAATTTATTTTTCTACATTGTCACTATCATTCTCAATACAAGTGCTTGTAGTTCGTCAAAGCATTCACCATTAAAAACTTGTAGAAAAGGCAGAGGGATGCAACATTTCATTGATGGGACAGAAGTTAAGGTTTAGATGACATTTCAGAACCTATCAGATTGATGACTCTTTTTAACCCTTTTCAGGAGCAAGAGACTAGTAGCAGATGCACCCGCATAAATGTGACAACAGTACTCCATACATATGTGAATGGTGACCTTGTAGAGATACAGGATACTTTCAGGCATAAGTAACTTTCTAGCACGGTAGAGAGAGCCCACCTTCGTCGCAGCAGCCTTATCAATGCTCTCAATGTATTTGTTCTAACTCATGTTCCCTGTGAACGTTAAGCCAAGGAGTTTGAAAGAAATACTTTCAGGTAATGTATCTTTAGTCAAACTATTGGTGGTTGAGAAATGCCAGGAATTTTAATGACATTCTTTTCCTTCTAACGCACATCCATATCAGAAATTACTTTTCTTTTTAGTCTTACACTGATAATATCTACAACAGAGAGATGAAACCTAGCATTAATGTTGGATGTAGGTGTGTGGCTCCTTCATTCTCTCAAGATGACCTCTTCACCCTGGTCGCATTCTGATTGGAATCTTCCTTCGCCCTCCGGACCGCTTCGTTATTTAATGGAGACATTTATGACAGACACAAGAAAACACACGACACAATCACCATGTATGAGAAATTCAATAAACTATTTATTCTACCAAATGTATACAATATATATACACAAAGGCAATTTACAATTGATAACCTTCAAAATCAGACTACCTAACCTAACTAATGATGAGAGGAGGGGGTGCTTCCCGTCCTCTCACTTACAGGGGGACAGAAAATATGTGCTTGTCTCATGCTGTCCGGACGAAAAAAGAGGTCGATAGAGGAAAGGGAATTATGGGCTGCATTTCTGTGTATCCCTGCGCTTATGGCCAAATCACCACGCGGAAGAGCGTGTTAACAACCGTGACACTGAGATATAGTGGCACAATTCTACAATTAAAAGAATGGTGAATTTTAATAAAATCAGTGTAGCCGCACATTGCATTTATGTACAGTAGAGTAATGCTGTTTTTATGTATTGTCTTAGTTTTTTGGGGTTTATATAAAACTTACGTGTAGGAAGTTAGTAATCTTAGAATAAAGGTACACGTAAACTTAACAACTAGTTTTTTTTTTTTAATTCCGTAAGATATTTGACAAAACGTTAATTTCTATGTCACCATTGAAAATCTAGTTAATTTATATAAATTAAAAAACGTAAGCTAACTCCCATGGTGACATTGAATGATGGAAAAATCACAGTATTTATCTAATTTTTATCAATGGCTCTTTTATGTGATTTTATAAAGGCAAATCTATTAAATATGCCCCCGATGTGAAACTTAAAAGAAGGATTTATTATTATACCTGTTTTTTTATTTTATTTTATCAGTTTACGTTGAGTTAACTGATTTGTGTGTAAGTTTAATTTTTATTTTGTCGCTAATATTTTCTAAAATAATGTTAATACTTGTTTCTCTTTCCATTTTACATGGATTTGACAAATTTTACAAATGAAAGAAAACCATATGTCTTGGCTAATAACGGAAGTATGCCCAAAGTCAAAATTGTATCAGATAGGGGATCCCTCGTCGAATATAATTCACTCGGAGTTTACACCACACCCCTAGACGAGCCCTGAACATCTGGCAATACGATTTTATGGGATCCCTCAAGAAATGCTTGAGCACATTTTTGATCTAAGCAGTCAGCTGATCATTCGTGTTGAAGGTGATACAACGAGTGATGTTTATCTAAACTTCTCCCCCTTCCATATAAAAGTCCATGGGTTTACAATCAGGTTGTGTAAAGGGTAACATCTTGGGACCCAAGCAAGCACTTCTAGGGTTTTCCGGTTCTAGGGTTTTCATGGAGCTAAAATCTTCTACTCACGTGTGCGCTTCTCGCAATTATCCTTTATATTTAATCCTCCACAGAAATAGACAGCAACTCCAAATAGATAGTAAAATATGGTATGTCCCTATTTGAAGGTATGGGAGCTAAATGACGTAGCCTTAACTGGAAACAAGCTCAGACAATTTCGGAGTGAGCAAACTTGACACGTGGAGGTCCATGCAAACTGTTAGACTGAGTGCCGATGTCACATTTATGTCTTTTTGGTAGCCACTCCCTTTTTTTTGCTTGGGATCCACTCTTTATCAAGGTCCGAAAACACTTCAAGGATAAGGGTTAATGAATAAAAGGTGGTGGTGCTGTAAATTAAGTAGAATTTTATTATTTATGAGGACGGCTTAATATGAACTTGTTTACATTAAATTTAAAGTCTACCATGTTTTATTAAACAGGGAAGCATGCCAGCGGAACAGTGTTCCAAAGGCGGAGAGTTCTGGGGAAAAAAGCTTTGTTCATTCAATCTGTGTTTACATTTGATATGTTCATATGCCGATGTGCGCGTGTGTGTTACATGTATTTTCAGACATACCTTCTGCATCGTCGATGTTGGTCTATCTGGAATCATCTTGTGTCTTGGAGGGAGACGGGTATCTGTTTGGACGAAGGTTCAATCACTCCAAAACGATGAATTGGTTTTATAGTTTATTTCACTTTCTAGATGTCTCGAAGAAGGATGGAAAGTGAATCTCTGGCTTGCGTGGTTTCTCTTGGTCTCATTTCTACACACGTCAGCGTCCCTTCCCCCAGTGAAGGGAGGAGATGTCTGTGAAGCTGTCCGTCGCCTTCTAAGTCCAAACCAAATCTCATCGATTCAGCTAACCTGATCACGTGACTCACACGCAATCCGATCAGCTGATCCTGACTTCCAGTCAACGTGTTTACAATATAATTTACCACCTCCCCCTCTCTCCTTCGATACATTTTCTAACACATTTAGGCGCAGGTAGAGAGTGGGTAAAATCATATATAGTGGTTGTAGCTTGTCGTGTATTTTTGTGAAAGTTTGTAAGGGGGAATAGATGTGAATTCAGTCGAGCACTTGCCAAGAAAATAGTCATAGAGCAGAGACAGGCTCGAGACGTGTCCTCTGTGGGAAAGAGGTTGCAGGAAAGAGAAAAGTGCGTCACCTACTAGGTTTCAAAGCCGGTTTTGAACTCTATCAGTGTGTGATAGGGCGGACCGAGCAGCTCCTGCCACGATGTGCCAACAGTACTCTACTTGGCTCTTATACAGATAGAGGATAGCATCGACATGAGATACTTCATTCATCTTTTGATAATATCAATCAGCAACTAATTATAGCTGTATTAATCGCGTGAACTTTTTCGGATACCTAAGATACTCTGCAAACACATTCGAAGACTGTTGCAGTTACAGCGAATTGGATCTTCGTAGCCTGCAGAGAATCGTTCGGACCGTTGACTTGATACTCGTTATTCTGCACGTAAAACCACTGGTACTTAGAAGAACAAGAAAAGCCGTAGCTTGACTGGCACCTTGATTTTGTTTTCTTTTCTTAGCAAACACGATAGTTCTCTTTGGCTTTGCCAATATGCAATTCGTGCTTGCAACTATTGTATGAGGAAGAGCAAAATCATCGTCTCGCGTTTTCTCCATGGCTGCGACTTCGACAACCATCACTCTTTTTTATGCCAAAATATATATTGCCACTTAGAACCTAATAGCCTACTACATAGAATCGTGTCTAATAGGAGACTGTTGGGAGTTGAGTAGCAAAATATCTGCTTCCGATTATATACAAGCTTCTACAGTTTAGTACCGTTAGGGAAGCAGGAAACAGAGAAGGAATTACAAAGTCTAGTCGTCCAAAGAAAGAAATTATCAATGTAGAAGGCTTTTTAGCAATTAAGGACCTCAACAGTGCAATGGGGAAAATTTTGCTGCTTGTAAGGTAAGGTCGAGTGGGAACAAGTGCTACGAATCCATCAGAGCATATTCTGTTAAAACATTTGTAAAAAGGCACAAAGGATGTGACATTGCGACGATGGGACAGAAGTTGGGGGCTTGGTCAAGAGTGTGGGATCTATTAGATTTGGCACTCTTTTCTAGACCATCTTTAAGAGCAATAGACTTGTGGTAAATGCACCAGCCCAGATGTGTAAAAAAAAAATCAATGCATGGTCGAGCTGCGTCTATGTAAAGATATAAGATGCTTTCTGGTGTGAAAAATGTTCTTACACGGTAGAAAGAGCCTACTTCCTTCGCAGCAGTGCCAGTATGCTTAATGTATCCGTTCTAATTTCTTCCAAATTTATTCCAAAGTTGGCATGTCTTTGACTGGATACTGCTGCATAATACTGCAGCTTCTTAACGGATTTCCTTCTGCAGAGAGTCTGATCAATACATCCTGCTAATTAGTGCTTCCAATTCTTATATTTCCCAGACTTTACTGTATACAATAGGGGGGGAATCAGTTGCAGCTAAAATTTTGGAATTATTAAATTCACTATTCTCGAGCTTTCGGTCCAAGTCTCTATCTGGTTCCTATACACAAACCCATAAAAAGTACACATAAACAATTACCCGTTATATTCTACTGCTATTAAATACGTCAAATAACCATGAAACGAAATATATAAATTTCATCATTTGACTGTGGGAATGATAGCTAATTATATATATATATATATATATATATATATATATATATATATATATATATATATATATATATATATATATATATATAAAGGTGTTCCTTAAGTCTTTGACAGACTATGGATACCCACGAAGGGGTGCCTGCACGTGAAATTATTGTGACAGGATGTACTCGATCTCCAACCACACCTCTCCTTAATTGACATTGTTTAATACCAGTGGTGAGGTGTGTACAGGATGACTGAAAACACATGCCGAGATAAGCGGAGAGCTCATACAGCGCCTAGAACTAGAATTCCCAAATGGTCGCCCATCTGGTACTAACCAGGCTCAACGTTGCTTAACTACGGTGATATATATATATATATATATATATATATATATATATATATATATATATCATTCCCAAAATTAAATGATGAAATTCACACTCCCAAAAATTTAATTGTATTTTCTATTCATACGTCTAAATTTCATTATATTAGTCTTACACGTGTTTCGTAGAATAGCAAAATAGCACCAAGAATTTTTATCAGAGGCGGATAGATGTTCCTAAAACTGTTAAAATGTTTATTATATAGAACGAAATATAAAATTTGGAGAAGAAAAAGCACTGGAGAAATGTAAAGTGTTAAAACTCATAAATTAAGTACTTACTTTGTATTGTTTTTATTATAACCAACTCCTGATATAGTTGAATTCAAAATAAACATGGGTAATGTCCTACGTCGCAATGTCTGTTTCTACATGTACACCTTAACGTATGCGTGCTCTAAATGTGGGAATTCAATTTCATTGAGCCTTATATTTGTTACAATTCAAAATAAATGTATAATTTATAAAATATATACATCAATAGTACATTCTTTCTAATATTCTTAAGAACACACACACACACACATACATACACACAATATATATATATATATATATATATATATATATATATATATATATAGGGTATGTATGTTTAGGTAGCATTCTTTATTTAAATAACGATTCTTCGAGAGTTACAAAATATTCATCTTTTTTGAAGTTTACATTAAAAAGACTTTTTTCTTTAAAAGATAACATATTAAACAATGAAAAACAAACCATTACACTATATTCCCGTGTCAGCATGCAACTTGTTACTTTCGCTCAATTTACATCTACAAAAAGCTGGTATCTAACGCATAAACCCAATAAGAGTACACAGAAACCGGTATCTATTGATTTTTGCCACTATTAAATATTTCAAATTATTCTGAAACTAGAAGGACTCGTTAACCAGCGTTCCCCGGTGTAAGCATCCCCCCTTCTTGCTGTTGTTTTTGTTGTTGTTTTTGTTGCCCAACCCCCAACTTTCTCATGTTAGGAACGACTTTCGGAATAGACACCCCATTTTGGCAGTGGGGGTGGCTATCAAAATATTTTTTAACCTTAATAGCTGCCAGGATCCCTTGGCGCAAATACTATGAACCAACGAATAAATTCGAGGCTGGCAGTGTCGATCGGATATAATTAGATTTGTTCTTCGCCCGTGTGTACTAATCTGCCAGTGATTTAAGTGTATAATGCAGGGCTTTGCAAAAACTACTTCTATCTGCCAAATATAAATGAGATTTTCTTAAGCAGCATAGTGGAAAACTTATAAAAGTCGTTAGTTTAAAGTAAAGTGTGTTGGTGGATCTAAGGTAAAAATTTAACTTATAAAACAATTGGTCTATAATTAAACATGTCCTTCTAATAAAAAAAAAACAATATAGTACGGTTCTTGTTGTTTTTGTTGTTGCTCAACCCCTCACCCTTCTAAGGGTAAGAACGGGCTTCTGAATAGACACTTCCAACCTCCTCATATTAAGAACAGCTTTAGAATGGACATCTCAACCTCCTCATGTTGAGAACCGCTCTTGGAATGGTTACCCGCAACATACCCATATTAAGAGCTGCTTCGGAATATACACCCCATCCTGTGAGTGAGGGGATCGAAATATTTGCTCCAAATCTGTCCGGATACCGACGCGCAAATACTATGAACCAAAAGAAATAGAAGTCGTCATTTTAAAGAAAATATTAATGTTATGTTTCAGGTTTTTTTTGGGGGGGGGAAGGTGGGGTGATATCTGGGGCATGTTAATGTGTGCATAGGTATAGAAAAATATAAATAAAAATGTATAAAAAAGGAAACGGCCCGTTATAAAACCGACTAAAAGAAAAAGCAACAAATAGCAATGTTGCTGTTTTGTTAAAGAGATTCGAAAGCGAAAAAACGATGCTATCTGTAAATGTTATGTTTTTTGTTTCATTGATCGCTTTTTTTTGTTTTGTTTTTTGTAGGGTTAGTTTCGTGGTAATACTGCGTGTTTTGTTGACTGCAAGGGTATACGTACGTAAATATATGATTATGAGCGGTTAATATTTTTGTATTTGATTGAATATTTAATATTAAACCAAATACAAATGTTCTTCTGAATTGGCATCTGTATTGTCAAAACCTTATAAGCCTGTCAGGATTTTCTTTCCCAGATAGCTGAAAAATTACCCCTTGTTGTGCCATATTCTATTGTTTCGTGTAGAGAGCGTCGCTATATTTGTAAAGGTCTGAAACGTTCATTTTTGTAATAAGGTGTGTAATCTGGAATAATCGATTTTTCAGCTGTCAACCAATGAAAATTGCCGGAATTTTAGAAGGGAGAAATGGTTATTTTCGAATCGGGAAATGGAAAAGTAATTGTATGTCTATGAGTGCATGATTCAGTTAGGAAAATGTATTTATAATGTGTATATTTCTTCCCGGTCTTGACTGGGCACGGTATGAGGACTTGATATTTAGAGCGTGTATAGATGGTTGTGATTGTGATGATGTTGCTCTTAGGATGAAATGTAAGATTTTATTATAACGACTCTCGTCGTTCTAAGTTACATAAGATAGTGGCTAATAATCTAGACATAATAAATTTGTGGCATATTTCATTGCAAACCTACAGTATTTTGGTCCATAGGGGAATTTATGCAATCAAAATATTATATAAGAAACTAAGGATAATAAAGTAACAATAAATGATATAAACGCTTATCCATTTAGTTTTGAAAACCTTGTATTGATGATTGGTTTAGATAAATAAAAAAATATTTCCTTTAGGAAGAATAGTTCTTTTTATGGTATTTGCTATGTCATTTCTAATTTGTAAAAGGTTGTATGTATTATATAATTGCTTTATGAAGTATAATAAATCTTTCAATAATTGTTAGTAAAGTGTCTAATTTAAATGTTTCACTTCGACGTGTGCAGCTGCAATTGCACGTTGTAATTCGATCAGCTGAAAATATATCAAAATTCTTTGTAACATAAAGAAACTATCATATGGGTATGACAGCCTAGGATAAGAATAAGGTAATGTGGTTAAAATGTAAAGAAAAGAATGTCAAATAGAAAAACAGTTAAATATAATCGTTACTTTCTATCAAACAAACATTTAACCTTAAGGAAACACAATAACATTTTTTAACTGCCGACGAATCAGAAAAACCTAGTGACAAGTTGATGTTAGGTCCGTGAGGAAGGTCAAAGTACGTTGTGTTGTTTAATTATTCACATAACGAAATCTCAATTTTTGTAAAATATTGACTATAATTGACCAGAAAAATATTTCAAAATGAGCTACTTTTTGTAAATAGGTTTTAAAGATATTTCGGCTGGATTTTGTAAGCTTGGAATTACGCTAGAGCTGAGGAAAAAGGTGTCGACAAACTCACAATTGCCGGATTAGCGCAGAAACATCTTTTATAAATACCGCCATCCATTATTATAAAATTATATAAGCCTCTCGATCTTTCTCCAAGGTTCAGAAGATTTTTGGAGCCTTCTGGATCTTTCTAAATCTTTTTATTTCTTTTACTCCGTTACTGTAGATTTTCGTGAAAAATATTTCTAAATAACAAATGAGACCGCTATATATATAAAAAAACAAAACAAATTTAGCCTTCATAACATGAAGTAAACTGAGATGACTAGAAATCCAAACGCATCTAAGAAATCAGAAACCGCGATTTCTGGAAAATATATAATAGTGTAGTTTACAATCAAAAATTTCCCCATAATAAAACAACCATTAAGTCGTTTCCACGGCAACAGGCAAAGATGACATTGCTTGCCTAACCGTTTGCTTTAAACCTCACCTTGAACTCGGTGAACAAATTCCTCCTGAATTCCATACTACCGACAGAAACCACACGAGATAATTTTATTATTACGCCTTTCTATGTACTGTATGTCAGAAAACTCGTTGGCAACTCCGTAGCATGTGGATTATATTTTATCCCTGATCTAATAAACACAGAAATGTTCTTCTGATATTTGATTCTGTATTGTCAAAACCTTATAATAATACCTTGCAGAATTTTCGTTCCGCGATAGTTGAAAAATGCCCCTTATTGTGCCAGATTCCAAGCACTTTAACAAGATAACTTACCCGCAAAATTATCGCTTTCTAAATTTCCTAGAGCTATTCGCTAAGCTCATTGAGTGTGAAACAAAAATGTAGTAGGCAAAAAAAAAAAAAAAAATGTTCTGTCAGCAACAGTACAACTTCAAAATAGTCAATATCGCCCACCTCCAGAAGAGAGGGAATTCCTGTCCGTGATAACCGTGGTAAAAGAAGACACACTCCAATCGCCAGAAACACCCACACACACAGTTTGCAGGACACTGCCGACTCGTCTCTAGCCTCCTGCTTTTATAGTGGCCGGGAATTATCCATTTGCATAATCACATGAGACAGAAACGTGATTTTCCGAGAGTTGCATGGGGTAAATGCTAATAAAAACCCCCGGACGCCATCTTGGAATTCTCTTTTTCCCCCCAACTGGTGACACAACAGACGTACCCGAGGTAAGCTCTTTTTCCCCTCATTTTAGTTATTGCTACTTCTGCTACAGAGTGATACATCAATCTAGCTATAGTTCACCATCACTAAAATACAATACTTCTCCCTGAGTAGCTGTATGGATTCAAGCTATTCTGGTTTAGTCCATCTCTCTAAACGTATTCACCTAACACTATATGGATTGGGTAAGATTAGAATTACAGTGTTAGATATTTCCCAGATATTTGAATATTTTTTCACGGATGTTTTTTTTTTTACAAAATATCAACTAATGGTTTTAAAGAATAAATCTCTATACTTATATATAAGTGAGTCGGTCGGTATGACGTACGCCTCATCACGAATCGTCTACAACTAGATGTAGATAGAAAAGACGTTGTGTGCCGGAGAATGCTAAGCAACCTAAAGGATTATTAATTTGATCGTTGTTGGCGTCTAGAAAATATGTATCAAGATGAAACATTATTTTAGGATAAAAATATTACGGTAGAAGTGTATCAGGAACGTTAAATGAACACAAATGGCAGAACATAAACAATGGAGATGATTTTAGTGATGACATCAGGTGATCTTAATGTAACGTGAGTTAGTGACGTAATGGGGAAGTTAGAAGAAAGACGTACAGTTTTAGTTTAGAGTTGCAAGTCAGACTGGAAAAGGTGAGAACAAGTTAGCACGAAAGATATCGTCTTCGCGTTTTGGAAACTGGGAGAAACACGAGTCAAGCATAATAAGAATCAAAGCGTAGATTCCATAAACAAAGTTTCTTTCCTAGAACTGCACGACTGCGGAACTCTCTTCTGTTTGCCTGTTTCCCATCAAACTACAACTTGGTTGTCTTCAAATCCAACGTAAATAAATTCTTCATGAACCGCCTCCTTAAGTGATACAATTTACCAAATTTCCATTACTAACGATTACTACAATATTATCCCATTACTATACACTCAATAACTCTTATCCTCGAATGGCTTCTGGGCTTTGATAAGAGGTGACTCCTATGTAAAAAACATATGAATATAGAAAGCATATTACCAAAGGAAGCATATTAACAAAGAAAGCATATTAATAAATGCTGTGGTGGCACACATTCATTTGCATATGTGGATAGTAATTACACATAAATAGGAAGTCTCAGTCAGTCTGAGTGTGTGTTCACCAGAAGCCACCGAAGGCCGCCGAGAGAAGATATGTTTCTCCAGCAAAGACTCTCTTATTTGAGACCCTTATGTAAATATCCTGTAAATATACCTTTTCCTAATACACTTCTTATTTGATCTACCTTTGTTTGTTGAGTCGTCATTTGTATTGCTTTCTACGTTACTTGTTTCAACATGCAAACTTAACAATAAAGAAAGTATATTAATAAAGGACATTCAATTGTTTTTCTGAACATTTTACAGTCAACGGAGAAAAAAGGCCAAAGACCCTAGTGTTTTGATGTGATATTTTGAATAAAATTAACTAGTTATGACCAAAGTTTCATTTCATTCGGACAAAACACTAAGAAACGGGGCTTAACTAGAGTTGGGGCCCGTTTTTTTTGGGGGGGAGCACCCTGTATATCATGAAGTCCATTACAAAAGACAATAATCAATATTAATAAATTATCTGATTAAAATACTTATATAGAGTTCAGCAGTTGCAGCAAGAGTTCATTGTGTTCTTTAATTTTTTGGAGTACCTCCACCACACGGTTCCTGCCGGTTTTAAATATTTTGTTCAAATATACAGTCGTAAAAACAGAAATATATTAAAATAAATAAGCATATATATTTGATGGATAAGTAATAAAAGTCTTGTGGTAATGAAAACATTTATTGTAGAAACAAAGTAAGTAAATAACTAAATAAAATAGAACACGATTTTGGCAATTTTCCAAACGTTAAAAACATGAACATTATATCACTTTTACACTGAATAATTGAAATAAAAAGCAAATAACACGTAACCCATAGCAGAAGCAATTCATATCGATTGTTTCCGGGGGCCTTAAAACTCGATGAAATTAATATGAAACGGTAATCTTCTACAGACTGTATATATATATATATATATATATATATATATATATATATATATATATATATATATATATATATATATATATAATATGTGTGTATATATGTGTATACATCTATGTATATATGTGTGTATATGTGTATATATATGTATATGTGCATGTATATATTTATGTGTATGTGTATATATATATGTGTGTATATATATACGCGTGTATATATATGTGTGTGTGTGGATAATCGTTTGTATATATATATGTGTGTGTATATATGTGTGTATATACATATGCGTGTATATGTGTATATATGTGTGTATATATGTGTGTATATATGTGTTTACAAATATGTGTGTGTACATATATATATGTGTATATATATGTGTGGGCATATATATGTGTGTGTGTGTGTGTGCATACATATATATATAGTTCTTAATTTTTATTATTCTTTTTTGTCCTAATGTTATTTCATTATCTTTTCATATTTGACTAGCGAGGGGTACCCGGCGTTGCCCGGGTGTTTGTAGGTGTGTGTGTGAAAAAAACCCGAAGAAAAACAGGTGCACGTGAAAAAAAACGAAGCCATGACAACGCGCAACTGGAAAATAGTAAAGTGTAAAAAAAAAACAGGTGCGCGTTTTTGATTGACGTGACGGCGATAGGTATTCAGCAGTTAGCATTTTGTGCGGGACAGTTTTTAATGAGGTCAATAAATCGGTTTGTTTGTTTTTAAAAACCCGCTCCCTGTTTATTAGGAGGAGCGTCTCGTCTCAAAATGAAAGCTACCGTCTGATATGACGAAGTCGACATTGACCAAACGTTACTTAGCTCTCTAGAGATCACTGGCTTAAGGCCAGTGGGTATTTATTTGCTCCCCCACCGAGCAAATTAGGCACAAGGCCAATTTTTAATGTGAAGGGTGAAGGGAGGGGGATGGGAAAAAGGGAACCAGCTCCCGAGAGGTGGGAAATGGGAGCTTGTTAAAGGTCAGGTATGTGGGGTTGCTACCGCATCTTGTCTTTGCTTGCAGTATCTGTCGGAACAGATACTGCACTTTGATCTTGTCGCCTTGGCCCCGGAGGGTGCGCAGGTAGTGTTTATTGCTTTGCTTCTCCACTGAGAAAATTAGGCACAAGGCCGTTTTTTAATGTGGAGAGAGAGGGAGGGGGGAGGGAAAAGGGGGACCAGCTCCCGAGAGGTGAGAAATGGGAGCTAGATAGTCACCGTTGGTATGAAGGGTTGCCTCTTCATTGACCAAGATCAGATATGTGGGGTTTGGATTTATTTGCTTCCCCACTGAGCAAATTAGGCACAAGGCCGTTTTTTAATGTGGAGATAGAGGGAGGGGGGAGGGAAAGGGGGGGCCAGCTCCCGAGAGGTGGGAAATGGGAGCTGGATTGTGACTGTTGGTATGAAGGGTTGCCCCTACATTGACCAATGTCAGATATGTGGGGTTACCCCCACATATGGTCTTTGCTTGCAGCATCCGTCGGAACAGATACTACATTTTGATCTTGTCGCCCGTTGGATTTATTTGCTTCCCCACTGAGCAAATTAGGCACAAGGCCGTTATTTAATGTGGAGATAGAGAGAGGGGGGAGAGAAATGGGGGACCAGCTCCCGAGAGGTGGGAAATGGGAGCTGGATAGTAACTGTTGGTCTGTAGGGTGATCCCTACATTGACTAAGGTCAGATATGGTCTTTGCTAGGCATAGCTTGCAGCATCTGTCGGAACAGATACTACACTTTGATTGGATTTATTTGCTTCCCCACTGAGCAAATTAGGCACAAGGCCGTTTTTTAATGTGGAGATAGGGGGAGGGGGAGGGAAAGGGGGACCAGCTCCCGAGGGTGGAAATGGGAGCTGGATAAGTAACTGTTGGTATGAAGGGTTGCCCCTCCAGTGACCAAGGTCAGATATGTGGGGTTTGGATTTATTTGGTTCCCCACTGAGCAAATTAGGCACAAGGCCGTTTTTTAATGTGGAGATGGGGGAAGGGGCAGGGAAAGGGGGGTCCAGCTCCCGAGAGGTGGGAAATGGGAGCTGGATTAGTAACTGTTGGTATGAACGGTTGCCCCTTCAGTGACCAAGGTCAGATATCTGGGGTGGATTTATTTGCTTCCCCACTGAGCAAATTAGGCACAAGGCCGTTTTTTAATGTGGAGAGAGAGGGAGGGAGAGGGAAAAGGGGGACCAGCTCCCGAGAGGTGGGAAATGGGAGCTGGTTAGTAACTGTTGGTATGAAGGGTTGCCCCTACATTGACCAAGGTCAGATATGTGGGGTTACCGCCACATATGGTCTTTGCTAGTCATAGCTTGCAGCATCCGTCGGAACAGATACTACACTTTGAGGTATTTATTTGCTCCCCCACTGAGCAAATTAGGTACAATGCCGATTTTTAAAGTGAGGAGTGAAGGGGAAATGGGGACCAACTCCCCGGGAAGTAGGATAGTGACAATTGGTATGAAGGGTTGCCCCTACATTGACCAAGGTCTTATATGTGGGGTTTCCCCCACATAGGGTCTTTGCTTGCAGTATTTGCAGGAACAGATACTACACTTATGTGGAATAATTAACGTTTTAAAGTCAATAAAATTAAATAGACAGGCTCGCTCCGTGATTAAGTGTGAGATATTACAATTTATAGATTATATAAAATGTTTTACGAAGTTGTGAAGCGAGCGAGCGCTTCTCTGAAAGAAGCCTTTTGTGGACATCGAGGAAAAGCGTGCATACATACATACATACATACATACATACATACATACATACATACATACATACATACATACATTTTCGCTTTTATATATATAGATGACCGCACGGTTTTCTTGATGTTTTATACAAAAGAAACAATAATTATACGTCCAATACTAACTAGCATGACTTCGATAACACAAAAGTTATGAGCAAAAGAATGAAAATCGTGTTCCTACTTAATATTCACTCCTGCCAAACAGGGAGCAGGTTTCAGCCAGTACAGAGACGTAGAATCGGTCATCCCTGTGTGCAGTTTCCGCAGCGTTATGGCGGAGGAAAAAAAGCTGCAGATGTGCTAAAAACGTACCAAATTCATCAACATCGCTACAATGTTCAAATTTGAACAGTGAGCACTTTCAACAATAGTAGAGGGGGGGGCGGTCAGAAGGTCCCGCTGTTTGCACTCCCAGCAGCAAGCTCACATGGCTAAAGACTGTCCAAAATGACACAGTGCAAAAGTCCCTGCTGCTGCCAAGCTCCCGGAAAATAAGCAGGATGTGGCTCATTTATCCCCGCAGAACTCGGCTGGGCCACCGTCACCAAAAAATAGGAAGACCGAAAACCCTGACAATCCAACGAGAAACAAAATCCAGCCCACAGTAGAGCCGCAGTCCCCCGGTACAAGCGTTTCAACAACGGGGAAAGAACCTATACCATCAACCTCCAACGCGGACAAACGAAAGCATCCGGTCTCCTCGTCAGAATCGGAAGAGGAAGCAGCGTCGAAGGAGGATGCAGAGACAGGGGAAAAAGAACATGCGGAGAGCAAAGACAGGTTGAGAAGGAAAATTCAAAGAGCAGAAAGCCGCCTCCATCCCCACCGCAATGATTCTGCAATATCCCAGCCTGAGGAACCTAAGCCCTAGCCCCCACTCAGATTGAACAACTCACTTCTCCCCTAACCCAAACCCTTCACACATTTAACCTTTTCCCTCCTGCGACAAGTCTCCAAATAGCGTACAGGAGCCGAAGAAAAAAGGAACCTCCCGCCGGGAATCAGGATCTGCGAATGTGATTCTTTACAAGTCTTGCTTCACTTGAAAGGTAAGCAGAAGTCGCAGTTACTAAGAGTGCAACAGTTTCAATTCTTCGGAGGGAGAAAACTCAGCGATCCCAGATCCCATCATCTATGCTGATTACATTCGTCTATACAGAAAGAGTTAACAGGACCAAAGCCCTGTGGAAAATGATCGATGGGGCGAAGGAAGCAATACCAGAGCAGAAGCTATCCGACGAGGAGCACCAGTTTCTTAAAGAGCTGGTAATAAAATGCGAAGGTAGGGCCCCTCTTTATGTACACTTCTTACAGAGCATTTAAGATAACATTTCCCCTGAATGTGGGATGCGTGGTGTTAGACGGGCAGATTACGTCCCAACTGTTTTTATATCTTCACTCCCGAGGACTTCACTCCTGTGTGTGACAATGCTTGAGTATAACGATTATAGGTTTGTATCTGGGTAGTTGAAATATGAGGGCGTGTGCTAAGGGATCTGGTGTCTTTTAAGGTAGATATCACTGTTTTATACCAAGGTCCAGAGGAAAAAAATGAACATTTTTATTTAAATGTTTTTGTTTGTTTATACATTTTGTTTATACATAAACAGTCTTGTAAATAAAACTATTTTTGTATCAATTAAAAAAAAAAGATGTTTTGAAATTATGTATTATGAAAAATGTGCATATAACAAAACGTACTTGTAAATAAAACTATGTACTTTTTAGGCCATTAGTAAAGATTTTTGTAAATTGTTGTGGAGACGCCCACTAATTAACATACGTGGGTGAAAAGATATAGATAAAGGTATCAAGTCAGCAAGACCGGAGAGCTGTGTTCGAACGCCGGATAGGAAAGACGCATGTGCCGGTTGCTCCATGAAAGACTTTAACACGTCCTCTGCCGGACAATCTTCCAACTGCAGTACAACTGCACCTTTGTAAATATGTATTATATTTTCGTCTTGATATATTTGTTTTAATTTTACTTTCTGCGTTCGTGTTGTTATTGATACAGGCACAGCAGATTTCGAAAAAAGATTAACGCGTGAGAAAATATACTATCAAACTCAACAGTGGTATTCGGGAAATACTCGTCAAAGATTGGGAAAAAAATTCACTCGGAAATTCAATGTTTAAAACGCAGCAACTACGAAATTGTCACCAAGATTTTTTTGTGACTACTTGAAAAGGAAATTAAAAACCCGGGACACTTGAAAAAAAATAAAATAAATAAATAAAACAGCAAGCACTTTATTTCAAAGTGTCTACAAGAAAAAAACTTGAAAGTTGCAGTAACCTTTTCTGCAAAGTGCACACAAAAAAAGTGTTTCGCTAGGATACCGTGAACTTATTCGGTAGACGGTTTTGAAAGAAAAAGCTATTTATTTTTCTCAGTGTGCTAAGAAGGGAATTTTTTTCTTTCTTGTACGTAATTAATAACGTAACAAAATGAATCGGTTGTTCGTAGTTATTAAAGAAAGGAAATTGTAAAAGTGACTGATTTACTAATTTGAAAAACAAAATGGGGGATCTTATCAAGTTATTCGCAGAAATGCAAATGCGTCAACAAGAAAGAGACGAATTACAGAAAAAAGAACTACAAGAAAGAGACGAAAGACAGAATGAATGGCTTCTTAAATGTATTGAGCAAATGCAACTTGGTCAAAAAGATTTGTTGGAAAGATTAACGACTAATTCTGCACAGGAAAGCAATACGACTTTTTCCAACGCAACAATTGTGAATAGCATAGGTGTGTTCACGTACCTACCAGAAGAGGATAAAACTTTTGAGGCATACTTAAGAGGTATGAAGATATTTTCGAAACAGATTGCGAAAGCTGGTCAAACGCAAAGAAAGTAAGTTTATTACTTCGAAAGCTTGGTGCCAGTGAATGAAGTGAATAGTATCAGTAAGTAAAGAATTGCCTTTTAGAAAGGTTTTATTAACTGTAAAATACACGTACGCTCTTGAAAGGATCGAGCGGGAAAATGAAACAGAGGGCGCTTTTATTATGAATGTCAATCCCAAGGGGGATAACTCTTAACAACAAATTAAATCATAACATTTTCCCCGTTCTAAAGTATTCAAGTAAGGGGTAATTAATTATAGACAAATTTTTTTTTTTTTTTTTTTTTTTTTTACAATCACATAAGAATCATTTTATTTACAAATAACATATGAACCCAAACTGCAGTTTTTTTCAGTATTTAGTCACAAAATCCTTATATTTACTAGGGAATTGTCGAACTCGGGACGACCTCCGCACAGATTGGCAGGAATGCTGATTTTCAGTATTATTTTTTAGTGAAATCTGATTTTCTTCAAGATCAGACGATTGATTTTTGTCTTCCTCATGACCAATGTTTTCATTAGTAGAAGGTTCAAATAAAGTCTCTGAAGTAGTAGGATTATTATTAGAGTTTTCTTCATTTGATGAGTTTGGAGCTAAGTCTCGAACGTTGACAGTGGTTTCAGTACCAGAAGGTAGTTGAACATAAGCGTAGTGGGGGTTGACATCTATTAGGGTGGCAGGCGTTACAGGAGGGTCATGTTTACTTGTTTTAGTGTGGTTTCAAATATATATTGGGCCTGGTTTAACCCAAGAAGGAATTGAAATTCCGGAAGCAGATTTACGACTATATTTGAATAGTCTATCATGGGGAGTCATATTAGTGGCAGTACAAAGTAATGATCTAATTGAATAAAGTGCGTCCGGTAGTATGTCTTCCCAATAAGGTAGTTTCATTTGATTAGAATGTAATGTTGTTTGAATGGCCTTCCATAAGGTACCGTTGAGTTTTTCAATCTGTCCATTACCTTCAGGATGATACCTACTTGTTTTAGAAGTAGCAATTCCTTTTTTGTGTAAAAAATCCTTTATTTCTCTTGCTAAGAAATCAGAAGCACGGTCAGTATGTATCATGTCAGGCAAACCAAAAATTGAAAAGAGTTTGTTTAGACAGTGGATAATGGTTTTGCTTGTCATATCTCTGCAAGGAAAAGTGAAAGGAAAACGGGAATACTCATCAATTAGAGTAAGTAGATATTTGTTGCCATGTATAGAAGTAGGTAGAGGGCCTTTAAAATCAAGATTTAATCGTTGAAAAGGTAATATGGCTTGAATGAGAGTCCCTCCATTGGTATTGGCGAATTTGGGTTTCAGTAATTGACAGGATGAGCAAGAGTCAGTAATATTCTTAATTTGATCCAAAGTAAAAGGGAGGTTCCTCGTTCTTATAAAATGGCTTAATCTTGAAACACCAGGATGACATAATTGTTTATGTAAATCACGAAGATCTTGTAGATTGTAAGTAAGAGCAGAGATGCGAGAGAATGTGTCAGCAGCAATATTTTCAGGTCCAGGTCGATAAACTATAGTGAAATTGTATTGGGATAATTCTATACGCCAACGACATATTTTGTCATTCTTAATTTTATATTTTCTTTTATTGTCGAATATGAAGCTGATGCTCTTCTGATCTGTGATGACTTTAAAGTGCCTGCCGAGTAGAAAGTGTCGCCACTTACGGAGAGCTTCTACAATAGCGGCTGCCTCTTTTTCTACTGCATGGTGCTTAATTTCGTTAGTATTGAGAGTTCTACCGTTATTAAAGTGGCGTCTTTTAGATCATTTTTCAATGTTTGAAAAGATTTTAATACAGATGGAGGTAGTGGAAATTCTTTGTTTTGATTTAGTAATAAAATTTTATCAGAAAATTTAATGAATTTGCAGTAATAGGAAAACATTCCAACTATTCTTTTTTGAGATTTAAGATTCAGCGGAGGTGGCATTTCGAGTAATGGTTTTAGTCTTTGATAATCGGGAGCAGCCAGAGCTATAGTTTTGTTTTTAGGTATTGTGAAGAGTTTAAGTTTTTTAGCAGTATTTTCATTAATGAATGTTTTTACACTGCCGGGGTCCACCATAGCGTTCACGAAGTGCCCGTTAATTTGGCATTGAGTGAATGTGACATCTTTGGAGTTAGTTCCTAGTCAGGATAGAGAAGGTGAGGGGTAGTCAAAGTCGTCATAAAGAACAGCAGTATGAGTGTTAGAAATAGAAGATTTACACACTTTAGCCCAATGACCATTTTTTTTGCATTTTTTACATTCGGCGTTTCGTGCAGGACATAAATATCGAGGATGACGTGATTTTCCACAGAAAAAACAAACCCCTTTTGGATGCATATTTTCTTTAGTCACAGCTATACGATTGTAGCCCGAAGGATTATTTGTAGCTGCTACAGTAAAGTTATTTGCGTAGCTTATCGAATGCTTTTCTGCTTGTTCAAGAGATCTGGCCGTGGCATATGTGTCTTGTAAAGTCAGGATGGGTTTTTCTAACAGTCGTTGTCGGATGGACGAAGAAGAAATTCCGCCGATGAAAGCTTCCCGAATGTATTGATTTTTGTTTTCTTCAGCAGAAACCGCTTCGAAGTTACATGTTTTGGCAAGCATTTCCAATTGTAGTATGAAGGCATCTATATTTTGTGTTGTTTGTTGCTTCGTCGTCATCAATCGATATCTATTATAAACAATATTTTCAGGTTTTAAATAAGCGGCGTCTAATGTTCTTAATGCACTATCGTAGTCGGTTTTATCGCTTATTAAATCGAAAACAGAGGCTGAAATACAATTGATCAAGGCAAAGAAATTATCTGAAGTGTTTTCGATTAATCCGTTATTATGTGAGCGGATATAATTCTGGAGGGTTAATTTCCAATGCCTATAGGATTTTTCGGAATTAGGACATGTAGGTTCCACCTCGAATCTGTCGGGACGTAAGATTCGATCCATTTTTTTTTTTTTTTTTTTTTTGTAAAAAAAAAAAAAAAAAAAAAATTGTCTATAATTAATTACCCCTTACTTGAATACTTTAGGACGGGGAAAATGTTATGATTTAATTTGTTGTTAAGAGTTATCCCCCTTGGGATTGACATTCATAATAAAAGCGCCCTCTGTTTCATTTTCCCGCTCGATCCTTTCAAGAGCGTACGTGTATTTTACAGTTAATATAATTGAAGTGAATAGTATCAGTAAGTAAAGAATTGCCTTTTAGAAAGGTTTTATTAACTGTAAAATACACGTACGCTCTTGAAAGGATCGAGCGGGAAAATGAAACAGAGGGCGCTTTTATTATGAATGTCAATCCCAAGGGGGATAACTCTTAACAACAAATTAAATCATAACAGTGAACATTGCAAATTTGTTGATTTCATATTGCCAAAGAGAACGAACCAGTTAGACTTCTCTGAGACCGTAAAACTTCTTAAGGAGTTATTCGCACCGAACATGTCTCTTTTTCACAAGAGATGGTCGTGTATGAAGTTTAAGAAAACGGAAGAACAGGACTACTTGACATATGCGTCAGTAGTGAATAAACACTGCGACAATTTTAAATTATCGGAACTTACAGTGGACGACTTCACATGTTTAATTTTTGCGCAGGGGCTAGCTTCTACAAAATATTCAGAGATCCGAAGACGCCTTCTCTCAAAATTAGAGACAGAACAAGGTCTGATACTGCAAAAGTTAGCAGAAGATTGTCTAAGGGCAGTATCACTAAAAAAGACTCCAGAGATATAGAAGAAGCAGGAGTGTCGTACATAAGGAAGATTAAAAAATCTGGCAGAAACGCAGGGTAAAGAAAGTATGAGACTCGTCAAAATCCAAAAGATTACGCGAGTTATAAATACTCAAACTCTAATTACAGAAAACGAAATTACGATTCAAGTCAAAGGAACTATAGAAAAATCGGGACCAAGTAATAATTGCGGAAGATGTGATGAAAAACATTGTGGAAAGGATTGTCCTTACAAAAATATCAGATGATTCAATTGCGACAAAGTCGGACATAAGAGTATTTGTTGCAGAACAAAATATAGAGTACACCAAATGAGAACAAACGACGAAGAGAAAGACAATTTACGAAAATATGTGTTGGTTAATATTTTCGGCAAATAAATAAAATGTCAACTTGATTCTGGAGCAGATATGTCGGTAATAAACGTTAGCACTTGGAAAAAACTGGATAAACCGACTCTGAAAAAGTCAAGTAAGGGTGCTAGAACGGTGACAGGAGACGAAAGTCGGCCTGTCCATTAATTTAAATGGCACGGCGAAGAAATTGAAAATCTTCGTAATTAAAGAAAGCGATAATTTATTGGGAACAGATTTTATTGAAAAATACAACCTTTAGGATAAACCGATGAACGTTTTTGTAAAAAAAAATAACCAGCTGCACAACGTCAGAAAATATTAAAAATGAACTAAAGAACGAATTCCCAGAAATATTTACTACGGGACTGGGAAGATGTAATAAATTTAAAGCTGCGTTCGAGCTAAAAAAGGATGCAACACCAGTATTTAAGAAAAAAAACGGAACGTGCCGTTCGCCGGATTAGACAAAATAGATAGCGAATTAGACAGACTTGAAAGAACGGGCATTTTATCGAAAATCGAAACTAGCGTTTGGGCAGCGCCTACTGTGTACGTAAAGAAGAAATCGGAACAAATTCGAGTCTGCGGAGATATTTCAACCGGGTTAAATAATATGCTATACGATCACCATTACCCTTTACCAAGCCAGGAATAGATTTTTGCCAAACTAAATGGTGGGAAAATATTTTCAAAAGTAGATTTTTCCGACGCGTATTTGCAAATTCCGATAGAAGAAAAATGCTCAAAGATTTTATGCATTAACACACACAAAGGGTTATTCAAGTATAACCGATTACCGTTCGGGATAAAAGTCGCGCCGGTGATATTCCAGCAAGCGATGGCCACAATGCTGAACGGTTTAGATTGTGATTGTGCATACCTGGATGACATAATCATAAGGATCGCATCCATAAGTGAACATATAGAGCGTTTAAAACAAGTGTTCACAAGAATAAACGAGTACGGATTCAAGGTTGAAGAAAACAAATGTGAGTTTTGTCTAGACGAAATCAAGTATTTAGGATAAATAATAAGTGAAGATGGTCGACGCCCTGATCCAGAAAGAGCGATAGCAATTAGGAACATGCCAACACCACATAACGTGACGACTTTACAGAGCTTCTTAGGCCTCACGAACTACTACCAAGTATTTATCAAAGGCATGAACGGCCTAAGAGCTCCGCTGAACGAATTATTAAAGAAAGAAACACCATGGATATGGACAAAAGAATGTCAAGACTCATTTGAGGAAATTAAAAAGACTTTGACGTCAGATTTATCCTTAACTTATTACGACCCAAAATTACAAATAATTGTTGCGAGTGATGCGAGCTCGTATGGTATAGGAGCATGTATACAGCATATCATACCAAGTGGAACGAAGAAACCTATAGCGCACGCTTCAAGGACCCTAATTCTGACAGAGAAGGCTTACTCCCAAATAGAAAAGGAAGCATTAAGCATTATTTTCGCGGTGACGGAATTTCACCGGGATCTGTACGGAAGACATTTTATACTGGAAACAGACCACAAGCCCCTAGTGACTATTTTCAGCTCAAAAAAGGGCTTACCAGTATATACGGCAAATCGGTTACTCCGTTGGGGTACGATCTTGCTAAATTATGATTTTCAAATAAAACATCTACGTTCGGGAAAAATAGGTCATGCGGATGGATTGTCAAGGCTTATACCGAAAAGGGATGAAACCTTTGAAGAGTCAGTAATTGCAGCTATATGTTCCAATTATGAGGAAAAAACTTGGTGGCGAATATAATAAGAGAATTACCAGTCATGCTTACTGATATAAAAAGGGAGGCTGAAAATGACGACGTCATCAAAGACATAAAGAAAAAATTAAGGGAAAATGACGGAAAAACGCAAAGTATATTTTCCTTATACAATGAGGTATTATTATATAATGAAAGAGTTGTTGTACCGAAAACCTTGCAGAAAAAAAACCTTACATGATTTTCATACAGGACACCCGGGTATAAATAGGATGAAGACACTTATGAGGAGTTATGTTTACTGGCGTAATATGGATGTGGATATTGCATTAACCGTAAACAAATTTAAAGGTTGTGCGTTAGCCGCTAAGGCACCACCGATAGTTCATAAACCTTGGAAACAAACTGACCATCCATGGTCACGCATTCATCTAGTCTTTGCTGGACCAATCGAGGGACAATACTACCTAATCATAGTAGATAGTTTTTCCATATGGCCGGAAGTAAAGCGGGTAGAAAACCCAAACGGCAGATAACACAATAACTTTTCTGCATGAAATATTTGCACGTTTTGGGGTACCAAATATTGTAGTCACAGATAACGGAACACAATTTACTTCAAGTGTTTTCAAGGATTTTTGTGAATCGTTTCAGATAAACCATACAACTACACCACCGTTCCATCCTTGATCAAATGGATTAGCGGAAAGGTTCGTAGATACGATAAAGCGTGCCTTTAGAAAATCGATAGGGACACCGACGGATAAAGCATTACAACAGTTCCTGCAAATATACAGGATAACTGAGAACTCAAATACACCGCCGAAATTATCGCCAGCAGAATTAATGTTTGCGAGAAAAATAAAATCACCATTTGATAAATTAATACCAAAGCAAGCAGTCGTATATAAAACGACACACACATCACGTAAAAGGTTTAAACCTGGTTATCAGGTATATTCTAAATGTTTTAAAAATAATATGTCATATTGGGAGTCGGGTACGGTAGATAAACGTATCAGCGACTTGATCTACATGATAAAAGGTCCAAAACGGATACACAAAAGACCCCAAAATACATTTAGAAAACGTTATAGGAAGGACAACGAACATGACAAACCTGGGGAACAGGAAGATCCAATTGATATAGTATACGAAACGTTTTATATTGAACCACGACAGACCATGTCCGAACCGAGGAGATCGGGAAGGAAAAGAAAGGCTATAGACCCAATGATAATGAACCCCAAAAGGAAAAGATATTGAAATCTTGACGACTTCAAATCTTGGGAGGAGGGTGTTGTGGAGACGCCCACTAATTAGCATACGTGGGTGAAAAGATATAGATATAGATATCAAGTCAGCAAGACCGGAGAGCTGTGTTCGAACGCCGCATAGGCAAGACGTATGTGCCGGTTGCTCCATGAAAGACTTTAACACGCCCTCTGCCGGACAATCTTCCAACTGCAGTACAACTGCACCTTTGTAAATATGTATTATATTTTCGTCGTAATATATTTGTTTTAATTTTACTTTCTGCGTTCGTGTTGTTATTGATACAGGCACAACATAAATAAAACCCTTTTTTACGTAAATATTCTGTGATGGCAAATTTATAAATGTGTGGTTAAGTTGCATTGCTTTGTTCAACCAGAAGTAAAAAAAAGTGTTGTTAAAGAAAAATGTGTCTTTTCGGGTTATTACTCATTCTAGGATGCCTCAAATCGCATTGATCCTAAAAAAGCTGTAGCTGTGGAATCTCCTTGCTACTAAGACGCACTCTCTCAGCGACGGTGGATGTTATCCATGTGGACGGGGTCGGTCGAGTGGTCGTAGCCGATGTTGTCGTTCATAACATGTTATAAACCGCCACAATCCGAAACACATTATTTCTGCTGTCAATAGGGCTTCCTTTTTTCGGCGACTGAAGGTGTTCTTCGAGGGCCTGGAGCAGGTAGTATTAAATATAAGTAAATTAGTCATCCTTAATTCCAAAATAGACAAGGTCGGAGGATTAGCAGGTCGGATTATTGTGATAGCAATTTGTCTAACCTGATAGCTTCGCGCGACCTTGATAGTCAGGAAAAGCGATGTAGATTTTCTATATTGCCCCACGTTCAACTGTTCGGAACATTCGGACCATAAATTGATTATAGCCCGTTTGAACTTAAGCACCAGGTATAACAAAGCCGGATACTGGAAGTTGAATACCTCCTTACTGGACAATATATAGTAGAGATTCCAGGAGAAGGTTATAGAGTTTATTCAGCGGGTTCTTGTAAGGACGGCAAAGGGAAACAAGTGGTGTGTTAGAACTACGGCTATGATTAGACGCTTCTCTATCTGATACAGTCAACGCCTCGATCGAATAAGGCTTGAGCAGGAAAGTGCTCAGAGGATAGGACATACCTTGAAGATGAATGGGGGGGGTAACATAGAAGCAGTATAAGCTAAGAACGACCTCAACTGCTTAGTTAGCGAGCGGTACGAAGATCAAGTAGTTAGGTCCAGATGAAATTTTCCAATGAAGCCGTGAACGTTCATATTGCTCTTCGTCCCGATTTGGCGGATACATCTGGAAAGTCAACAAGCTTTAAGGACATGCCATGATGGTTTGATCACGGAACGTGAGAATATTACTGTCTTGAAGCAGGTCGGCTACAACAAGTCTCCAGAACTTGATAGTTTTCCCTACGAATACTACTTGAGTCTGTGTGAAATGTGTTTAAACATTGATTTGCCTAGGGCATATTTCCGGGCAGGTGACGATCACATTGCTGAAAAAAGGCAACCGGCATGATGACGAGGAAAATTTAAGTGACTGCTAATAACATAGTTAAAGCTTTTGGCAAGAGTTCTTGTGAATCGCTTGAGGTTGTCATCACTGATTTTATGGAACCCGACTAGAGCTACGCTGTGAAGAGGAGATCTATTCATTCAGATTTGCACGATGAAGAAAGAATGAAAGACGATACTAAATCCGTTCTAGATCACTCAAAGACCTCCGATAGGGTCGATTATCGCTTCCTGATATCTCTTCTAGAAGCCGCCGGTTTTAATTGGGATTTCCATGAATGGGTGTTTGTTCTGTACCACAGACCGACGATAGAGCTTTCAGAGCCGTTTTCAACTGCAGCAAGTTCGCCAGCGTCAGCGATTAGAGGCCTGGAACAGCAAGTCCGTGCTTCCATGTATTTTCACCTGGACCGATGGTTGGTCCGTGTCCTGTGTGCTTATTTGGACAGGGTCTACAGCTGGATACGAACTGGTCGGAAGTACAGTCCAAGGTCGACTCGTCGGTGGAGACTTCGATTCGAAGGAAATTGTCCTTGAAGAGAGGCGTGCGCAGCTCACATAATTCCGCTCGTCCTTTGCCGATTGGTGGGACTACTCCTTCCTACAAAACTTCAGGCTTAAACAGAGCTCCTCTCCTCTCGTATTTTAGAGAAAGGAAAGCATTATGTTCGCCGAAAGGTCAACGTATGAGGGAAGGAGGCCTGGGACTGCCTGATCTGAGATCTTACAAACATGCCGAAAGATTAGCTTTCCTGCGCCGTTCACTAGAAGAATATGTTCCGTGAGTCCCTGCGGTTGGGAGCCCTCGGCAGAAGGCTATCCTAGGCCGAGGGGGGATTTTCTTAAAGCTGTGCCGAGGACCAGGGCCATTACACAACCTAGAAAGAAACACATATACATACACACACATATATACACACATATATACACACATATATACATACACACACATATACATACACACATATATACACACATATATACACACACATATACACGGCATAATCACGTTTGACACACCGGTTCCCGTCAGATCACTGAAGTTAAGCAACGATGAACATGGCCAGTACCAGATGGGTGACCATTTGTGGCTTCCATGTGGTGTATGTATACTCGGCTTATCTAGGCATTGTTTCCAGTCGTCCTGGGCTTCTCCTTGCCATTAGACTCAAGCAGTATACCGATTCAGAAGAAGTGTGATTGGGATTGCGCAACCCTCGTCACACAATTACACGCGCAGCTGCCCCTACAACGGGTACCCTTTGTCTTTCGAGACTGAAAACGGAGGCATCGATATATATATATATATATATATATATATATATATATATATATATATATATATATACTAGCTGGAAGATCTCACGTTGTCCGGGCTTGATTGAGGACAAACAAATGTTCTGTCCTCCCATACTTTTACTGTTCTCAAAATCGGTGAAATCAATAATTTTCTAATCAAATCGATTGATTGCCTGCTCTAGTTACACCCCCCGACTACCACGCAGTGCACCGAGAGAAAGTTTCATATGCCTCTTTGCAGTGACTTTGTCTACAATACAATTTAGTGTGCATTGCACTGTAAAGACTCTTCTGTTGATTTCATGAAATTATCTCTAAAACATGGCTTAACCTTAAATTTCAAATGAAAAAATCAAGTATCATGGTCCAGTTGTGCTCTGGCTTATCGAAGAATCAACTGTTGATTTCATGAAAGTATTTTTGCATATAACTTGAATGAAAATCAAACGTACAAAAGTCACTATTTTGGTTTAATTGTGTTCTAAACAGAAACATTCATTTCGACCCCCCCCTCCACCTGTCTTATAAAATAATCTACGATTGATTTTATAGGCTGGACCTTTTTGTTTGTACAATGTTTTTTATCGCTCTGTTATTGGTATTAAGATCCCTTTTTATTATTTAAAAAACATTAAAAAAGAACTTCTTAAGATAGCCAGTCATGGATATGCTAGCGACTATATAAAGATTTACTAAGTTCCATGCTTCTTTGAAAAATGAGCGTTTATTAATTAAGTATTCGTTATTCTTAATTCTATTTATGCATAACTTATACGTTCTGCATAATTGCGTAGAATTAAAGTAATTAAATACGGAACCATATATATATATATATATATATATATATACATACATATATATATATTTACCAGAAAATCTCAACTGATAGAATCGTCCATCGGCCAACACTTGGTCGATAAAAAGGAATGCGGTCTTGTTTTCTCTCCGGAGTGTTTTTCTGTTTTGCACCGAGGACGCACAAAGTTCCACCTGTCTGTCCTCGAAGCACTTGCCATCATTGCTAACCCCCCTACTTTGTGCAAGCAGAGAAACCTCCGGCTTCAGTTAGAATTATTTGGGTAGTCAGGTTTTTTTTTTTTTTTTTTTTTTTTTTTTTTCTTAACCTCTCCACTCGTATTCCATATCACTACCAAATATTCTAAAAAAAATAATAATTTTCAGACTTATGACCCTTGAAAATGTTTGTCTGAACGAAAAGCGCTTTGGGTATATTTTAACGATCTTTTTTAATCGACTTATTTATTTTATTTAATTGTACATATAACTTGCCCCATTATATATATAATTTTTTTTTCTCTTTTCCTCACCCCGGTTTCCATTTTTTAGTTGATTGAATTTACGATATGCTTCACTTTTTTATAATTATTCTAAAATTTTGCCAATCGAATAAAGTTATATATATATATATATATATATATATCATTCAAACACTACCGTGTTTGAATATATGGTTAAGTGGCAGTTTTAGTCATTAAGAACTGCTTTAAACCTTCACTGTTCATTCATTTTTTTTTTCGACCAAATTTCAAGCATTTATTACAGTTTATAGATCACCTTCTCAGCTATATTGTGTAAAAAATTCAGTTTTTGTTCAGTAAAACGAAGTTATGATGAATTTAATGGTATTTATAATCGAAAGAAACTTAAGGAGGTGAGCGATGTTTTTTTTATGATAGAAACCACGTTGTTTCACCTACTACTGTTGCTCCCAGTTCTCTCTTGTCGCGAAAAGAGAAGTAACAAATGAAACAGACAGAATCAGAGAATGAAAAGGATATAATTGGGGGTATTTTATTGAAAGCAGACGAGTGCCGTACATTGTTATTACATATGTTTACGTTATGTTTATGGGGCAAAAAAATAAAACTGAAATTAAACAAAGAACAAGTGAATTTACTAGAAGCCTGGAAAAATCATGGATTACAATAGAAATATGCGAGCATGAAAAGTAATGTGGTTAAGCTTAAACATGGAAAAGTAAAGGACTAGTTATCAAAACTGGAAAAGAAAAGGACAAAATATTCTAGGAAAAATATAATAAATTTATAACTTCAAATATTGCAGCATTAGGAATTTAAAAAAAATTCAATTTATAACATTATGTAATCAATTCTTAATGCTGCAATGCCAATTATATATATATATATATATATATATATATATATATATATATATATATATATATATAAATTACCTGGGAGAGTAATTACATATGAATAAATATCATAAAGTTTTCATTTAAAGAGCTGGTAGAAATGTATACCGCTGTAAACAAGAAAAACCTATTTGTGGGAAAACCCAATTTGTGGGAAAACCCAATTTGTGGGAAAACCCAATTTGTGCAAATTATAATTGATAGAAATTTATATACCCTTGTTTTACACAGGAATCATCACATCAAGGCCCGGAGGCCACTCGGGGATAAGGGTTAATGGGTATACATTAGTCAATGTGATTATAGCGTAGTAAACATAAGTAGTGGGAATTTTGTGAATTGGATTACTTAGGGGGACGGTTCATCAAGAACTTGTTTGCATTGGACTTGAAGACAATCAAATTGTAGTCAGCTGGAAAACAGGCAATCGGAAGAGAGTTTCATAGGCATTCAGTTCTAAGAAAGAAGCTTTGTCCATGGAATCTACATTTAGGTTTAGGCACAGATAAAGAGTTTGGGAAATTATTGATAGTGGTTTTAGCTAGACGATTGTTTTTTTGTGGAAGTTTGGCGAAGGGGGGGACCATAGATTGAAGCTCAGCTGAGCACTTGCCTTGAAAATAACGATAAAGCAGAGACAGGCTCGCAACGTCTCTTCTGAAGAAAATAGGTCGCAGGAAAGAGAAAAGGATATAATCCACTAAGCTACGAAGTCTATTTTGAACTCTGTCAAGGCAGCTTCTGCCCAGATGTGATAACAGTACTTCAGCGTTGGCCGTACCGTGACTTTATATAGATAGAGAATTGTATCATGTGTGAGATATCTACTGCAGTGGTAGAAGGATCCCCCCATTTTTTCCAACAACCTTGGCAATGGATTTGATATACGTGTTCCATTTAAGATCAGGAGTAAAGGTCAAGCCCTGAACCTTGTTGAAACGCCGGGAGGGGCTGAAACAATTGAACGTAAGGTGTTACCAATAAAAGACAAACATTTTTGAAAAAAAGTAAATACTTGTGTGTTTATACCTCTGTGGTACCTCTTTCTTTCTCTCTGTATGTCACTTGCTTTATCTATCTATTTTATTCGATACTTAATCAGATATCTATTGATATTTGTCGATATCTCCATCGAACTGACTATCTGTTCGTTTTTTTACTGAAACTCTTACACTATGTAAACATATATACACACACACTCTCTTTCTCTCTCTCTCATTCTCTCTCACACACACATACACTCACACACTCTCTCTCTCCCTCTCTCTCTCTCTCTCGTCTTTATTTCTTTCCCTGCTACTTTTTACGCGTCGTATCTTCTTGTATAATGGAAAAGGTTCAGCGCCTCCTTATAAATATTCACGAACCATTGAAATTATTCGATATGAGGTTTTTGTATTCTTTCGTTTTGTTACGCCTCGATTCAATGTAATTATACCAGGGATTTTATTGCGGAATAAAACTCCCTAAATACCAGGAGCGAAAGATAGTTGGAAAAAGTTGGTGTCTTCACCATTTTTCTTTTAAGCAAAATAGTTAATAGAGAGATGAAAAAAAAAGAAAGTCATCAGGAAACAAGAAAGAAAAAATACGACTTTGATAGATGGAAAGAAGATATAGAAATAAGAAAGAAAATAGAACAAAGATATAAGATAATAAAATTCAAACATTTGGAGATGGCACATCAACATGTTAGAGCGAGTAAAGAATGGAAGAAAAAAATGCAGAAGACCAACAAGAGGGGTTCAATAAAAGCAGGGGTAATGAAACGAAACGAAGATGTAAAAAAAAATCGAAAATAGCATCCCCTCCATCACCACAAAAAAAACGAAACGAGAGATGGAAAAATGTAACAATGAAATACCGCAAAACAAAGAAACAAAAAGTAGAAAGAAACATATAAAAATAGAAATTAGCACAAAAAGAAACAAAACGAAAAAAGAGACACATAAAAAGAAAATAGCTCAATAGGAAGAGATGGAACGAAAAGTAAGAAAAAAACGTAACTAGTGCGAAAAGAAATAGAATCGAAGAATATAAAGAACATAAAAAAGAAAGAAAACAATGAAAAATGTAAAAACTAAATACGAGATAACGAAACGAAATAAAGGCGGAAACATTTAAATATAGTTCAATAAGCAGAAACGGAACGATAAAAAGAAGAAAAATATACACAAGTAATACACACAAAAGCAGGAAAAGAAGAACATGAGAGTAAAAAATACTTTTTTTTTAAATACCGCAACACACGAAACGAAATGAAATTAATCTAAAAATGAAAAACAGAAAATAAAAAGATAAAACACAACAGCCATGAATTAATAAACACATTGGTATTATATATCAATTAATGAATGAATTGGTATAAAATATCACTTAAGAAAATAATTGGTATTAGATATCAATTAATGAATGATTTGGTATAAAATATCACTTAAGAAAATAATTGGTATTAGATATCAATTAATGAATGATTTGGTATAAAATATCACTTAAGAAAATAATTGGTATTATATATCAATTAATGAATGAATTGGTATAAAATATCACTTAAGAAAATAATTGGTATTAGATATCAATTAATTAATGAATTGGTATAAAATATCACTTAAGAAAATAATTGGTGTTAGATATCAATTAATGAATGAATTGGTATAAAATATCACTTAAGAAAATAATTGGTATTAGATATCAATTAATAAACCAATTAGTGTTAGATATCAATTATAAAATAATTGGTATAAGATATCAATAAATTAACACATTGGTATTAGATATAATTTGATAGATCTATTAGCATTAGATATCAATTAATAAACCAATTGGTATTAGATATCAATAAATAAACCAATTGGTATTAGATATCAATTAATAAACCAATTGGTATTAGATATCAATAAATAAACCAATTGGTATGAGATATCCATTAATAAACCAATTCGTATTAGATATCAATAAATAAACCAATTGGTATTAGATATCAATTAATAAACCAATTCGTATTAGATATCAATAAATAAACCAATTGGTATTAGATATCAATTAATAAACCAATTGGTATTAGATATCAATAAATAAATCAATTGGTATTAGATATCAATTAATAAACCAATTCGTATTAAATATCAATAAATACACCATTTGGTACTAGATATCAGTTAAGAAACTAATTGGTATTAAATATCAATTAATAATTCTATTGATATTAGATATCAATTAATAAACTAATTGGTATTAAATATCAATAAATTAAACAATTGGTATGAGATATCAATTACAAAACAATTGGTATTAGATAGAAATTAATAAACCCATCGGTATTAGATATCAATCAATCGAGAAATTGGTATTAGATATACATAAGTAAACCAATTGATATTAGATATCAAATAATAACCCAATTGTTATAAGATATCAATTAATAAACCAATTGTTATAACATATCAATTAAGACAACAATTAGTGTTATCAATTATAAAATAATTGGTATTTAATATCAATAAAATAACACATTGGTATTAGATATCAAATAATAAACCAATTGTTATTAAATATAAATTATAAAACAACTGGTATTAGATATCAATTAATACACCCATTGGTATCAGATATAAATTAATAAACTCATTGGTATTGGATATTAATTAATAAACGCTTTGGTGTTGGATATCAATTATAAAACAGTTAGTATTAGATATTAATTAAAAACCCAATCGTATAAGGTATGAATTAATAATCCCATTGGTCCTAGAAATCAATTAATAAACCAATTGACATTATGTGTCAACTAAAAAACAATTAGTATTAGATATCATTTATAAATCAATTGGTATTAGATATCAGTTAATAAACCATTTGATATTAGGTATCAATTAATAAACAAATTGTTATTATGTATCAATTAATAAACTAATTGGTATCTGATATCAGTTAATAATCCAATTGGTATTATGTATCAATTAATAAACCAATTGGTATTATATATCAATTAATAAACTAATTGGTATTAGATACTAATTAATAAACCAATTTATATTTTATATCACTAAATAAACCAATTGGTATTAGATATACATTAATAAACACATTGGTAATAGATACGAATTATAAAACAATTGGTATGAGATATCCATTAATTAACCAATTGGTATTTGATATCAATTATTGTACCAATTGGTATTAGATATCAACTAATAAACCAAGTGTTATAAGGTACGAAATTAATACACCAAATTCTATTAAATATCAATAAATAATTATATTTGTATTCGGTATCAGTTATTAAACACATTGATATTAGATATCAATTAATTAACCTATTGGTATTAGATATCAATAAATAAAGCAATTGGTATTAGGTATCATTTAATAAACACACTGGTATTAGATATCAATTTGAAACCAATTAGTATTAGATAATAATAATAATAATAATAATAATAATAATAATAATAATAATAATAATAATAATAATGATAATAATTAAACCAGTTGGGTTAAGGTATCAATTAATAAAGCAATGGGTATTATGTATCAATTAATAAACACATTGGTAGTAGATATTAATTAAAGATTAATTGGTATTAGGTATCAATGATTAAAGGCATTGGTATTAGATATCAATTAATAAACCAATTGGCATTGGATATCAATTGATAAACCAGTTGTTATTCGGTATCAATTAATAAACAGATTAGTATTAGGTACCAAGTAATAAACTAATTGGTATTAGATATCAATTAATAACCAATTAGTAGTAGATATCAATAAATAAACCAATTGATAAAGGATATCAATTAATAAACTAAATTGCATTAAATATCAATAAATAATTACATTTGTGTTAGGTATCAATTAATAAACCGATTGTTATTAGATATCAATTACAAAACCTATTGGTGTTAGGTATCTATTTATAAACATATTAGTATTGGTATTATATATCTATTAATAAACCAATTGCTATAAGGTGTCAATTAATAAACACATTGGTATTAGATATCCTTTAAAAAACAATTGGTATTAAATATCAATTAATAAACTAAATGGTACTAGGTTTCAATATATAAACTCATTAGTATTAGATATCAATTAAAACACCAATTGGTGTTAGATATTAATAAATAAACCAGTGTGTATTAATTATCAATGAATAAACATATTTGTATAAGAAACCAATTAAGAACATTAGTATTAAGTATCTCTTTATAAGCCAGTAGGTATTAGATATCAATAAACCAATTGGTAGTAGGTATCAATTAATAAACACATTTTATTATGTATCAATTAATAAACCAATTACTATTAAGTATAAATTAAAAAACACATTCGTATTATGTATCAATTAATTAACCAATTATTATTAGGTATCAATTATTAAACATTTTGGTATTTACTATCACTTAGTAATCCAATTGGTATTAGGTATTAATTATATACACATTGGTATTTGGTATCAATTTAAAAAAACTAATTTGTATTAGATTTAAATTATAAACACCAATTTGTATTAAATATAAATAAATAAACCAATTTGTATAAGGTATCAATTGATAAACTTATTGCAATTAGGCGTCAATTAATAAACCCATTTTTATTAGATATCAATTAATAAACACATTGGTATATGATATTAGGTAATAAACCGATTAGTGTATCAATTAATATACCAATTGGTATTAGATATAAATTAATAAAACAATCAGTATTAGATATCAATTAATAAACCAATTAGTATTATATATTAATTAATAAACCAATTGGTATTAGATATCAATTAATAAACCAATTAGTATTATATATCAATTAATAAACCAATTTGTATTAGATATCAATTAAAAAACCAATTAGTAGTATATATCAATTAATAAACCAATTGGTATTAGATAAATCAATTAATATTCGATATTAATTAAAAAACCAATTGGCATTAGATTTCAATTACTAAACCAATTGTTATTAGGTATCAATTAATAAAGACATTAGTATTTGATATCAATTATAAATTAATTGATATTAGATATCAATTAATAAATTAATTGATATTAGATATCAATTAATAAACTAATTCGTATTAGATATCAATTAATAAACACATTGGTATTAGATATCAATTACAAACAGTTGGTATTAGATATCAATTAATAAACTAATTGGTATTAGGTCTCAATTAATAAACATATTTGTATTAGCAACCAATTAAAAAAAATTGTATTTAATAACAATTAATAAACCAGTTAGTATTAGGTATCAATTAATAAACTTATTGGTATTAAGTATCACTGAATAAACCAGTTGGTATTAGGTATAAAATAATAAATAATCAGTTTTAGATATCAATTAATAAACGAATTATATTAGGTATCAATTATTGTTATTAAGCATCCATTAATAAATACATTGGTATTATGAATCAATTAATAAAAACATGGTATAATGTAATAATTAATATACCAATTGGTATTATGTATTAATATATCTAGTGTAATTTGCCATAAAATAATAAACTTTATGTTATTAGCAATTAATTACTAATCTCAATGCTATAACCCATCAACATGCAATAAACTCATTTTATTTTCCATCAATTAATAAAAATTGATATTATTCATTAATTAATATACCAATTGGTACTATATATTAATTAATATACCAATTGGTACTAATGTATTACTTAATATTCCGAATATCTATCAAATAATAAACATTGTTATTAGCAATCCATTACTAAACTCAATGCCATCAACATGTAACAAACTAATTTTATTTTCCATCAATTAATAAACTTATTGTTATTGGCCATCAGTTATACAACCGTTAGTGTTTTCAATCAATTAATAAACTAATTATATTTGCCATCAACTAGGATTATCCTAATTGTTTTGCAAATTTAATCATACGAATACAATGGTGTGAGATTTACAAAAAATGGAATTATTTTCTAGGTTTGTTTACAGAAATAAAGCATTTGAATTGCAATGATATGGAACAATAGAAGAGTAGGTGTTGTGAACAGTGGAGAAATCGTCAGCGTGTTGCTTTATTACGAGTGAAAATATCAGGAGCAGGCGGGGAATAGATTGCTAGCAGCTGTTTGAGCACTATTAAATTAGAAAAGGCAAAAAGGGGCAGCACGTAATCGATGGAAGAAGCAAAGTACGCGCCGGGAATAACGACCGCGTAAAGTCAAAAAGGCTGGCTATAGCAGCGTCTGGTTCAGAAGAGAAGAAAACTGCTTATCGTGCGAGAGGGATGTGTGGCCCCGTGGTGGTGGTGGTGGAGAGACTTTTAAGCTGGTGTCGAGATGCGGGTGTTTTGTTGAACTTAATTAAGAAGGAAATAAAAAAAACAAGTAAAGAAAAATGTAGAAAGATAAAAAGTGAAAAAATAAGAAAGAAGGAAGGACGCAAAAAAAAAAAAAATGAAAGGTAGAAGGACCTAAAATGAAAAATGGAATAATAAAAGAAAAAAGGAAAGAAAGAAATATTATGAAAAAAAAGGCTTGAATGACAAAGTGCCGAAAGAAAATATTAGTAGAAGAAAAAGAATGAAACCTAAAAGAAACTCAGTGGAGATGACTTTAGGAAAACAAAACAAAATTGCTCAAGGCACGAAATAAAAAAAAAAACGGGCAATAAAAGTAAAGAAAAAATGAAAGAAAAAAAACGAGAGATAACACTAATCCGAGAAACCGCAGTAAGAAGGAAATAGGACAGAATACACGCCCTCCCCTTAAAAGGGGGGAAATACGCCCCAAAATAATAATGATATCAAAATAATAATAAAAAAAGATAAAGGAGAAAATAACAATAATTCTGAATACTGGATTGGCTTTAATTATCTCCCCTGATGTTAACCTCTTTTAAAAAGAGTCCCGTTATCTAAATTACAATCTCTCGTCTGCAATTCTTCCTTCCTTTTTAAATAGATTTCCCATTGAATATATATTGCAATTTCTCCACGCATGACAGCCTTGTCGGAATTTTGAAATGTTGGGGCCAGTAAATGACCAGCGGTCATTTGCACGATTTGACAGCATAAAATGCCATCGGATAAATTGGAGTTTACGAACAGACGAAGGGGAAAATAAAGATAGGAAAGAAAAGCTTGAAACAATAACATTTTGTTTGCACTTAGAGTTCAAGTGACTATCAATCATGTCGGTTGGTTCTATGATTAAGGCTTTGGGCTGAAGGCGGAGAGGATTAGTGGCCGTCATGTTATGGCTTAACTTCTCAAACACAATATCCGACCAGAATAATGTGCAATAAACAAGCGGGTACAAGCCGCCTGCCTGAACAAGACGTCGACATTTGTATATGTGACTTTAAAGCATACACGAAATATTTTGTGCCTAACTCCTTCTACCATTTTAAGAAGTTCATTTAAATTTGGATTACCCGGATGCTGTCCTCACCTTGAGTAAGTGTTATTCGCATAAAGCTTCGGTCGAGGAAATAACCGATCTTCTTCAGATGTACCTTATCAGCCTCGAGAAATCTTTTTTGTCAAACTTGGAAATCTGTACGAAACTTCGAATAGAACTGTCTGTTCTTTGTTATCTTTAATAATATTTATTTGAATATTTTATAATAAACCAAAAGTATTTCAGGAGATCTGTTAGGTGTATTAGAATTTTTGTAGGAATTTTTGACATCCCTAACACGAAATTGCGAATAAAATATAAAAAAAACTCGTAATTTCTCTTTTAAAAGTGGGTTGTTTATTTTCTTTATGGATTATACTTCCAAAATAAACTAATAAAGTTGTTTTAAAAGTAATAGAAATATTTTTTTTTAAACAATAATGAAATCAATTGAATTTTACGAGCTCAGTATTTTTCAATTTTTAAACTTTAAAAATCTATCAAAATTTTTCTATTGACTCAATTCTTACGATACTTTCAGGGTCAATGTGAAATTTTATGCTATTTCCAATACCGAATATAATATTTTAGACAAACTTTTTTTTAATTCACGCCCCCCCCTCCATTTTCAAGTGTCTATTAAAAAGTAAATAATTAATTTACTCACCAAAGTTTAATATATCACAAATTGAAGATAAAAGATCAATAAATAATATATTCAAATTTAAAACAAAAAAGTAGTGTTTTTTAGAAATTTACCTGTAAAGTCCGAAGTTTAAAACCTTTTGTTTATTAAAACCACGTTGTTTGTTTTTTCTTTTGTTATTTTTTTTAAATGAAACCTTGGTCCTTGCTCCTTTAATTGAAAAAATAGGGCTTGAATTACATGTTTTTGAGTAGTTATAAGCTTGGAAAGACAGGGGGGTCGAATGATTTCACGCTTCCCATTTTGAAATGTCTATTAAAAAGTAAATAATTAATTTACTCACCAAAGTTTTATATATCACAAATTGAAGATAAAAGATCAATAAATAATATATTCAAATTTAAAACAAAAAAAGTAGTGTTTTTTAGAAATTTACCTGTAAAGTCCGAAGTTTAAAACCTTTTAAAAAACCACGTTGTTTGTTTTTTTTTTTTTTGTTTTTTTAATGAACCTTTGGTCCTAGCTCCTTTAATTGAAAAAAAAAACTTATGGGTTGAATTAAATTTTTCGAGTAGTTATAAGCTTCGAAAGACGGGGTGGAATTATTCAATATTTTTCACGAAATTTCTGACACACCTAGAGATCTGTAGATGGTCGATATAAATGTTTATCAGCACTTTAATAAAAATAATTAGTGTAAAAATGTTTTTTCTCAAAAAAACGCAAAAATTGAAAGGATGCCAATAATGTCGGCTTTAACTGTATATGTATATTAATTTTATTACTAAAGATTATATATACCTGTATGTAATTATATATATATATATATATATATATATATATATATATATATATATATATTTATTTAAGTAAGATGAATGATAATTTATAATTAAAATTAGAAATCGATTTGATAAGGAAGAACAAACAAACTCGATAAATTGTACAATCGTTTCGGAAACGATGTTTTTATTGTGATAGACATTGAGTCTAAGACAATAATTTTATATATTTTTGAAAACAAGGTCTCCTCATCAGCAAAAATATGGGGTATTAGGTTAGATATAATTATCCGCTGGGACGTGTTTCTTCGTCTACTATTTATCAGAGTAGGTGAATCTAGCGAGATTCGAAATCGAGACCCCATGAAAAGAAGCCTAAGCCTCTACGACGCGGCTACCTCGCACGACTACTGGATGTATTGCGTTTTTATGTAGATGTTTTTATTTGTTTTTGTTAGCGATAGATTTTTTTTGTTAGCGATACTTTTCGAATGAATTGATTGAATTCATTCAAAAGGTATCGCTAAAAAACAAAAAACAAATAAAAACATCTACATAAATGCATTCATGGGGTCCCGATTTAGAATCTCGCTAGATTCAGCCACTCTGATGAGTCGTAGACGATGAAGCACTTCTAAGTGGATAATTATATTTTAAAAATAATATACATGCCGCATCTCATTATGGATCAAAGGTAAAATTATTCCCTACTCGCATTTAGGTAAAAATGCACTTTCGTATAAATAATTGAATTCATTCAAAAAGTATCGCTAATGAAAACACACACACACACACACACATATATATATATATATATATATATTGCGATAGCTATTGGTTCATGTTTTAATATTTAGCCCTTTAGTAAACAGGTTTTCATAGCTCAGGTATTAATGTCAATGGAAAACGCAAACTGTAAACTAAACTTTTTGGTTTCGATTCTCAATGTTGGCGCACGAGCCGTTTTTTTTTGTTTTATTTTTTAAATTTTTTAAATCATTACTGTATATTGGCTCCAATATAATATAATAATGAATATGAAATTTGCATTAATCAAAATATCATATTGAAGCGTATTTTACGACCGCGCAATGCCTGGCGGTCTGATATATATATATATATATATATATATATATATATATATATATATATATATATATATATATATATATATATATATATATATAAAGCGACATACAAAGAGACAGAGGGAATGAGACAGATAGAAGATGGGGCAATATGAGAAATATATTTACTAGCTTTCCCATCGGAAATGAATATAATACAATGTGGTTGTGGAATTTTTCCATATTGTTTCTCCTTCTTCTGGATTCCCTCAACAAACTAAATCGTTTCCCTCCCTTTTTATTTACTCCCTACCCTCTTCTAGTCTAGACCCTTTCTATTAATACCCGCCGGGGACTATCGCCTTTTTCTTCCCATTTCTCCAGCGGCATTTTAATGACATGATCACATACCCATCAACCTGTTAGGACATTTACCCCTACATGTCCACTCGCCATGCTGATTTGCATTTTTTCTGATTAGTTGCAAATTAATCTCAAATCACGCGGAAAACGCCAATGGTCTGGACGGTTTTTTTTTTTTTGTTTTTTTGTAATCCCCGTTGCCATTTTACAGAGAGCAAAGGCGCGTTCAATTAAAACGTTCTAGAAAGGCAAGAGCGCATAGCTTGCTAAAGGGATGACGCCTACTTTTTGCACAGGCGACAGATTTACGCATTCTCTTTTACATTAATCGATCATTATCAAAACATACAAGCACCACACCCTTTCATTGACCAACTATCAGAATATAACCGGTGCTTCCATTTCGTTAATAATACTGATGTTTTACCAAATATAAATAAATATTTCTGAATTTTTTTTAGATGAGGATTGATTATTCGTATTACTTCGGACTATTGTTCTCATCTTGAGTGTAATTTGCAAACAGTTTTGGTTGATGTAACTTCTGACCTTCTTCATGTGTATCCTGGCGAACTGTGAAATCTTCTTTGTCGAACTCAGGAATTTGCACCGAATTTCGAATGAACCCTTTATTTAATTCGCGGAAGTAGCGCGCTCTTGTTCTATCAACAACGGCTGGATAGAAATCCTAAGTTTTTTTAATTTAATTTTTTTTTATTACATTTTCACCCCAAACAAGGCACATTGCCACTTTGGTGTAGGGGCAACTATCAGGGGCAGCAACTACTTGGGCACTATGTTGCTGGAGTAGAAATATATTTTACATCTAGGGATCTCTACTGTGTGGGGGTGGGATTTAGCTGCATGTCGGGTTTGTCGAGGGTGTCTACTTCGTGGAGGCACAAGTGTCTGCAGTTCGTCAGAGCATACACCATTAAAATACTTGTAGAACAGGCAGTGGGATGCAGGCGAAGTAATTCGCAATTGTATTTTGGGTGTCATTCGCACTGAGAATTGAACCTCCAACCTCTAGAAGAGTGTAACTTTACCACTGTATCCTTACCAAGTACTCTAGCCACTGTGTCAGAAGTGCAGTTGAAAAATTACAAGTCTTCACCACTAATAGTTTTCTTCTTCGAACTGCAGGACTTTGAAATTTCATCCCTGTTTTTTTTTTTTTCTTTCCTGACTGTACTAACTTGCAGAAGTTTAAAAGTAATGTTAACAGTCATCTAGCTGCTCTACTACCAACAATATCCCTCAACCCAAAATAGTAGTCTCTTCCAAAAGGCAATATATGCCTTGATTGGGGTACAAAAAAGTATAATAAAACGTTTTGGATTTCAGCTCATGTAAACATGGACCCAAATAAAAGCCCCTTACATTCTAAGTTGCATTTTAAGTTGCAATGTGCCTTGCTTTTTCTTAAAAAGAGTAAAAATATATTCTTCCTTTTGAAAACCTTTAGTACAATAGCTGGCTTGTTTTATATTCATTTAAGAGTAAATTAATCCAATGGATGTATTTAGATATCGTGTTATTTATTTTATTATTTATTTTATTTATTATTTTTATTATTATTTTATTTTATTTTATTTATTATTATTATTATTATTTTATTTTATTTATTTATTTATTTTTTTTTTTTGCAAATACATTAGACATAATCGTCAGGAGTGTGAGTTCCGTTATAGAAGCGTTGATTTAATTTTAATAAAATAAAATACGCATAAAGTGCGCTTGAAAGATTAACGTTAATGTCGCGTGGCCAACAAACGGCATTACAAAATACATCCGCTGAGAGACAACTAGCATATCTTTACTACTGACGTTTCTTTCTCCAAAGTTACAACATGGCAAAAAAGAAGAAGAAAAAGAGAAACAATACTGAGGATGGAGTTCGACTCGGAAATATATTTAAATTATACATTTCAAACAAATATTTGCTTATTTTCGTAATATTTCGTTATAATTTGGCTTTCAAGCACAACTCATGCGCGCGTATCTTATTTTACTAGACATTAGGTTTTTACATGATATAATTCACTTTGAACTAATTCTGAATAGCCTATATATCTATTTTTTCTGGATTATCCAAAAAGTATCTATGATTTTTTAAAAATATTTATGTTATTTTTTCATTTTATCATGTTGTGATAATGTGTTTTATCATATTCATCGAATACGTATCCAGATTAAAAATCTTTTACAAGTGAGAGTCGAACTCGGGTATTGAAATCGTAAAAACTACTGCCGTAATAATGTGTATTCTGTCTATTCCATTTCAGTCAACCAATCACGTTTCTATTTGTGCATGAACAATCAAATTCCCCGAAATACCATAACTTTTAAAAGTCTTTTTTAGAGGCTTCATGGCTAAACCCATCATCTTAAATGGACGTTTATCAAAAAAAAAGAATCAATCTTTGTTTCTTGTTTTACTAATATTCTCTTCCTCTATTTCTATATTGCACTTTTATTTGGTTACTAGCGGGGGAGTGTTAGCCCGATCGTAAAATACGCTTAATGATATTTTCATTTATCCGGATTTTGTATATGATATTATAGAGGCTTTATTTCAAAAGTAAAAAAAAAAAACGTATTTGGGTTTCATCAGCTAAAATCGAAACCGAAAGGAAAACTGTAGCATTCATAGCTGGTGACGTTACCACTGTATCAGTGTGACACACAGACGAATTAATTAAAAATATACAAAGATGAATGTACAAAATGTATAAGAATTTTCCAATTTTGACCATTTTGGCTCCTTAAAAACTAAACACCCATAAAAGAACGGTCCATAAAAAAATCAAATCATTTGAGGCCCCTAGCGCCGATCTGCAACTTGAAGTTTCGGAAGTGATAGAGTTTGGAAATATGGAGACCGACAGACAGACATAGTGCATTTCATATATTAGACAAGTAGGTCGTATAGTGATGCCCGGACGTGAAATACGCATGAATATTACATTTTAATTAATAAAAAGAAAGTCTTATTTATACTAAAGAGAAATACCGTAGGTATAAAACGTAACGTTAGATTACTTTAAAAAAAATGTAGTAAAACAAACGGAAAGAAACTGAGAATGTGCATGTGAGTATTATGGGTTTTTTTTTTCTAAACAGTTCACTTCTTGCAATTAAAAGAATTCTTCAGCTGAAATCCGGACCAAAATCTAGACTATGAGTCAAATACGATAACCATTAGACCAGCTTGCTACAATCTATAAAAAGTGTTTTCAAACCAACTTATTCTTAACATATGGTATCTGTCAAGGTAGCTTTCGTCGCAAAACTCATTATCTTAAATGGAGGTCTATCGAAAAGGAATCAATTTCTATTTCTTGTTTTACTGATTTTCTCTTCCCCCTGTTTCTATAGTTCACTTTTATTTATTTCATGTCTAAATCTTCCTTGATTGTTTTCTATTTTTTTTGTTTTTTGTTTTTTTTGTTTTTGTACTCTGTCTTTACTGAAAAAGACTAGTTTTCTGTTATTCCTATTTTTGCTTTGTTCTTCCTCGTGTCGTTTTCCTGCTAGCATCATCCTTATTTAGATCAAAATATCATCTCATTTTCTCACAGCGCCCTAGAAAATCCTGTTTTCTGTTACACTAGAAATATGTCCGCCATAAACGGCCTTTTCAACAGACATCCAAACGAGCAGAACATTCTGCTCATTTTCGCGCTATTTCAGTGATTACAGCGCCACCTACCGGTCGGCTTAATCATAAATGGCGCTAGGATCTGAATAATAGCAATATATTCCCTAACCCCGACCACCGCTCGGCCATTTTTCTACGAAGACAAGATTCCCAGTCTTTTTCAATTCTGCTATTGACCTTTAGTCCGCAGAGTGCAGAGCTGGAAAAATGCGTTTCACTAAATGTGGAGACGTGACTTCTTGGAGCAGGTCAGAGGTCAGCTGAGTGGAAAACTCGGTTGGCGAATGCGCAGGGTGAAAGGCGTGACGAGAAACCCCTGCTCTTTGTCTAACAGTTTGCGTGACGAACATCTCGCCTTAGTTGATAATATAAACAGTTCCTCGCCATTGGAATCTAATAAGAAAACATTTTCTTTTTTTTTTTTACTATGTATTCATCTCCTATTCACTCTCCACCCCATCTCCTCTCTCTCACTCTTTCTCTCTTTCTCTCTCTTTGTCTGTCTCTCTCTCTCTCTCTCTCTCTCTCTCTCTCTCTCTCTCTACATATGTATATATATATATATATATATATATATATATATATATATACTTCATTTACTCACATAAATTAATATACGAAAGTACAAATTTATAATTTATGCGTAAACTTTACGTATTTACTTCAACAGTGCTCAATACGTAGGTAGAGCTAGTTAGTAAGTTATAAAATATATATGGTGATTAAGCTACCCTGAATATTCCGCGTTTCATTCACTCCAGAATTCTTTATGTATAAGCCTGAAGAATCCTAGAGTGGATGAAACGCATAAGCCTGAAGAATCCTAGAGTGGATGAAACACGGAATAGTCAGTGTAGTTTAATCGCAATATATATTTTATAACTGACTATATATATATATATATATATATATATATATATAATTTATATATATATAATTTATATATATAATTTATACACACACACACACACACACACACACATATATATATATATATATATATATATATATATACATACATACATGTGTGTGTATTTTAGCTGGTTTTGCTTTCTTTGTTTTCAGCTCTATATTTCTTGAACCCAGCATAATCATGTTGACATACCGGTTCCCGTTAGATCACCGAAATTAAGCAACATCGGTCCAAGTCCGTATTATAACCGGTGACCATTAGGAATACTAGGCGCTGTGTGTGCTCTCCACTTATCTATGGATTGTTTCCAGTCGTCCTGCACCTCTCCTTGCAACTGGAAGCAAGCAATGCCTGCTCGTGTTGTGAAAGGTAAACGACTGAGCAACCGTTACTTTAGAATTAAATGCGTTTTACCCATCATCCTTTCATGATGCTCATATGGTCCTCGTCGTTTTCTTTTTCTTTTGTTTCTCAATCATATACACACTTTTTTACAAATCCTTTTCTTTTTTTATTTTTTAGTCTTTTTTTTCTTTTTCTATATTTTTTCTTCTTCCTATACACTGTCTCGCTTTCTTCGTCTATTCCTCCCTTTCTTTTTATTTCTCGCCTTTATGTTTAGTTCTTTCCTTCCACCTTACGTTCTCCCGTGTCCATAATTTTGATTTGTCGTTCGATTTCACTCTATTCTTTTGTGTTGATTTCTCTTTCAATTTCTTTGTCTTTCTTTAGTCTTTTCCTTTCTCTGTTTCCGTGTCGATTTGACTCTGTTCATTTTATCATTCTCGCTCCATCTCATTTCATCGCTACCTTCGTCAATCCCCCTCTCTCTCCATCTTTTTCTTTCTATACTTCTCTCTGTCTCTGTCTCTGTCTGTCTCTCTCTCTCTCTCTGTCTCTGACTCTGTCTGTCTCTCTCTCTCTGTCTCTGCCTCTGTCTGTCTTTGTCTCTGTCTCTGTTTCTCGTCTCTCTCTCTCTCTCTCTCTCTCTCTCTCTCTCTCTCTCTCTCTCTCTGATTAAGTTTATACCCATAGGGAAAAATCCAGAAAATGTTTACTACGTTTACATAAAAAATCTCAAGAAATTTAAAGCCATTTATAAAGTATCATTTTTTTTGTATTATATAAACATTTTCTGCTTGGCCTTCGGGACAAGATCAAAGTGTAGTATCTGTTCTTCAGATGCTGCACTTCAATTTCTTGTTCTCTTTCAGTGGAGGAGGAATCCTTCACGACTGGGACAATTTTTATTTTTGTACCTTTTCTCCACGTTAAAAAAACGACCCTGGTGTCTAACTCTGTCCCGTGGGGAGGCATAGTAAATAGGTACACATTTGCAGATAATGTTTCACTTAAAACTATGGATGGCCAAATCTATTCTGGCCTTCATAAATGGTGGCCATCTAGAAAAATATTATATACATCCGTCTGGCAATTAATTTTATATTTTATGACTTCAACTGTGATTACTTAAAAACATGTTTTGTTTTGTGGGTATATATATATATATATATATATATATATATATATATATATATATATATATATAATTAAAAAAAATCAAAGAACATATTGCCACCTGTGAGTAAATTGCTACTATTTAGGGCAATATCTGCAATGTGAGGAGATGAGCGAAGTATTTGTTCACATTACATTTAATCTTCTGCGTACGAGTACAATTATGTAAAGAGTGAGGGAATTACAAGGTCTAGCAGTCCGAGGGAAGCAGCTACTAGAGTAAGAAGGCTTTCTGGTATCTAGAAACACCTCAAGTGAAGGAATTTTTCCGCTAGACTGGTTTACCTCGAGCGGGTATAAGCAGAATGAGTTCATCAGAGAGCATTCTGTTAGAGTATTTGTAAAACAGGCACGGGGATGCAACATTGCGATGATGGAACAAGGGTTGGAGCTTCATTTGTTATGTGGGATATATTAAATTGTAGAATTCATTTTTGGAACCAGTATAAGAGAGTAAGACTAGTGATAGACTCACCAGCACAAATATAACCCGACAGTATTTCGTACATGGCCGAATTGTAGCTTTGTAAAGATATATCAGGTGTGCGTAATTTTCTTGCACCGTAAACCCATTTTCTTTATAGAAAGTTTAATAATATTCTCATTGTATTTGTTCACGTTCATGTTGCCCGAGAATGTTTAGCTGGGGATTTTGACGGATGGGCTCTCATGTAGGCTGTTATTAGCGATGGCGACTCATGGGAAGATTTATTGCAATTCTTTAATGTGTGCGTGCATGTGTGTGCATTTTATATCACAAGTTTAGTGTAAAATAAAATATGCTCGATCGTACGTTCTAAAAAAGAAAATTTGAATTATATAAATTTTACAGTCTTTTCGAAGCATTCATTAAAGTGGTGTCCTGTCTGGTTCGGGTATTGGCGGTTATGACTCTCTATCTATTATCTCCTTTGAGGCATTCGTGAATTCATTGTTGCTCATGATTCACAACCCTATTAAAGCTGCATTCTTGAAAGTCTTCGATTTATCGCCACATCTTTCTTTGCAGTTGTACAGACAGTACGTTGCAATTTCTTTCTGTCCGAGCAGTGGCCATACTGGGCGATTGTCCTACCATTGTACCGAGCACAACGCGATACGAAACCATGAACATAATTATTCCTGATTTATTCCGTATTACACCAGTCACCTGATTTCCATGATCTCAGGTGACCCTGACTGGGAGGGGGGCTGAAGTGGGTAATCGACCTTGCTCAGGGTTCTCCCACACTAGCAGAGAGAAGGAGGCGTCTAACTTTTCCTTTGATAGCTTGCAGAGGATACCAAGGTTTCATCCACCTGATCGTCCTAGATTTAGAATATGATCCGGTTGGTTATCCGCCCTTTTTACTAACGATTCAAAAATTGGGATTAAGAACGTTTCAGTAAATAAATTAAAATATCTATTCTTCCCTTCCCACTCAGATAATAACTAGTAATACTCATTTAAACACACGACGTATATCTTGTGGTGGAACGAAAAAAACATTGGCAAACTCCCTCAAGTGAACCGGTCTTAATCAGGATTTAAGAATCTTCCATAACTAAGAAAAAAAAAATTTATATGTTAAGGGGCCCACCGCTTATCAAGATCTTGAAGCCACTCGAGAATAAAGCATAATAAAATTGTCAGTTGGCAATGAACAACACCGTTGAAAAAGATTGGAAACGATGTTTTAAATGGTCAGAATTTAATTGTTAAGGTAGACCATTCGACAAGTATTTTACATTGGACTTAAAATCGACACTGTTGTACTCAGCTGTGAAGCAGTTATTTGGGATTGTGTTCCACATAGAAAAAATTATTAAAATATTAACATTTTTTACGCTAATTCCGTCTAGTTTCCGTTACACACACAAAAAGGGTCATTCTTTCCAGTTGTTGACGTTAAACGAGTTGTTGTGAATGTTTTATTCTCTGCATCTTCCTTTGATGACTAATAAAAATTCAAAATGGCCAAATATATAGAACCAGGGTACCTCAAATAGACTTGTAATCTAAAGTATTCAAATAAAACTATAATCAAATAAACATTCATATAGAACAGACGCAAGTTAAAGATTGTGAGTTATCTAGTTATTTGTTATTTATAGTGATTTAAAGCTCCACCTTAAAGGACATTGAGTCCTTTAGACACTGTCCTCGAGTGTCTAAGGTCTCTCTGTACAGGGTTTTGTCAGAACAAATTGTCATGAGGATACTTTCCATGAAGTAAATCCTGACCAAATATTCAAAATCACATAATATTCGTTGCCCAAATAAGATCTCCTCATTATGGCTAACCCACATTAGCTTTTACGAGGAATGGTGCACCTTCTCCAAGCGATGTCACATCAAGTAACTCCACCAGACTAGATGAATTTTTGTCCTGGAATCCATTGAGTCCAAAGGACCATAATGAAAGATATACTACAACATATGAAAATGGTTAATTGGGAAGAAGAAAACTATGTTCTCAATTTTTTTACTAGCTCAGTGTTTGAAAGATAAAGAACTTTAATGGAACATTCGAATATCTATATATTTCATACAGAGTTCAAGTCGTAGCTCCAGGTAGGAGGCATCTTGATTTCTGAGAACATCGACTGAAGTAAAATAAAACAAAAAAAGTAAAGTATTCTGTTTTGATTTTAAATGTTTTCGTTGCATTTTGGTAAGATTAATCCTCGGTATATTCAGATTGGTATGGGTATTTAAAACTAATTTGGACTTATGTACATGTTTATATATATATATATGTGAAACAGCGAAACAGTACTATATGTGGATGACTACACACACACACACATATGTATATATATATGTGTGTGTGTGTGTGTGTGTGTGTGTGTGTGTGTGTGTGTCTGTGCGTATTGTATTTCTCATATAATTCCTAAAACTCCTCATATAATTAACCGATCAGTATGAATTTTGGAACACATTTTCTAGGCGTAAAACGATATAAATAAAATGTAAGAAATATAAGTTATATGTTTTTAAAATTAAGCATAATATATAAACGGGGTTCAAGTTCTTCGTGAAAATTCAAATATCCCTGATTCTTGTGATTTCCTCGATTTATGTTTCGTCGGTGTATTTAAAGACTAGCAAATAAACCCGACGTTGTCAGGAATTTAAATAGGGTCAACAAATGCTCCCTCTTTCTATACATTTATTGTCATCGAAATCAGTGAGATCGACCATTTTTTAATCAAATTGATTGATTGCCTGCTATAGTTAGGAACCCCACTCGCAGTGTACCGGAAAATAAGCTTTATGTGCCTCCCGCGTAAACTTTCTCCACAGTATATTGTAGTCTACAATGCACTGGACAGAATGTTCTGTTGATTTTATAAAAGTATTTGCAAATAATGACATAACCTTAAGTTTAAAATGCAAAAGTCACTTACCATTGTTCAATTGTGGATTAAACAGAAACATTCATTTCGAACCCGTCCTCGTCTTATTAAAGAATCAACTGTTTATTTTATGCAATTATTTTTTTAAATAATCAATTGAATTACAGTTAAACGTACAAAAGTCAATCATCATGGTTCAACTATGTGCTAAAAAGAAACATTTATTTCGAACGCGCCCCTGCCTTATAAAAGATACCACAATTGATTTAATGGGCTGGGCTTTTCTGCTTGTGTGGTTTCAAATTTTCTCAAATGCACTTGTGATGTAAGATTTTATAAAAGTGTGAACTAATCAGATTTTTCGATTATCGATTTTTGATACCTATCAGACGCATTCCGATGCAAAATTTACGTAAGAACACTCCCAGATATATCAAGTACTTTTGTGTGAAATTTCAAAACAATCAGCCCAGCCGTTTACAAGTCCATAGAGCACATACTCACTGACGCGCGCGCACACACATACACACACACGCACACAACATTCCTATTATATAATAAGTAGAGTTATAGAGTATTGGTATTACAACAGATGCAAACTTACATTTAAAAATTGGACTATTTTACATGTTTATTGATTTCGACCTAATTTAGCAAGATCTCATAAATGTCAATTTTTTGTTAAGAACCCTTTAATTTTTTTTATGACCGAAATTCTGAAATGGATTTTTATGAAACTGGATGAAGGATTCTATACACAGGGTAATCTTTGTGATGAGAGATTAAAATATTATTTTTCATATAAAACGAATTTGGAGAAGAGAATAGAAATCCTAACTGAAATTATTTGTTTATTTCTTACAGTGACAAATGTGACGCAAGAGTCGTAAAGTGGGATTGAAAAAAAAAAAAAAAAACGATGCCCGGGCATCCACGTCAACATTACTTTGTAAGGGCGCTTCAGGCAATTAAAAAAATGACTCCTTTTCAAGACAAGACAGACGCGAGAGAGCAGACCTTCTAGTATTGTACAGGAGCCGCGTTAGACAATAATTCGCAAGGAAAGCGTCATGACAAGAATTTTTAGAAAAAAGTAACTTGAAGATTGTACAAACACACACACAAAATTCCAGTTTAGCAGAGAACAAAGAAAACACCATGTCGAACTTTGAAGTACATATTGACCTCTGATGAAACAAAGAAGATACTAAAACGAACCTTGATACATATGTTGACCTCTATTGGAACAAAGAAATTATTTGACAACCAAAGACACGGAGAGTGAAAAACGGAGAGACTCACGATTGTTACGTCGTTAGTTCGTCACGTCCGACGACCATTGACAGGCAAAGTAATAATTAACTAAAAACGGTTTCTTATTAAACTGTCTCTGTGTTTAGTTTTCAAATGGATGGAACAAGCTAGAGTGTCTATATTCGTTTAGAAGAACTTAGCATCTTCATAAAAGTGAAACAAACATGATTATACATGCGTGGGCCGATAGGCAGATACATCGTTACAGGCACAGACTATAGAACAGAATGGTCTACACTTTGTTGATTTTGTGGCGAATTGAAAAAAGTAATTGCTGACGAAATCCGAACTTACATTTTTAAATTACTTATTATAATTGAATGTAAAACATATGCAAATTAGAAGGATTGGAGTTGATTCTTAAAAGGTTAGCAACGTTAATTATTCAAGGTGTAATGTAAATTCCGAACATTTTAAATTTATAACTTCGTTTGGGAATAGAATGCGTGTCGTATCGAAGGATGTAGTGGCAGTTGTCATTTTTCTTTTCTTTTCTTGAATATTTAATTGCTTAATCACCATCTGACACATCTAACGTATGTTTACATCTAATCTAAATGCGAATGCAGAGTTCTTCTTTTGTGGATTGTGTGCTATGGAAAAATGGGTGTCGGCGAGGAACTACACGTATTGATGTGCCGTCGTTTGCTTAAGCAAATGTATGTACAGAAGATTATGTTGTCGCGTGAGTATGTTTAATTAAAAAAAAACCCTGTTCCTATACTTCACACATGAATTGATATGCGTACGGACTTAATGTCCTTTTATCGCCCCGGTTCATCATCTACAAAACTCGCTGACCTAACCAACCCCCATGTTCATTACACGATGGCCGTCCTGGACGGATCGAGCAACAGAAAGCTTCGAAGAATAATTTCTGCGAACAGAAGAGAGCGAAACGGAAAAAAAAGAAAAGAAAAGAACAGCCGTAATCGCTTTCTTGCTGCGCAATGCAAAACCGACGGAAAGCGAGTGAAAAGTTCTTTATTTGAATCAACCAATCGAATTGCCAGATGGAATTGAGACGATTAAGGAGACGCGAAAGAAGAATTGGAAGCGAGGCTTCTTGTCTAAAACCGCCACCACCACCGTCGCCGTCACCGCCGCTCACGTCACAGCTTGTTTAGCGTTCGTCAACGAGAAGTGGACCGGAAGTGACGTATTTTGTACGAGCTGTCAGGCGCATCTGCCACTTGTAGCATAATGCAGAAGCATTCCGGTGACGGTGACGTCTGTTCTCGGTTTCCAGAAAAACTTTATCCTGTTTAATTTCCCTCCTCTTTTTATCATTTTCTCTCTGTCTCTCTGTCTCTCTCCTCCTCACTCTACATCTCTCTCTCTCCTTTCTATTATCCCTTTCTTAATCTAGCTTTATCGCATAATACTATTATCTCTGTTATTTTCTGCCCCTTTCCTTTTTTTATAGTTTCTTTTCCTTCTACTTTCTCTCTCCAAAACTTTCGATATGTTTCGCCTAATAAAAACAATCTCTATTCCACTCCATTTATTTTCTCGCTCTCCCTATATAACTCTCGCTCTCTGAATATTATTTATATATATACATACACACATATAAATATATATATATATGTGTGTGTGTGTGTGCGTGTGTGTATGTGTATTTCCAAGTTTTTCAATATTTATATCACTTTATTATCATCCTATTTAGCCACTATATAGCCTTCATAAATTTCGCCCAATAAATATAATTTTTATTCGAATTCGTCCATTTCCACTACTTCTCTAATTTTTTTATGTCATTCGCTCTGTTACCCCCCCCCCTCTCTCTCTCTCTCTCTCTCTCTCTCCATATTTACACACACTCGCACACATATATACAATAGCGTCACAAACTAGGGAAGAAAATTTTAAAACCTAATGTTTTTTAGAAACAACAACTGTGAAAAGTTGAAATTTTCACAACTGGTGATCGTTATCATCCATAATAACATAGTAAAATTTGAATCATTTGCAAGGCATAGAAAAAGAATTATAACAATTATTTATTTATTTTCAAAATAAGAACGTCCAAAAGTAAGGGGCGAAATTGAGAAAAACAATATAAACAGTATGCTATGTTCAATTTTTTTTATTCCTCTAATCACTAAGTATTACTTAGTCATTTTTAAACGTTGCATCAGCCGGCACCATGGCGAAACGCTAAAAACTCGTTTACTCTATGAGACAAGCTATTGTGAAGCTACACAAGGAAAAGCACACCATTAGAGAGACTTCAGAGAAAGTGAAACGTTCCAACAGTGTTGTAAGCAGGGTTGTTAAATCCTACAATGATACCGGAAAAATAGTGCTTTTAAAGCCGGCAGACCCCGCAAAACTTCGGCATAATAATAAGAATAACATTCTTTGAAACTCCACGGAATAAGCGCTTTGTACATTGGTTTTTGGAGTATTCAGTCGAACAATAAATTTTGATTCTAAAGTTCAACTTGCAGTTTTAATTTTTTTTTCTCTTATAATAAGCTCTACTAAACAATTTACAAAGTCCTTATTCCGAGGAGTTTCAAAGAATTAATTGCGTATTTAGCTTTTTTAATTCGGTTGGGATTAATTTTTTTATATATAAATACTGTTATTTATATTAGTTTGAAGTTTACCATTGCGTATATCAGGTAAACACTACATCCCTTTGTTTTCATTAATATATATATATATATATATATATATATATGTGTGTGTGTGTGTGTGTGTGTGTGTGTGTGTGTGTGTGTGTGTGTGGTTTGTGTGTGTGGTTTGTGTGTGTGTGTGTATCATCCAGAAAACACAATAAAAATAATTTAACCTATTGATAAAGCCCGCGTTTAATTATAGCGAATATTGAACTTTCTGTCCTCGTTGCTCACTGAAAAGATCACTTAAGTTTACTCAAGATGAAATTTTCTTATACCAGTCTGATTATTTTTAAATATAATTATCCACTGGCACATGTTTCGTCGTCTACGACTTATTGAAGTTGCTGAATCTAGCGATATATATATATATATATATATATATATATGTGTGTGTGTATATGTGTGTATATATATATGTATGTATGTATATATATATGTAGGTATATATATATATATATATATATATATATATATATATATATACACCTACATATATAGATCCTGGCTTGAGGCAGTTGCCTGTCTAACTGCACTGATGATCTGTAAAAACAGCGAAACAGTACTGTATGTGGATGACTATATATATATATATATATATATATATATATATATATATATATATATATATATATATAGGCACATTTATATGAGCAAATTTATATAATTAAAATTATACACGTAAAATGAAATCTTGCAACCAATCAATGCACAACGAGCTTGACATTCATTACAGTTAAATTTATGAATTAATTAAGATACATTGACTGATAATAAACCTTTCTGTTGTTGTTTCACCTATTTAAAACGTTTGTAAAGGAACCTGTTTTGTTCAATCGTTTTGGTTTTGAAACCTTATTTTAATATTTATGTCAAATAAATATCACTATTAGATTACTAGAAAAAATGGCTTTATTTATTTATTATGTTTTTTTTCAAAGGAACTGACCTGGGTGCCCGGAGTTCCTCGAGTGTTTGGAGATGTGCGTTGAACAAACAAAAAAGCAAAAAACAAAAAAAAAATGGTAGTATGCAGGCAGGCTCGAACCTGTATCGCGAAGGAGGAAAAGGACGGGGCAAAAAACCGTGACGTCTGTCGTAAACTGGAAGTGACAAAGGCTTAAATTAAGGCCAATCAATCGAAAAGAGGAGATGACTTTCAGAAATCACAGCGAAAAAAGGTACTCCTCCCTGTAGAAAAGTTCCTAGTTGAGAGTAAAGGAATTGAAGTTTTTAGCCAATATTTTGATATTTGTCGTCCGAAGGGGCGAGCTTTAAAACGAAATCCATCTCGTGAAAATCTGTCGCCTCTGTGGAATGTTTTAGGTAGACATACATGATGATTGCAACGTCTTGTCAGACGAGTGCCACTCCCTCAGACATTTAAAATCCATGAGCCCAAATACCTGAGGGAGTATCTATACAAAGATGATGTTACTGAGTCTTAGCTTTGTACGACAGCTAAGTCTCTCTCTCGGTTCAAAATGTTGAGATCCAGCAACAAGCAAGAGCAAGATAGCCAGCAACAAATTAAACTGCAGACCAGCTTAATGCGGGTACTGGTCTTCCGCTTTATGGGTTTGTTAATCAGAGATTTGCTTCTCCTAGAAAGGTTGCCTTCACCACGGCTTACGGGAGCCCCCTCCACCCCAATACACATACACACACACACAAATATACACGGTGCTAATTGGCCGTTGACCCAGAAAAATAGTTCATTCGCCCTTTGGAAGGTCTTGTTTTTAATCCTTCAGAGAGACTAGCCGCCCTCCTCACCAAACAAGTCTGGTGGGGGAAACAGTTTAGTTGCCGGTGATCCGACCATGAGGTAGGTAGTACTGGGTTACATGGTACCAGTAGCATATGACATGACCTGACACACAGACATACATACATGCATACATACATACATACATACATACATACATACATGCATACATACATACAGTAGCGTCACAAAACTAAAGGACAAAATTTTAAAATCCAATATTTGTTAGAAATAACAACTGTGAAAAGCTGAAATTTTGACAACTGGTAGTCGTTTAGAAAAAGAATTGTAACAATTATTTATGTTCAAAATAGGAACATCCAAAAGTAAGGAACAAAATTGAGAAAAACAATGTAAATAGTGTGCTCTATTCTAATTGTTTGATTTCCTCTAAAGAATAAGTGAAGTTACACACGGAAAAGTACACCATTAGAGAGATATCAGAGAAAGTGAAACGTTCCACGAATGTTGTAGGCAAGGTTGGTAAACCCTACAATGATACTGGCAAAATAGTGCTTTTAAAACCGGCAGACCCCGCAAAACTTTGGCAAGAGAAGATCCAATAATGCAGCGTATCTCATTAAATGACCGTTTTAAGTTTTGCACTTAAATTAAAAGTTATGAATAGTACCTCGTGTGTTAATGTGTCAAGACAGACTGTTTCTAGACGACTGCAAGAAATAGGGCTGTTTAATCGAACCCCAGGTAATAGACCACTTGTTAGTTCGAAGAATAAGAAAAAGAAATTAGAGTTTGCAAACAGGTATGTAATTTGGACATATGAAAATTGGACAAAAGTATTTTCAGTGATGAAAGTAAGTTTACTTTATTTAGAAATGAGGAAATAACAGTGTAAAGAGACGTATTGGTGAAAGATTTAGTGCTAAGTGTACTAAGAAAACTGTCAAACAGACAGGTTAGATTTATATTATAGAAGATGGTTGGCATGATATTTAAACTGTTGGTTTACCACTATCTAGGCCCTGAGTTACTGGAGGATACTGTTTAATGAGATGAGCTGGTTGGCAGCTGATAGAAGCTGTCAAGGCAAAATAAGCTGCTTCGAACAGCTCCTGCCCAGATGTGGTAACAGAATTCCATCCTTGATAAAGAGTTGCATCAGCAGTGAAATATATACTAGAGCCGTAGAAAGATTCTAACACCCCCCCCAGCAGCCTTGGCAACGGATTTTATGTACATGCTCCATCTCAGATCAGGAGTAAAGGTCAGACCTATAAGCTTGTCAAAATATGGAACCTCCTCAAGACGAAAGCTATTCATGTCAACCAATACCAGACGGGGATCAGAGCCTTGATCATGGAAAGATAGAAGCTTGGTTTTAGATGCATTAAAATTAACCATCCACCTCTTTCCCCATTGCACCGCTTCAAGATTAAGATCAGGAGAGAGAATCAGAGAGAACTTTGTCGTTTACGGCCTTTGAAGTGTTGCCATAGATAGTAATGTCTTCAGCATAAATGTCTACAAATGATCTTAGGATGTTATTTGGGAGATCATTTGCGTAGATCAGGAAGAGAGTTGGGCCCAAGATGGACCCCTAAGAGACTCCAGCATTAATACTATGAGCTTCTGATTTCTGCCCATCAACCACTACTCTTATGAATCTATAAATGTTTTTATGGAAATTGGTCAAGAAATCATTGAAGCCACTTAGTGTGATGAGCTAAAATACTACTTCAGGATAAAAAAAAAACAGGTAACAATACGTGTAAGATGGATCAATTCCGACCAAGAAGACAGCAATACTGCCCCTTTTGTTGGAAACATAACTCATAGACTGTGAGCGCTAAAGACCAAAATAAAGGAAGCGTAAGTGTCGTCACGCGTTTGCATGACAATATCACTCAAGATGAGAACAGTAGTCCGAATAATACAAATAATACAAATTATCGATCGTCATCTAAAGAATTTAGACGGTATTTCTATTTTCTGGAAAATGTCTGGAAGCATTGAACAGCAGGATGTGAAAACCGTAAGATTTGTTTGTTTTTCTGATTTTTCTTCTGATTTATTTTAATTTGTCTTGTTTTGTTTTGTTTGGTTTGGGTGTTTTTTTGTTTGTTTGTTTGTGTATTTGTTTTTTTTGGGGGGGGGGTTGTTTGTTTTTGTTTTTTTTTTGCCTTTCTCTGATTTAGGAAGGAGGTGGCTTTTTTTCTGTTATTTGTTTAATCACAGTTTATATAAAATTTAAGTTTTATTTTTCTGAAAGTAATGCGTAAAAAACTGTGTGCGAAAAAATTCTAAGCAAAGCAGTTAATTTAATAAACAATGATTTACAAAAGCGACGCGCAATTATGTCAATTCTTTGCCAAAGTCGCCATTTTAAAGAAACGTCCATAAGAATAGGTTCGTTGTCGATTGCCGCCAGCAATATTAATCCTATTGTTATTGAAGAAAAAATACTGACGACACAACCATTTATGGCTACACCTTTAAGATCGGCAACGATTAATATCGCTGTTAAAGTGTTGGATTTTTCTAAAGCGCTTGAAGGTATATCACTCTTGACGCGATCCCCTACATGTATAAGAGTCAAATACACCCTACTTCCGCTTTGCACCCTACTTCCGCTTTACACCCTACTTCCGCTTTGCACCCTACTTCCTCTTCATCACTAAATGGACTTAACAAGTTTATCTCTTCTCTATCGTTATTTTCATGGCACGTGCTCAACTGAGCTTTTATCTGTGCTTTCCATATAAAACATTTGCAACAAAAAACTCGTCTAACTACAAAAACTGATAAAAATTATTATTATTATTTATATGTGTCTAAAACTAAATGTATGTTCTTTTAGCAAAATTTGCTTTCAAAAACTGTGCATCTGTGGAACGCACTACCGCGATTCTGCTTTCCAGCTGACTATAATATGGCCGTTTTCAAGTCTAACGTAAACAAATTTCTATTAAATCGTCTTCTTAAATAAATAAACACTATTCAAGTTCCACCACCACTGATCATCACGGTGTATCTCACCGATTATCTGACACTCATTAATCCTTATCCGCGAGTTGTCTTGGAAACTTGATTAGTTTTGTTTGTTGGAATTGTTTTGCGGCATATCAACCTTTGTTTCCAGTTATTTTGAAAACCGTTTTTATGCTTCAAATTCTTTATATCTTTAAATATTTACTTGTAGAATTAGTTTTGGTCGTTTTGTTTTACGGCATATCTACCTTTTTTCGAGTTACTTAATGCCAAATCCAGTTATTTTGAAAATAATATGCATGTTGTGTACAGTTATCTTTAGAAGGTTTTTATTCTTCAAGCTCTTTGTATTTTCAATCGCTAGTTTGTAGTGTTTGGGTTGGTTGTTTTCTAGTGGATGTTATCCCTAACTTTTTTTACCCTGCCCTGCAGAACGTGAATGCTTTTCACAGTAGAGATCCCTAGGTGTAAGAAAGCCTTTTACTCCAATAATTTCTTCCCCAGAACTGCTAGACTTTGGAACTCCCTTCCGGAATTCTGCTTTCCGAACTGTACTGACATGCAGAAGTTCAAGTGTAATGTGAACAAACATCTTGCTACTCATCTCCCTTCATAATGCTCCTGCAACTTATGTCCCCGATAGTAGCCCCTACTTTAAAGTGGCACTGTGCCTTGTTTGGGGTGAAAATTGATTTTTAAAAAGACCATAACATCGTGGCCGGAAACTTTATTGAGCTGTGACCTCAAGCGTTTAATCGACCGAATTTGCATTTTGAGGATGCTGGCAATGATTCTGTTGTCATAACTTAGATCAGTAGAGAGCATGAGCTGTACAGCGGCGCATCCCCGATTATTATGTCACTTTTAGGCGTGATGAAAGTCTTCTACCTTGGAATTTATGCAAAACTGGCCAACTAAATTGTTTGCAACAACAAAAAAAAACGGTTTTCTTGTCAAACGGAAAATGAATCATGTCGTCTTTTCTGGGGCGATAATTTTATCATTTTTACAAATTGATTCATCTATTTGTTAGACCTGGAACTTTTGAATGATGTGATATATAATAAACCAACCACTAGATGTTGAGTTTTAATTTCTTCTTTCATTTTTCTTTCTACGCAAAGAATTTCTTTATTTCTGAGGAGTATATGCACGAAAAAAGACGGTATTGACATAATGATAATCGACTGTTTCTGTATAAGGTAACGGATTTGTAAAAAATGTACCGAAATTTTAACATGCTAGACGAGCTGTTTTGCATAAAAATAAAATATTTGGATTTTCGAGTGTAGCTATTCTGCTGTAATTTATGATATGCTCTCTTGTATTCACATTCGTTGGGCTCTAAAAGATGTTCGGTATACATAAAGAATAAAATATACATAAAAATATATTTTACAAAAAAAAAATGAAATATATATATTTATTATAAATAAATGACAAAAGTCAATCCAAATTTTATGATGTTGACCATCTTACAATTTCTTCTTTTCATTCCGTTGACATTTACACTTTCGTCATTTATTTATTATATGCTCTATAATTACATTGAGCTTCTTACGTTAAGGATTTGTATCTATAAAAAGTGAAATATAATTGATAAAATCATATTTTCAAATAAATTTATGTATATATATATATATATATATATATATATATCTTTATTTGATTGGCAAAATTTTAGAATAATTGTAAAGAAGTGAACCATAGCGGAAATTCAGTCGACTAAAATAAGAATTCTGCATTTGTTAAATGTAACTTCCCCCATTTTTTTTTTCCTTTTTTCCATCTTATTTTAGTCGACTGAATTTCCGCTATGATTCACTTCCTTACAAATATATATATATATATATATATATATATATATACATATATATATGTATGTATATATATATATATGTATATCTATCTATCTATTCATCTATCCATCTATCTCTCTCCTTCTCTCTCTCTCTCTCTCTATATATATATATATATATATATATATATATATATATATTGGCTGAAAAGAGCTTGATAATGATACCTTAAACGGGCCTTATTATCGGGCTTGAAACCGACGGTACCAATGATCTGTCTCAACTAAAACTTTCTGTACACAAAATATAAATACGCTCTTACAATTTGGATTTTCCTTTCAATTGAGCACTCTGCTGGAATTTTTTTTCCAAAAAGAAAAAAAAAACTAATCATATATATATATATATATATATATATATATATATATATATATATATATATATATATATATAAATCATATATATATATACATAAATCAAATATATATATATTTGATTTATATATATATTTAAGGTATCCTTATCAAGCTCTCTTCAGCCAATATATATATATATATATATATATATATATACATATATATATATATATATATATATAGAGAGAGAGAGAGAGAGAGAGAAGGAGGGAGATAGATGGATAGATTGATAGATAGATAGATAGATAGATAGATAGATAGATGGATAAGTCTGCTATTGTTATTTTTATTAGCCATATGATAGTTATCAAACGCTGCTCATTTGTATTAAATTGTCACTTCCAAACTGGTGAAGTGTTTATCTCCCCCACCCCATTTTTTTATTTTGCGTAGACTCGGTCTTTTTATATTCAAACGAGGTGTAGGTTGTTTAAACAGTTACATTAAATTTAGCTTAGATATGCAGTTTTTGAAAAAATTACAACTTTCTTTTTGCCGGCATCCAATTATAAATTTTCGTACTGTCAGTGTGTGTGTGCGCGTTTGTCTGAGCCTACAGGCAATCCACTCAGGCAAGTTAAGTACCGAAATGAAGCTTATGACCCAGCGAATCTTTTAGTGAGATCTATGTCTATGTTTTGTGTATGGAAATTCAAACAATGCAAAAAATGATAACGATTTACTAAACAACGTGTTATTTATTGGATAATTTTCCGGTATTCACCGGAAGTTATTATCTCCTTTAGTTAATTCGATTTACTGTGTGTGTGGGTGTGTATGTGTGGGTGACGCGGTTAGTCTCAGCCTACAGGCAATCCACCCAGGCAAGTTAGGTACCGAAATGAAGCTTATGACCCGGCGGATGTTTTAGCGATATTTATATTCATGTTTGGTGTATGGAAATGCCAAATAATAATGATTTACTTAAAAACGTTTTATTTACTGGATACTTTTCCGGTATTCGCCGGAAGTTTTCATCTCCCTTAGTAAGTTCTATTTGCTATGTATGTGAGTGAGTGAGTGTGTGAGTAAGTGAGTGAGAGTGAGAGGGAGAGAGAGGGAGAGAGAGAGAGAAAGAGAGAGAGAGAGAGGCAGGCAGGTAGGCAGGCAGGCGCTTATGAGCCAGCGAATGTTTTAGTGATATTTATATACATGTTTGGTGTATGGAAATACAAAAAAAAATAAAAAAAAAAAAAAAAATAACGATTTACTAAACAGCGTTTTATTTACTGGATATTTTTCCGATAAAAGGACTCAAGTTTGCCCGGCTGGGCAAACATGGGTGCCTGTATATATATATATATATATATATATATATATATATATATATATATTCTTTTTGTCGGCACTATATATATATATATAATATATATATATATATATATATATTACACATAGGAGTTGTCGCTTATCAAGGCTCGGAGGTCACTCGAGGATAAGTGTTAATGGGTGTACAGTAGGAAATGGAATAATATCGTAGTCATCGTTAATAGTGGAAATTTGACAAATTGGTTTACTTAAGGGAGCGATTCATCAAGAATTTGTTTACGTTGGACTTCAAGACTACCAAATTGTAGTCAGCTGGAAAGTAGGCAAACAGAAGAGAGTTCCAGAGTCGCGCATTTCTAAGGCACATGTAAAGAGTGGGGGAAATTATTGATAGTGTTTTCAGCTAGACGTGTGTTTTTGTGAAAATTTGCCGAGGGGGACTATAGATTGGAGCTCAGACGAGCACTTGCCATGAAAATAATGTAGAAATAACACGTTCAGTTGACTTACGTTTGCAAAGTTCCAATCGTTATTTCCATTTTTACCCCTTAGCAACTATTTTTATTGGCTAAAATCGAATCGAATTTGTTTCAATCACGTACATATAAAACTTGAAGTCTGTAAAAGAAAAAAATGACCAAGTAGTTTGGTAGAGGCTGTTCCTCACACAGACAGAAAAAAGGCTTTAGGGAAGATTGTTTTTTTACGTGACTACTTTTTTATTGAATTATTTTCTATAGAAGCTGTAGTGCCTTGTACGAACGTCAGATGCAAGTTTGGTGTGCTTGCTGATATTTCAGCATACATGCATACATAAATATTAATAATATTGGATAAATATTACTTTTTCCCATAAGTTGTTTTGTCGTGTGTGTGTGTGTTTACGCTAAAAGTTTCAATGATATATTATGTCTATATATTAGAATGCTTCTAATTATATATGCTTAGAGTACGTCTTTCCGGCAACTTGTGATACGCATAATAAGATGAGTATTGTCTTCCTCAATGGAAAAAACCCTTTAAAATAATTTATAATTTTATTTGTTTTAGTTTTGTTCTTTTGTGTGACACCTGAAACATTGACTTTAAATATAAAAAACGTTTTTTTCTTTCCTTTTGTTAAACAAAAGTCTCTTCAGATAAGCATATATATATATATATATATATATATATATATATGGCCTAACGGTTAAGGCACCGGACTGTGGTAAACATGGTCTGAGGTTCGATCCCTAGAAACAGTTGAACTACGCTGATGAGAGGTAATGACCTTGAAACACGCGTGTACGTAAATTACTGTTTTAAAAATAAAATATATATATATATATATATATGTATATATATATATATATATATATATATATATATATTATAAATCACGGCATAATCACGTTGACAGCTATGACTTGTCTCATAACGACGGCCTCTAAGGTTTCCTTGCGCTTAGGGATAAACCAAAAGTCACAGGGTTGAATATCTGAACTATAAGGAGGATGAGGAAGTGTCTTAATGCCTAAAATAGTCTGTGACAAGGATGTGGCCTCAAATATTTCGCATCTTCAGTTCCTTATGAATAATTCTGTGCACAGTTTCTACACTGACATCAAACTGGGCACTTATTGTTTCTATAGAAATACGACGCCCTTTATCGATGACATTTTTATTTGGGCAATCAACTCTGGTGTTCTGACTTTCTTACTCCTCCCACACGTCTCATCATCCATCACAGACTCCCTGCCTTCCTTAAATCTCTTATGTCACTAAAAAACTATTGATGCAATATGATCCAAAAGCAGTCTGAAGCATTCTATACGTTTCCATCGCATTTTTTCCAAGTTTAAAACAGAATTATATTGCACATCGTTCCTCTTAAGTGTTCTCGCGTTCAGATTGCTTTTTTTTAAATTTACCAGCTGTAACAATCAGGCTTTAGTAGAGTGAATTCTAATTCCTGCTATAGCTGTTCACTATAACTAAGAATCATAAAAATTAGTCAGTCATCTCATAAGATGTATAGCAACAACATAGTGAATGTTCAGGTGTCTATGATTATTAATGCCTGTACAAAAATGCCTAGGAACTTCTGTAAGGAACCTCGTAACATAGTAAATTTCTTATATCATTTATTTTACAACGTGATTATAGTCTAACTATGCCTACTTTTTAATAGATTTAGTATTGTTCCTATATCTATTACTTTTGGGTATTAATAGTCCATTTCTTTATGTATCATATTATGTATGAAGCATTTATTAATGAATGGGCATTTGTTTTCATTTAGCAATTAAATGAATTTGTATTATAATCAATATCAATATCATCATTATCGATACCACTTGATAACAATAAACAAAACGCTCCGATTTTCTCAACTAAAATCATTGCAGTTATTGTTTGATATGATATCCGCCATTTCATTCCATATTCTTATTTTTATATTTTTTTCCAGCTGTAACATGAAACGCACTCGACAACACAATAATTATAAACCGGGGGGGTATCATGCTGTGTTTCAAGCAGTGAAATGAAAAGGTATTATAAATGGTGATGGAATTAAAATAGCAAATGCTAACTGGTCGGACCGATGTGTAAATATCTCGGCTGGCTTAAGGGCAAGTGGAGCGATTGATTCTCCCATAAATTGGCGCGTATATGGGGATTAGGTCTTAATAGAGAACACAGCAAACAGATTCAGCCGGCCTGAAAATTGCCCGGATTATATGACAACGTTTATTCATCTCAAACACATTTATAGCATATAACAAAAGAATCAGTGGCGAAAAAGAGATTGGTTAAAAACGAAACATAACTAGATAAAATCAAAATAAAAAATAACTAAAACTAAAAAGTAGTTAATTATATATTGCGGATAAATATTCTTTTAATTACACCCTAAACCGCATAATTGACTTATGCAGCATGCAAAACAAAACATCATTTTAAAAAGTAAAATAGTGATTAACCGCTAAATTTTGATAACTTTATGCTATTTCATATGCTGTTAGATATAGTATCTATTGTTTCGTTCTAATTGTCTTATTAGTGGAATCATCGTTCTCTTAATGTTTATAGTTATATAATTTATAATTATATATATATATATATATATATATATATATATATATATATATATATATATACAGGGTGTCCGTAAAGTTACTATACAGCCTTACAAGTTACTCTACAGACACCCTGTAATATATTAACAGTAGAGTAAGATATTCTATTAAAATATTTATTTGTAACAAAAGAAATAAAAAGAAATAATACCTTTATGTTTATAAAAATCTCAGAAAATCCACGTGTTACATCCGAAAAGACTGTAACAATCAAGGCAACCAATTTCTATGACAAATATTCAAATTGGAGGCCTTCAGCTCCAATACATTCTCGACAACGCGACACCACACTCTGACAAACTTTGGTGCACAAGTCACGATCAAGGTGGGCAAATGCATTAATAAATAGTAACTATGAATACAAATACAATACAATAAAACAATAAGACTGTATAGTAACTTTACGGACACCCTGTATATATATATATATATATATATATATATATATATATATATATATATATATATATATATAGTCTTGGAAGTTTTTAACCCTTTAAAACTATATCAAAAAAGCTTATTTGTTTACGTTTCTTTATCATTCGTTAGGAAACTAGGCAGTAAGTCATTTAATCAACCTGCAATCAATGCATCAACTTGCTCTCTCGAATTCACACTAGGCCTAATATTAATTTAAGGGATTTTACCAGGAAACATTGTTTCCGGGATTTAAAAAATAAAACGGTATATTAAATCATGGCTCCCCAGCGTTGATCAATTAGTTCGTCCCTTAATCACAAGAACAAAAAAAAAATGTTCCAGATATGTGATCTAGTTACCTTCTCATGACTAATTTGGCTAGCCTATTAATGCTATGAAAAAATGTCTTCCTTACCTGTGCGATTCGTCTGTTTCCAAATTCAAAATGGATTTATTTTTTCTAATTTACCAATGTTATATTTAAAGATTAGGATTAATCCATTTTACTACTTATCACAAGCTACTATGAGTAGTACTTTGTATATTTGCATTCTTTTTGTTGATTAAAAATATATAAAAGTTAAAAATATTTATATATACATATGTATATACACATTTATATATATATATATATATATATATATATATATATATACTTGGCCTTCGGGACAAGATGTATCTGTTCTTCAGATGCTGCACTTCAATTTTTGTTCTCTGTCAGTGGAGGAGAAATCCTTCACGACTGAGACAATTTTTATTTTTGTTCCTTTTCTCCACGTTAAAAAACGACCCTGGTGTCTAACTCTGTCCCGAGGGGAGGCATTGTAAATAGGTACATATTATATATATTATATTTTATACATTACTAATATAGTTTTAGATTTCCTTTATTAATATATTCTGGTTAATTTTAAACGATTCAAAAGCATCAGGATAACGGACAAAAGTCTTTATTTAATTGTTTAAATATTTTAGTTTTATCCCCTACTTTGTTTTATCATCCTTATTACTAAGCTAGAAACTGGTGGTATAAAATCTATTAATTTTAAGGTAACGCGAACTATTCTCAAAAACTCTGAAATTATGTTTTCATAAAACGTAAATACATGACAGGTATTGAATTTATGAGCCATACAAACTATTAGAAAAGGGAAAGAGTTTCTTTTATCAAATATTTTGTAAACAAAAACTCCATCCTCAATTTTTATATATAAATCCAGAAATGCGGCTTGTGTTTCTCTATGTTCACAATTTAATTCTAACTCCTTTGGATGTAGAAGATGTTTATTTTTTTTTCAAATACTTTGTTATCGTTTATACATATAAGCTCACCAATAAATCTCCTACAACTATAAAAATTATGTTTTAGATATATCATTTTTTATTTGTGAGTACATATATATATATATACTAGCATGGGTGTCCGGCGTTGCCCGGGTATTTGGAGGTGTATGCTGAGCAAAAAAAAAAAAAAAAGCGGTCAATTTTTTTTTAACTTTGACCCCTATTATGACCCCTTAAAATGTATTGTTCTGGCTTCAAATCAAGTTATTAAGTCCATGTCGAAGGACCCTATATAAAAAATTTCAAGTGTGTAGACCCAAAATTGTCGGAGGAGTTTGGTAGAGTTCTCAAATGTCAAATCGTTGAACTTTGATCCCTTAATCGCCAAATTTCTGGCCAACAACCGATCACATCTATTTTCCCAAATCTCAGTACCCTGTATATCAAATTTCGAGTCTGCAGACTAAAAATTGACAAAGCTATAGCGCAGAGAAATGTACACAGATTGAGATTTGGGAAGATCTTTGTAATCCGTTTCCGGCCAGAAATTTGGCTGTTAAGAGGTCAAAGTTCAACGATTTGACCTTTCAGAACTCTACCAAACTCCTCCACCAATTTTGAGTATAAACAATTGAAATTTTAGATATAGACCCTTTGGACATGGATTTAACTTAATAACTTGATTTGAACCCAACACAATAAATGTTAAGGGGTCATAAGATGGGTCAAAGTTTTTAAAAAAAATTACCTCTGTGGTCTCTACCAAATTACTCAAACAATTTCTGGTCTAAACATTTGAAATTTTACATAAAGGTTATTCAGAGATGGTTCGAAACTTTTTGTTACCAATATATAAATGTATGCATGTATGTTTGCATGTCTGCCTAAACTTTCGACGGAGGCGACGGATTTTTACAAGATCAGTATTGTTTTGAAGATTGACCTTTCAGATGACAAATATCGAAAAATTGGCTAAATCATTAATATCTTCAGCTTCAACTGGGCAATTATCTACAGGGGATCGCTTTTTTTTTCGCCGATATTTTCGAAATTATCCTCTCCTTTCGATTGTCTAGCCTTAATTTAAAACTACGTCACATCCGGTTTGGCGGTGGTCGTAACAGCAAAGACGTCAGATGTTTTCCCGTTGATTTCCTCTTTTGCGGTACGGGTTTGAGCCTGGCTTCCTACTACCACTTTGTTATGCTCATCACACACCTCCAAACACCCAGGCAACGCCGGGCTGAAATGCTAGTATATCTATAAAAGTGAAATTGTTTGTCAGTGTGTGTACATTTCCCTACCAAACTACCCTGTAAATTTTCAGTCTACACACTAGAGATTTGACACATTGGGTATTGAGATTTAGGAAAATCCTTTTAATCAGTTTTCGGTCAGAAAATGGGCTGTCGAGGGGTCAAAGTTCAACGATTTGACCTGTTAAAACTCTACCAAATTCCCTCGCCAATTTTGGGTCTAAACACTTGAAATTTTAGATGTAGGTTACATGGATATGGATCAAACTATTACATTTGATTTAAGCCCCAAACTATAAATAATGAGGGGTTAAAATTGGGGTCAAATTTTTTTTTAAATTGACCTCCGCGATCTCTACCTAATTATTCAGTCAATTTTCAGTCTAAACATTTGAAATTTTACATAAATTGTATTCAGACACAGGACAAGCTTTTTAATCCGTTTTTTTTTTGGCCGAAATTTTTGTTTCCAAGGGGTCAAAGTTCAACAGATTGCAGTCTCTAGCAAACTATTCAGTCAATTTTTGGTATAAACACTTGAAATTTTACATAAAGGATATTCAGAAACGTAGCAAGCTTTTTAATTAGTTTTTAGGTGAAAATTAGGCTTATTAGAGGTCAAAGTTGAACGCGTTGACCTTTGCAAACTCTACCAAACTCCTCCGCCAATTTTGGGCCTAAACACTTGAAATTTTAGATGTACGTTACCTAGACATGAGTTAAACTTTTTAATATATATATATATATATATATATATATATGCACATAAAATTATGAACATTACATATCAAGCCAAGCTGGATTGAACTGTTAGTATGCAATATATTGCTGTTATTCATCCTGTAGCATGAATGGAAACCCTGGGATATTATTATAGTCCTTTTGTTAAAACTGTAAAAGTGTTTATCTAAGAAATCTGGTTAATGTAGTTTCAGAATATATCTGATTATTACGGTTTATCTCCCATATCATATAGGAGTCTGTGACATATTTCCATTGCATGGACGCCCGACAAGAACAGAAACCACACAATATCATTCTACCATCCTTAGACGGGACAGATACTATACGGCCCAAAAGTGACATCATTTTTTTAAATTTTATTTTTATATTGCGTCTTTAGTGATCGGGGGCTCCTATTTATTTAAAAGGCAGATAGAATGTGATAACATACTACGTATCTATGTAAAAATGTTTTCGATTCATAATGAGGTAGATATTAGATTGCTTTCCACCAGAGCAATTTTGACACAAGGTCAAGAAAGTGGGAGCACTCTTGCCTCAGCAAAATTTGTCTTAACACCCCACTCGGCACTCCTGAGTGACACCAAGGCGGCATATCTCAGTCCGAAAGGTACTATTTGCTTGCTCCCCACTAGAACAATGTGTGAAACAAGGTAAAGATAAATACAGACAAGCTACCTTTAATAGGCATTCCTCGGCTGGGGCACCTTAGATGACAAGCAATAAACTTGACGCACCCAAAAGCCAGGTGGCAAGGCCTGAGAGGGTGGACTTTCTTAGTTATACCTGATGGCGTACCTCAGTCCGACAGGTACTGTGCCAATACCCAGCCTTGCACCTATCGGGTTGAGTGTCAAGAATGGATCCTTAACGAGTACTTTCTACACAGTCTCAAAACTGCCGAAGTCCCAAGGAGACTCATCCCCACCATCATAAAGAGGGTAGATATTTGATTTCTCTCCACCAGAGCAATGTGTGACACAAGATCAAAAAAGTGAGAGATAGCAAGCTTCTGTAAAGAATGGACCCTCTTACGTCGGCAAAAATTGCCTGAGCATCCCCTTTGGTTTTCCCGGTCGGAGTGCTTAAGATGACAAGCAATAAACTTTCCCCACCCGAGAACCGGGTGGCAAGCCCGGGATATGGACCTACTGGGAGATACCCCGGCGGCGTATCTAATGTTTGTTCACTTTGTACATCCCACAACATTGGATGAATACGCGTTACTGATAGCCGGACGCCATATTGAATATCCACTTGAGATAAGGGAAATAACTAAGTATATACAAGTAGGCCACCAAGTTCGATAACTCAAACTTTAACATTGCTGGTGTTTTCTGGTTTCAAACGTAAGTATAAATTCCAACAAAAGAAAAAACCCAAAAAAAAACAAAACTGCTTATTAACGCAAGTCTCTTAGAATTTCAGTAGAGGTTCCCATCTTCGTCAAACAGTCTACGACCTGTTCTATTCGTTGATCCATTCAATTTGTATGTCTGTCTTTACCAACATTTTTTTTACTCTGTCTACATCAACTTTCAAACGTCTATCACTTACAAGATTTGTTGTCTGTTATGCAAAATACTTCAGGCAACTTGAGTAGTTTGAAAATTTCTTGCAGCATAGCAACTATCAATACATCTGCATCAGCAGCTTCACTAAGTGCAAGAGTCTTGGACGCCAATAGGCGTTTTGTTACTCGGTCAAGTTTTTTGATGAGCAGCATATAGGAGCTAGTCTATTCATCTTACCATAAACAAGGATGATAAATCCACTTTGTGAGGAACCATCCCCCAAGCTGGCATAGGTAGCATCTGAATAGCAAACCCCATTCAAATCTGAAGGATTTCCCAGCTGTGGAAAGAATATGGAACCTGTTTTTGATTTTAGCTTTAATAGTGACTTGTTGGCTTCAAAAAGTAACTTCAGTTTAGGAGATTTTCCGGTATTACTCATTCTATACACATCAAATGATACATCAGGTTGAGTCTGGATAAATACCCACATCATTTGACATCATTTGGTCTTTTTAAATCGATCTTCTCCTCTTCATTCAGCTCATCATATTTCCTTAATATCTTCCTTTCTTCATATCTATTGGAGAAATAGATGACACATAATTGTTTTGATTTATAATTATCCCAACTTAAGTTTGTCTAATGTATAATCCCAGAAATGTGAAGGTCCCATTTCATGCATTCCAGCCTTGAATATTTTCTTTAATTTTGAAATCACATTTTTTTTTTTAAATAATCATTTCCACAAAATATAAAGTCATCTACATACATTGCCAGAATACCCATCAAGTTCTTGAATAAATCATGTGAAAGAAACAGTGCACTGTCATATGCACTTACCATTCCTTTTAGTTTAGTTAATGCATGAGTAACTCTCTTGTACCATGAAGGGGGCACATTATTCAATCCATAAATACATCTTTTCAGCTTCCACACTTGTGACTCTGGACATGCCTCAGATAGTGGTCTGAGAAATATATCTCTCTTTAGTATGTCACCCTGAAAAAATGCTGAGGTGAAATCAAGGGTCTCCATCTGCCAATTCTTAATCGATCCTTTTAACATTACAAGATACATAGCTTCACGACTGCGTGTGTGAGAGCTTGTTTTTAGGTTGTGTAAATTTTCTTCATATTCACATGCTATAAGACGAACTTTCCTTATCTTTTTGTTATCATTAACTTTCTTTTCTATTACCCACCTTACTGATATGCATTTTTGACCTATGTTAGGGATACATTCATACACTTCATGAGTTTTCGTGTTTTTATTTCTTTCTCCTTTGCATCAATCATGCTTCTTCTTGTTCAGTTGTGAAAAAAAACACGTTTTTCATAATCCACTTCTGTTACTTAGGGGAGTTCTCGCCACTGATCAACCTTATCCCAATCGATACATACTGAAGATTCATTTTCTGCTACCGATTCTATATTCCACCAATGGCCATAATTTCCAGTTGATTTTGGTTGTGTACTCATAACCTTTCTTTTTTTTCCACTCATTACTTCCAATAATTTTATACACCACTATTTTCCCTTTGCTCAACCTTGTATTATTGCCTTTCAGTTCCTCCCTGTTTTTTTTAATGTAACACAGTTTGGTAACTTTTCAGTCTACAAAAGCATATTTGTTAATGGAAGACTAATGTCCAGAAGTTGTGTTTTGCAATTTCATATACCCTGTGTATTGCTTTATTGCGGGTCAGTATTTTTTTAAAGTTTGAAATTGCTATGAAACGCAGAGAAGTTAAATTTGGTACACTGGAATAGCAGCACAAGGTGACTTATTAACCTCATTTCTGTATAATTTGAACAAATATTTTGAAAATTATGCTTATTTTTTTTTATTTTCTGGTAATTTGGAATGTGTATCACTATATTGCAGGTCTCCAAAAATGCCTGGAAAGGATCGATTGACAGCTAGTGAAAAGGGGCGTGTTGAAATAAAGTGATACACAGGGTTAATATCTGCCTAAAATCTTACTGCTGTCACTTTTAAAATCTAGTCCCATGCCAGAAGTTTTCATTGATTTATGACTTAGTAACAATTGCAAATCGTTTTTGATAATGTCAGCCTCTGTGTATGCTCCTATTGTTACCGGAAACTGGTTTAATTGCCTTTGCCTTTTTTCCGTTACCAAAACAAAATGTCCTGTTGGATTTAAGTCTTTACTAACCACTTAGTTCAGTCATTTAACGTACTAACAAGTACGTTAAACCAAAGTTCTCCTGTAACAGTTCTAAAACAGGCAAAATCCAATTGTCTCTTTTTTACAAGATTGGACGTTTTTATATTGGAATCATTTATCAATGTTCGATAACAGGACTCAGAATTAATTAATAAGTGATGCTCATGGTCAGAATCCACAACTGTATCAATATTTCTAGGACTGAAACTAGTCTTTGGCAAAATGACTAATAGAGCCACATTTAGAACAACGCATTGTCCTACCTTTTCTGTCCGTTGGATATGTTTTGTTTCCTCGATAGATTTTTTTTACCTTTTACTTCCGGTACGATTCTATTCACATATTACTTTGGAAATACAATTTATCAGTCAATTTTAGGATTTTATCAGGCAACATTTTTTGCCGGCCAAAAAAAAGTGAATTGAGAAAATGCCAAGAAGTGTAAAGGTAACACGCAATATCATTTCGAAATTAAGCTCTCTATAAAAATAATTGAAGATTTATCAAATGAATATGGAAAATCAGTGAAAACGCTGTAAAGAATAGAGTATTCTGTTTCCCGCCTAACTGCAACTTGGATGTCTTCAAGTCCAACATAAACAAGTTCCTGATGAACCGACTCTTAAGTAAGACACTTTATCAGATCTCCATTACTAGCGATTACTACGATATTATCCCATTGATTAATGTATACGCAATAACCCTTATCCTCAAGTTGCCTCCGGACTTTGATAAGTCGTGACTTCCTTGTGAAAAAAGTATATAATCTGAACCAACATTGAGAAATAACGTAACATCGATTGGAACAAGTAGAAAGTGAGCAGAAAATTAAAGAAAAAAATTTTTACAAAGAAGCAGCAAACGAAAAGTATTCTGAAATACGAACAAAATGGTTGGGCTTTACAGAAAAGCAAAAATCCAATAAGTAGAACAAAAAACTGCGAAGTTGGTTCGACTATACCAGCTTTTTAACATGCTAGCTTACTTGTATGAATATAGAAATACCAAAACGGAATTAAAATGTCATTAAGAAATCAATCGATAGTATTACTAAAGAAATAAATACTTTAAAACTAATTGTGAAAGATTACATATAAAGTCTCCGTGATTTGGGTTCTTTTTACATAGGCATCACCACTTATCAAGTCCAAGAGGCCACTCGAGGATAAGGGTTAAAAAGTATACAGGTGAAATTGGACAATATAGTAACCATTAGTAATGGAGATTCGGTAAATCTGTTAACTTATATGGAACGGTTCATCAAAAACTTGTTTACGTTAGACTTGAAGACAACCATATTGTAGTCAGCTGGAAAGCAGAAAAACGGAAAACAATTCCATAGGCTTGCAGTTCTAAGAAAGAAGCTTTGCTCATGGAATCTACGCTTAGGTTTAGGCACTGATAAAGAGTGGGGGAAACTAGTGATAGTGCTTTCTGCTAGATGGGTGTTTCTTGTGAAAGTTTGGCGAGGGGGGGCAGAGAATGGAGCTCAGCCGAGCACCTGCCATGAAAATAACGATAAAGCAGAGACAAACTCGCAACATTTCTGGGAGAAAGGTTGCAGGGAAGAGAAAAGGCTACGAAGTCTATTTTGAACTCTATCAAGGCAGGATATGTCCTTTCTAGCAGCTCCTGTCCAGATGTGGACACAGTACTCCATCCTTGGACGTACATGACTCTTATATAGATAGAGATTTGCATCAGCAGTGAGATATCTACTGGATAGATAGAAGGATCCCACCATTTTTCCAACGGCCTTGGCAACGGATTTAATGTATGTATTCAATTTGTGGACTCAAACGGAAGTCTCCAGATTGTATTATTATAAACCCTCGGAGTAACCGATACTTAGGAGTTAAAATTTGGGAGAAGAGTGTTGTGCTGTGTTCACCCTGCGGACAATAATAATCCTTTCTACTTATTATAAAGATTAGGAGAATATGTTTTTCTTCATTGGCAAACAAGTTATACACAAGTCATGCGCACTTGACATTCGGTCTGGTGTAAAATTACACCTTTTTATTTGTTAAGTTTGCTTTTCTATTAAATACCTTTTGTTTCTGATAATACCGAGTTGTGTATTTCTACCGGACTCTTACGGCATCACAGCAATAATAAATAAATTTATATTAAAATTAAAACTCAAAATGTCCAATGAAAAAAAAATCCTTTTGATAATTTCTTGTGTCGACCTAAATTTTAGAATGTGTAAAATACACATTGATTTTCACAATTCCTCAACATGAAGACATTCTTAGTCGGTAAGACAATTCTTGGTCGTTATGCAATTATACCAAAAAGTATTATTATTGGCTCACAAGGAGCTTTCACACAAGTCTTCAGAGATCTTTCCCTGGAAGCTGAGTGACAACAAGTCTCCTCAGGTTTCCAATACTCTCCTCCTCTTTCAATACCATTTACAAATAGATTTGCATCATCTCAACAACTGCTTGCTATTGATTTCTCGTTGGCAGCAGCTATTGGTCTTTGCTGGAATTTGAGTATCAATAAGCTTTCCAAGGTCCCAGTTCTCTTCGTACTTATTCGGCTGCGGTCTGGTCATTTAATCGGTCTTCCTCCTTGACCATTTGGTTATTTGGTATCGCTCTTTTTTTTGGGGGGGATGATGTGGCAATAGGGGGTTAGGGTTAGGTTAGAGAACTTATAGATATGCGATTTCAGTATTGTTTGTCCCATGTAGTGTTTCATGTTTTGCCTTTGCAACAGTTTGTCTGGCCCGCTCTTGTTTCTCCTGTGTGTTAGTTTCCACATTCAAGCGTTTTTCTTAATATTTCATGTGTTTTCATGATTGTTGTTCGTTGTATTTTTCCAGTCATTCTTTGATTCCAATTTCTCCCATTCTTTTTTCAAAGTCTTTTTGGGGACTGTTCCTAGTGCTCCTACTATTATAGGTATTATTTGGATTTTCTTCATCTTCTATATTTCTTTCAGCTCTCTGGCTCGCTCTGTGTATTTGCTACGTTTCTCCTGCTCAGTTGGAACAGCAAAGTCTACTGTTCTTCTTCTTCTTCTTCTTCTTCTTCTTCTTCTTCTTCTTATTCTTCTTCTTCTTCTTCTTATTATTATTATTATTATTATTATTATTATTATTACGACCGTCGCCCATTGTCAGACAGACTTTACTAAGTTTACTGGTTGTTGGCAGTGAGCAATCACTGATCATGACCTGCGTGAGAACTCTTAGTGATAATGGCTATAAAGAACTTTGAAAAAGACTCTGAGGAATCAGAATAATAAAAGAAGACTTGGACTATACAACCGACTGTAATGCTGAAACAGGTGAAATAGTATTGAAAACGCTTGAATGTGAAAACTAATACATATAAGTCAAAACACTATCCGGCAATATGATCGCTGCACCAAACGTAAAACGAAAAATTAGAGGAACATCACATGGAACAGAGAAAGATTTAACGGCAAAATAAAGTATAGTGTCTGCATTGACTGGCACCATACCAAATAGTCGGGAAAGCTCAAGGAGGATGGAAAAGCCGAGGATCGAAAGCACTAATAAGATCTCTAATAAATGAGTGTGAAAAGGATTGGCATCTTGGGGAGGCTTACTGCCACCTAACTTATAGTGCAGACCATTAAACGTTGTCTTAAAGAGAAATTCTTGCCAACACCTTAGAGAACCTCATTAGTGTGTCCCGTGTTTAAGAATTCAAGAGATCGGGCATCTTCTTTTCAGTACACACCAATCAGTCTCCTGTGCGTCATGAGTAAGTTGCTGGAATCTGTTAAATAGAGAAGTGGTGAACAACCTCAGCAAAAAAAACCCTCCTCGATGACATGCAATATGGTTTCCGTTCTGCTAGATGTATAGCAGATGTGCTAACTGTAATATCACATACGATTAGCAAATTACTCGATGGGGGTTTCGCTTCTAGAGCAATTGCTTCTTACATGCCAAAAGCCCTTTGATAGGGTATCGCAGAAAGGTCTATTTCACAGGATTCCTAGTTATAGAATAACTAGAAATGTCCTTTCAATTATTAAATCATTTCATTCCTCTCTAATAGGTTTATAAGCGTAGTGGTTAATGGGCAGAAAGCAGAAGCTTATAGTACAAATTTTGGTCCCTTAGTTTCATTTTGGGCCCAACTCTCTTTCTGATCTTCATCAATGATCTCCTAAATCACATTCTTAGATCATTCGTAGGTATTTATGCTGACATCACTACCATCTACAGCATCACTTCAAAGGGCTGTTATGACAAAAGTCTCTCCGATTCTCTCTCTTCTGTCCTTGAGCACATGATGCAATGGAGAAAAGAGTGGTTAGTTAATTTTTATGCATCTAAAACCAAACTTCTCTCTTTTCATTATCAACACTGGCCCACATCTGCCTCCAATTGAAATGAATCACCTTCGTCTCCAGGAAGCCCCATGCTTTGGCAACCTTCTGGATCTGGCCTTTACTACCGATATGAAATGGAGCACATACATCAAATATATTGCCAAGATCACCGGAAAAATGGTTGGATTATTTTATCACTCCAGTAGTTATCTCACTGTTGATGCAATCCTTTCTCTGTATAAGAGCCAAGTACGTCCTAGTATGAAGTACTGTTGCCACATCTGGGAAATACCTGCTCGGAGCACCTATTCTGCTTTGACAGATTTCAAAACCGACTTCGAAACCTGGTGGGTGATGCCCTTTTCTTTTCCGTGCAGCCTCTTTCCCACAGTAGATGTAGGTAGCTTGTCTCTGCTCTATCGTGATTTTCATGGCAACTGCTTAACTCTACGTGTCTTAACTTCGATGATCTTACGGGAGTCAATGTGTGTTCAGGATTACAGACATTGTTTTACAAAGGAATCACCACTTATCGAGTCCCAAAGATCACTTAACGATAAGGGTTGAAGAGTGTCCTGTGGTCACCAGTACAACATAGTAATTATTAGTGGTAAAAATTGAGTATAATTTGATTATTTAAGAAGACGGCTCAACAAGAACTTGTTTACATTGGACTTGAAGATGGCCATATTGTACTCAGCCGGAAAGCAGGCCAGCTGAACAGAGTTCCACAGACAGGCAGCTCTAGGAAGGAAGCTTTGTTCATGAAATCTGCGTTTAGATTTAGGCACGCTTAGAGAATGGGAGAAATTGTTGATAGTGGTTGTAGCCAGTCCAGTGTTGTTTGTGAAAATTTGGCGAGGAGTGACCATAGATTGGAGATCAGACGAGCACTTGCCATGGAAATACGGTAATTTCTCTTATATACACAGACAAAATTACAATAAGATAAATTTTAGCAAATAACTTTGCGTGTCTAAGACTGGTCACAATGAGAATAATATGTGGAAAACTTGTGTTTTTTTTTATTTAAAAACTGATAGATTTTTATTGAACAACAGCTGTAGATGAAGATGAAGATGAAGATAACAAATATCTTGTTGTTGAAGGAGGTTGTCAGAAGCTGCTCATTAATGCCCTCCTTCTTTAAAACAAAACATATATAGAAGAGTAAAGATGATTGAGGAACTCAGTCCAGATGTGCTGAAGCCCTCTGCGCTTTTTACAATTTGTCCTCAAGATTGATACCAGCATATATGTACATACCCGTAGGCGAATGAAAGAACAAGAAACAGAAGGCGAAAGACCGATACATATAGCCGAATAGAGAGATAAAGAGAGACAATAAAAAATAAAACGTAACAGAGAAAGAGTGAAAGATTGATAGATACAGATAAATGGAGAGAGAGAGAGGGGGTGGAAAATGTGAAAAGGAAGTTAGAAAAGGCGAGAAAAAAAGAAATAAAAGAAACAGGTAGACAAACCGTGGCAGAGGAAAATAGACTGATATGAATAAAGAGAGAAAGAGAGGAACGGGGAGAAAGAGTAAATCACAAAGTGAGAGAGAGTGAAAGCTAGATATATACAGATAAATAGAGAGAAAAAGAGAGGAGGAGAGAAAGGCAGAGAGAAAAAGTAAGAGAAAAGAAAAAGAAACAGAGACAGACAGACCGAGGCAAAGAGAGAGAGAGAGAGAGAGAGAGAGAGAGAGAGAGAGAGAGGATGAGAGAGAGAGGGGTGGAGAGTAATAACAGTTCAGATTTACCCTAAAGATAATAATGTTATGGTTAAATTCCGGTATGTTTTGTATGATCATGTCCCTAAGCGAAGGAAAGAATAGGAAAGAGAATGTGAAAGATACAGACATATATATATATATATATATATATATATATATATATATATATATATACACAGAAAGAGAGAGAGATAGAAAGAGAGAGGGGACAGAAAAAGAGATAGACAGAGAAGGAGTGGAAGATAGAGAAACAGGAGAAACAGAAGTAAAGCGAGAGAAAAAAATTGAGAGAGAGAGAAAGAGAGAGAGAGAGAGAGAGACCGAGACAGAGATAGAGACCACTTTAGACAATCACTGAAGATTATAACGACCTGTTCAAATACCACTATCTCGTTCTATTCATTCTCCCCCTTTTATAACTCGAGTTTTCTATCTTCGACCATGATGGAAGTGTTCAAGATGGTCGGCTGCCGCCACTTTCCTGCGATCCGTTATCTCTATTTTTACTTTGTTATTTCATTTATTGTTTTTGTTCAAATCTGTGTAACTCACACCGATGTGCGATAAGATGCGCGTGCGCGTCGCCTGCGAAAGACAAGTGGCCATCACAATGGAGGCGCGACAAAGTTTGCCCGGATGTTGTATACAATGAGGGCGGGGATTAGACGCGGACTGACACACCTGCTGGTCAACCGAGTGGCCAGAAGACGAGGAGGTATCAACCGTTTAAACTTCCTCTTCTTTTCATCTCTCCCTTCTTCTAGTAACAATGGTTGTTAATTACACTGCGATAAATCTTATCGCAGAAAATATACTGAAAATGAACAAGCTGTAACATTTTTTTTTATTTCGCTGTGTTTAATGTATCTTTGTTTTATTTATGAAACTATTATTATTATTTACTCACTAGTCACACTGGCCAGCATCAAAGATTTTTCTTTGAGAACAACTTGTGATGTTCTTTGGAGTTTGAGTGACAACAAATCTCTCCAGATTTCCAGTACTCTTTCGATAACTATTGCAGAATTATTTGCATCATGGCAACAGCCACTTACCCTTGATTTCTCGTTAGCAGCGACAATTGTTTTCACTGGAATTTGGATTGCAATAAACCTCTCCAATGTTCCAATACTCTTTGCACTCATCCAGCGGAGGTCTTTCCATCCTCCTTCACCCTTACCTATTTGGTGTGACACTAGTTTATGGTGACACGATAAACGAAAGCGGGGTTGGGGTTAGCTTACATTTCTGCAATTTCAGCTTTCATGATTCCATGTAACGTTTTCTTTTTTGTGTGTGTTTTATCTCTACGGCAGTTTCTATATGTTCAGCAAGCACTTGTGAATTATGCGTCTTAATCTCCGCATTCAAGGACTTTCCTTAATATTTCAGCTGTTTTCATTATTGTTGTTCTGTTGTATCTTCTCAGCCATCCCCCTGATTCCAATCTCTCCCATTCTTTTTCCAAAAATTTTCGGTGTTGTTCTTAGCGTTCCTGCTATTAGTGGCATTAAAATATTATTATTATTATTATTATTATTATTATTATTATTATTATTATTATTATTATTATTATTGTTGTTGTTGTTGTAGTTGTAGTAGTAGTAGTAGTAATAGTAGTAGTAGTAGTAGTAGTCATTGAGAGTTCTCTCACAGATCATCATCAGAGACTCACTGACAACAACCAATAATTTTCCCTGGAGACTGGGGGATAACAAATCAGTACTCTCCATCTCTTTCGATAATCTTTGCTAATATAGTTGCTTTATCACAATAGTCTCTTGCCATGGACTTCTCACTAGTAATCACAATATTTTACAAGGGAGTTGCCACTTATCAAGGCATAAAGACCACTCAAGGATAATGATTAATGAGTGCACAGTAGTCATCGGAGCAAAAAGTGTTGTAATCGTTAGTGGAAATTTGGTATAATTTCATTATTTAAGGGAATGGCTCAGCAAGAACTTGTTTACATTAGACTTGGACATTATCATGTTGTAATTAGCTGGACAGCAGGCTAGCGGAGCAGTTCCTAAGGCGGATAATTCCAGAAGAAAAGTTTAATTCATGGAATCCACATTTAGATTCAAGGGCATCTAGTGAGTGGAGAAAATTGTTTAGGGTGATTGTAGTGAGGCAAATGTTTATGAAAGTTTGGCAAGGGGGAGAATAGAGATTGAAGCATTTAGAGACATCAGATTTTGTATGAAACAAAAAATTCTATTCAAAAACGAATCTTCGAATAAATTGTAAAAAAAAAAACATTCACGGCGTTTCTGTTGCTGTTTTAAATGTAATTGCGCCAGACAAGGTTTGAAGCCACTTGATATAAGGAGCTAAATGTATCACATCAATTGCAAAACTAATCAACGATGAGAGTTATATGGATAGATGCAGAAAACAGCAATTCTTCCCCATTTGTCGGAAATATCGCTTAACTATATATTAATACGATAGCGCGTGTGTTATTTTCTGTGTCACGCTTACATCCGGGCCATTTAATTGTTATGTACTTACATTTCTTGTCATAAATACTTTTACCAAGAATTCTTCATAAGTTTTGGTTTTTGTTTCGATTATGGCTGATGAACTCGTTATATATATATATATATATATATATATATATATATATATATATATATATATATTATTTCGGTTTCAATTCAAGCTAATGAACCTAAGTAATATGAATATATGTTTTTATTTTTGAAATCGCAACTATATAATATATAAAAATCGATAGAACATTAACTCTATGATAATATGTACGAAATCTGCAAAAATTAAAATATCATATTTAAGCGTACTTTACAACCGGGCTTTGTCGGGTGTTCGTGCTAGCTTAGATAAATACTTTTGCAGTTTTAGTAAAAAAAAAAAAGCTACAATAATATCAGAGCGTCTCCATTTACACTTAACATCTACAGAATGCCTATATCAATATATTACGTATGAATGAGTCCTTTGTGGGATTTCCACAGGTACCGCTAGTAGGATATGAACAGGATAGGACAAAATAAGAAACGCGAGAGATCTGGCATGGGTTTAGCTGAATTTGTTCAAAATCTTAATTAAAACAAAAATTATGAATCAGAAAAATATTTCTAATTTGTTTAATTGTCATTTGTTTTAAGAATCTAATCAGGTACTCAATAAGAGGAATACATTAGAATCGAAATTATTTTAAAACAACGCAACAAGTCGTCAGTTATTTAATACCGATTGTTCAATTTTCCGCGGCGGGTTCAGTTTTTTTACAAAAAATTATAATGAAATTGCCCAACAGAGTCGGGAATTTTCGAAGATTTCTTTCGACATTATTTTGTAAAAACATATTAGATTAATATTTAAACACATTAATTATTTTTTATTGGGTGTACAGTAATAAAATAAAGAAAAAAAAACATAAAAAAAACGATGAATATTTTTATTAATTATAATTTATTTATAATGATAATTATTATTATTATTATATTATTATTTATAATAATAATTTATTTATAATTATTATCAATAATAAAAATAAACAGATCAAATAAAAATTAACAGTCACAACTTTTATTGAACAAGAAATAATACAAGACAAAAGTAACAGAATTATATTTAATTGGTACATGATAATATATATATATATAAATAACACATGGATATTTTTATTTAGCAAATAATTAAAATAAACATATTCTAGAAAATGAATAGATTTATATATATAGAGAGCACATAATAAAAAATAAATATAAATATATAGTGAGTTTTAGCACAATGATAAAAATAAAATCTTTTATTTCATTAAACGCATTAATATGAATAAATTTTATAAATTTTATTTTATTAAACGCATTAATATAAATAAATTTTATAAATTTTATTTTATTAAACGCATTAATATAAATAAATTCAAAACGTAAATATAAAACGACTAATATTTTTATTGAGTGCATTAGAATAAGATAAAAAATTAAAATATAATCGTTTTATTCAAATAAATAAAAAAACATTAGAAGTAACAGTAATATTTTTCTTGAACACGTAAACATAAAACACTTGACACAAAATTAACTGGTTGATATTTTATTTAGCACATAATATAGTAAAAAAAAAGCGGGATATGTGGAGATTCAACGGAGGGATCTTCCATATGTAATATAATAATGGTCGCGTTCTGTGGGGTTCAGCGTAAGTAGATACGCCCTGATATTATCGTAGCTTAATAAAACGGCAAAAGTATGTATCTAAATTGGAAGTTAAATTCAGCATAATTCAGTCGTAAAATACTCTTAAATATGATGTTTTAGTTTATGCAGATTTCGTATTTATTATTATAGAGTAAATTTTCTATCGATTCTTACATATTATAAAGTTGTAATTTCAAAAATAAAACATACATCCATACGACTTGAGTGCATCAGCTTGAATCAAAACCGACACCAAAACTTATAAAGATATATATATATATATATATAGACCAAAAGATGGAGGAAGTGAGGAAGCATGGCTGTGTTAATCTTTTTATCCGAATACGATGTCCAGCATGTTAAAAATATACCATTTGTTGTAAAAATCTAATGGATAAACATCTGAAGAAGTTGATGAGGACAGGATATTTTTACGGAAACATAAATCGTAAAATTGCCAACTCATTAATGAAACGGCTGTAATGGAAAAATCCAGGAAATAAACGAAGATTATAAAAAGAAAACGTGAGTCTTTGAATTTTCAACAAAATTTTGCACTATATATATATATATATATATATATATATATATATATATATATATATATATATATATAATTTATACAATCAGAAAAAACAACACCTTTTTTTTAGTAGTACACAATTTTTGTTTTTATTATTTTTTATGACATGTTATTATATATTTTTTCTTAGTCTGACATCTGTTTCGAAGGGTAAAAGGACAAACGGTTGTTTTAATTATAACATACCGAATTTTCATTATTTACCGTTCTCTTCGGAGACAATTAAAATCAATTAATTACAGTCAAAAAATTGTTTTTAAAACTCACATGGGGATGGAATTTTTTTATCGAGGTTGCCATCTTTAAAAATTTTCCATGGGTTTTTTATAGATCTATATTTTCTTTTTGTTAGCCTTATTTTCGTATTTTTTGGTTTTTTAATTTCTTTCCAATTTATGTATCTAATATCAATTATGTTAATTCTGCATTCTAATTTTGTTTCTTCTTTTATTACGTTTGATTTATTATTTACGAAATTATTTAATTAATTTTTTAACTTCTTCTTAAGCTAGTAAAAAAGTAAATCGTAAGCTAAACGTTTTGGTTTCGATTCTCGATGGTGATGCACGAATCATTTTTTTTTACTTTGTAAATCATTACTATATATTGGGTCTAATATAATATAATAATAATAAATACGAAATCTGCATCGATCAAAATATCATATTGAAGTGTACTTTACGACTGGGCAATGCCGGGCGGCTTACTAGCATAATATAAACCAATCAAGTTTTTATTAAGCATATAATAATGAAAAAGACGTCCATAACCTAAAAATTAACACGGTCATGTTTTGATTAATAGGAGTTGCCTTCAATAAGTTTCCTATGGACAATTTTATAAACAGATAAATATGAAACTAGTCCCCTTCGAAGTAATCTCCTTCGTCTGCAATGCACTTGTACCGTTCCAAAAACTGCTTGATGCCCATCTTGGTCAAACAGTCCGTGACAAGAATGGAGTTGTGGATTGGTACATTGGGTCAAACTTCGCGCAAATCTTCATCATCTTTATTTCCTCATAAATAATTGTGTGGACAGTTCCCACACTGACATCAAACTGTACACTTATTTTCTCTATAGACACACGGCGGTCATTATCCATGAAACTTTTTATTTGGCCAATCAATTTTGGTGTTCTTACTCCCTTGCTCTTCCCCCACCTCCTATCATCCTTCACAGACTCCCTGCCTTCCTTGAATCTTTTATGCCATTCAAAAAATGATGCCTAAGTCATGCAAGATGGTTTAAAAGCATTTCATACGTTTCTAAGTTTAAAACAGTATTACTTTCATGTTGTTCTTCTAAACTGTCTTCACATCCAGATTGCATTTTTTAATTCACCAGCTGTGGCAATTAGGCGTTAGTACGGTGCATTCCCGTTCCTGCTGTAGTTGTTCATTTTAACCTGAAATAATAATAATAAAAATTAGTCAGTCATTTAATAAGATGTATAACAATAACGTACCGAATTTTCAAGAGTCCACGACAATTCTGAATGTCTGTACAAAAATAGTTAGGAAACTTTTTAAAGACAACTCGTAATTTGATAAAAAAATGGTAAACATACAACATTAAAGATTTATGTTTTTATTAAGCACATAATAATGGAAATTAACATGTTGCATAAAAATTAGGATTTATTTTTCTGAAACATATAAGTATAAAAACTAAAAATAACATAAAAATTAACAGATTTATATTTTTATTGAAACAATAATAATAAAAAACACAGTACATCAAATAAAGAGAATCATATTTCTATTGCACATATTATAATAAACATGTAATGTAAAAAAATTAGTGATGGGACGATTAAAATAGTTTTCATGATTCCGATACAATTATCGATTCTGATTCTTTATAAATCACAAAATATTTAACAATAAAGTTTTTATTTTTCCCGATTACCGTAAAAGCACATGTTAAGTGTGCAGATATTTTCTCGAATGTAAAAACACACTTGTGGCAGGACTATAGATTTCAGTTTTACTAGTAAATTAATACCAATAAATATTTATTATTTTATTATTACTCTTAGCAAATGAAAAAATGTTGTTTTAATCAAAATCAAATAAAACAGATAATTAAAAGAATCGTTTTCAGCATCGGAAAATAAGCACAACTTTCCGATTCGATTCTGATATGCCAAAACGACCTGATTTTTTGGATTCCCGATTCCGATTCCGATTAATCGTCCCAAAATATCAACAGATCACTAGTTATATTGTGTATATATTAATAAAAATAAATACATAAATGTTAAATTTTTACTAAACGCATAATAAAAAAAATAAGCATATAAGATGAAAATTCAAAAAATAATATTTTAAGGAACATGTTAGTTAACATAAACACTCAACGTAATAAGTAACAGGTTAATATCTTAATTGAGCACGAGATAATGAAAATAAACATATAATACAGGGTAGGACAATCAAATTGTCGCACTACGAAAACATGACAGCTTTAATTTTAAACATTTATTAGAAAAAAATCAATTTAGATAGGTTCATTTTGTAGTAGAACTGACATCTATTCAATGTAGCCGCTTTCAGCCTCAATCACCGCCTCGATATGGGTCCGGAACTAGGGCGATGCATTTTCCGTAAGCACCGGCGGAATCTCGGCGAACACTCGGCGGATGACGGCGATTAGGCTGTTTTTGGTGTTGTGGGAGGTCATGTTTGTGACGTTCTCGACGTGTGACCAAACGAAGTAGTCCAGCGGGTTGAGGTTGGGGGAGGGGGAGGGTGGCCAATAAGAGAAAGGTACTAAATCGTAGACTTTGGACTTGTGGGCCGGCACAGAGTCCTACTGCTACATCCAGGGTCTACTAGCGGCCACCTGATTTTACCAGGGGATCACCACACTCTTCAACACATCCAGGTACACTTTGGTGTTGCTTATCAAGCTGACTTCGAAGATGTGAGATGGCATGATGTGGCCCTCATTTGAAACTATACCAAAGACCATAACCGTGGCCAGAAACTTTGTTTTCATCACCCTGTCCACGTCTCTGTTATTCGTGGGAATCAAGCGATGAATTTTGAGGGTGCTGCCAATGGACTTGTATAATATCTTGGTTCGGTAGAGAACATGGGTTGTACAGTATCGCTATTGCAATACGTAAACTAAGTAGAACGAATATATAAAAGCATTGAATTTTTTTGTGAAACTTTGACCACCCTCCTGTTTCATCCGACATTGTGTCTTTTTAATCGTTTTTAAACGACTGTTTGATTAAATTTATTTATTTTACTTGTCTACCGGTATTTCAATGAATTTTCAATTTCTCCCTGCGCTTTTTTTTTGTATTTGTTGATATTATCATTTGATTTAAATTATCGATCTTCTCTGACTCGATGATAGCTTAAAGTGCTCTAGAGTGTTTGCCACAAATTGTTTTCGAAAGTTAATATAAATTAACTTGAATTTCTGAACTTAAAAGCCAGATCTTTGGCAAAGAAAAATACTTGTTGTGGTGTGTCCCCCTTATGGATAATAATAAATTCTTCCACTTATTATAAAGACAGGGAGAATGTGTCTATTGGCATTAGCATACAAATTATGCACAAGACATGCCCACTTCTCTGTATTTATTATATTTGCTTTTCTGTTCAACATATTTTGTTTCCATCAAATACCGAATTGTCTTTCTTTCGAGACCACAACAATATTGTTGTCTGAAAGTCAGGAATATTTGTCTGAAGCTGATTGAGATAATTATAACTAACCAGAAAGAAAGCTGAACTGTAGCTTATTCGTGCATCTCCTTGTGTGTGTATATTTTATTGTGAATCACTTGGATGACTACGATCGCATAATAAAGCCATACCAATCATCACAGAATTATTACATAGAAGAATAACAGTAGAATTACATTCAAAGATCCAAATACTTATTTTTCATGACAAAACAGATCCTTCATCATGTTAAAATTATGGCATGTTATTGTTATGTCAATACCGTCTCTTTTCTTGCACATAATCTTCAGAAAATACACCATGTTGAGTCTTCTATTAACCTTTTTTCTTCTTGCAGTAATATTTTGTCATGCATTTTTTTGCCTATCTAAACAAAGAAATTTATTCCTTTATATATGCTCTGTTATTATATTTAATATATATTGAGCTTTTAAACAAAAATAATTGGTATACACAAATAATGAAATATAACTGAAAAAATTATCAATATATATCTATTATATATATAAATCCGTAATCCTGCCTGTTTGTTTGTTTGTTCACAATTTGATTAATATATACAAAACTTCCTGCTAAAAACGGTTATCTATATAAATTTTATTTGCTATAAGATTTTCTATATAAATAAATAGCATCACGATCAATATATATACACTATATTGAAGGCAATGTACATAATAGAACTAATCTAATTTGCATATTATATTAAAGAAAATCTTTTTAAATAATTCGCTCAATTAAAATTACTGATTATAGTAATGTAATTGATGTAATTGTTCTATTTAAAAGTATTATTTAAAGTTAATTTATTTAAATTATTTTAATTCAAGTCATTTTGTACTATTTGCTAAACTGGCACATTTTAAGTAATTTTCACTGATATTTCACTTCCGGTTATGAACGGATATGGTTTTTAACCAAATCGAGAGATATGGTGATAAAATGATTTGTTTTAATTATTTATTTTCTATAAATGTAAAATTTACAAATATTGATAAAAAAATAAATAATTAGGCTAAGGATGATTTTATTTTTCGACGAAATATTTTAAATCGTTAGCCCTCTATTAAAGTCTCGGCTATAAATGTCGATTCATTGTAAGGTGTGAGCACGTTTACCAAAAGGTTACAATTTATTTCCTACTGACGATTTTAAAATCATTTTTCAACTATTCACTTGACTGTCTGAATTTTATTATCGTTTCCATAATACTTTGAAAAAGAAACAAGGTAAAGTAATGCTTTTTATATCAGATATATTCCTACGCGTTTATTTTTTTTTCACTTTTTTTCTTCGATTTTCTTTTGAGAAAGATCTTATGTTTTCCTGTCTGGGTAATTGATTTAGTTGATAATATATATTTGTGTGGGGGAGTTTCGACGTAATTATGGGGTTTTTTTCGGGGGGGTCGCTTTATGTCTCAGCGTCACTCAAAGAAAAATAATTGCAGAAGTACAAAAATGCGGGTGTTTTTATTTGTTTAGTACTTCTGCAGTTTACGAACCGTGCTATTTTTTAGATATGATTTACAAGTGTCATTCAATTTTTGCCGTATTTTTTGTTTATTAAATTTTTATGTGAAAGTCCTTCCTTTATTAAAAATGGGGTACTTTTTATATGCACAACCAAGCATAGTTTATCCGCAAAAATCCTAATTTACATTTTTGGGAGCAACACAAACTGAAAACGGACCAATACAGTTTTTTTTCCTACGTAATGTAGAACTTTCGTTTACATTTTTACCAGTGGTACAAGAAATGTCGTTTACCCAGAAGTTTTGGTTTCGAACCTGTAATTACATAAATATTAAAAGAATGCCAATTAGTATTGTGTAATAAAAATATATCCGTAGCAAAGCTCGGGTAAATCGGCTAGTATATATATATATATATATATATATATATATATATATATATATATATATATATATTAAGCAATGTTGAAGTAAATGCAGAAAATTGATGCATAAAATGTTATCTCTCCTAATGACATTTTATGTGGATACATGAAAAAAAATTATACATATATTAGACTAATCGTGACCCGTTGGGTCAGTATATATATATTATGTCTAGCTATTGAATGGTGAGTACATGAATCATGGCAAAAATATGCGCGCTTGCGCGTACAACAATGGTCACCACTCTTAACATGAAGAATTACATTTCTCAACATACGTAAAACTACTTATTTGCGGAAAATTTAAATGCAATATTCGTTTTCAGCATACTCGAAAACTTTCAAAAGTCGTCATTTAAAAGGAAAATGTTAAGGTGGTAACCAACTAAAAATTTACCAAAACTTCTATTTTTGCATTTGTTTTTAATAAAAGCTCCATTATATACAGTGTTAGTCATCCGAACTTTAACAATTGTCTGGCGTCATTTTCGCTGAATAGCTTTGTAAACAAAGAAGTGTGACTCTTAACGAAAGTACTTATTATAAGTCACCGGCTATAATATTTGCCGGCGCTGCTGGATATGTCGTCACTAATCTGAGGGAGATAACTCTATTTTACTAAGACATTAGCGTACAGTGAACACCGACATTTTGGTCACTTTAGCTATCTATTCCGTGTGTTTGTTTTTCTTATTAGTTCATATGAAAAAAATATTTTAAGTTTTATTTCAAAGAAACAAAAAGAAAAGCTGATATTTGATCTTGACAATGAATTCTCTGGAAATGTATGCGATGCAAATTGCAGAGTGAAATGTAATCTTTATCAAGCAAGTTCGACATAAATTTTTTAGTATAAATCTGTAATTAAAAAAACTTTTAATTATCAGTTTTTCATTTAGTTATTTAGTTTTTTCTTTCATTTCCATTTTTAGAACAGTTAAAACCATTTTCATTTATTTATATTTAGAAAAATTTTATTTTTATTTTAAAGAAACAAAAAAAGAAGCTGATATTTGTACGCTTTTCCATGCAAACACTTTAATCAATATGCTTTGATTTGTACTTTGTTAAAATTATTTACTTTTGCTTCTGTATGCATATATTTTAGTTTAATTTTTTTAAATACATTTATGATGTAGGAAACTGCAAGTGACTATACAGAATTAATGTATAAACGCACCAAAATGTAATACACGCGCGCGCGAGAGAGAAAACATGGCGATCAGTGAAAGAAATACACGGATTACATTAGATTATAAAGGTGTTACTATCATTGCCCTAAAAATAAATGAAAAATCCTTATATAGAGGGATGTAATCCGTTGAAAAAAAAGAAGTGAAAAAAGACGAAAAGAAAAAATACAAAGAGAGAGTGTACATTGTACATGGACACTTTAGTTTTTGTGTGTGTTTGTTTGTTTGTTTGTTTGTTTGTGTTAACAGCCTAAAAATATAGGCAACCAATAATTAATTAATATGTAACGATGAGACCTTTTATAAGCAAATTTTGAAGTGTTTCTACGTATTTTTAAAATGTTTGGAACTTATGACCCCAACCTGTTCCTTCTTTTTGCCCCTCCTCCTCCTCCGCTACTAAACTTTAAAAAATGCTAGCGGTTATATGCCTTGCTTATCGATACGTGGTCAAGAAGTTGGTGCTCACTTTACGTCAAATTTATTTAGGAAAGTGATCAACCTTTCTAAAAGGTTAAAGTTTATTATGTGTTTTAAAAAATTCATTCTTTTACATTATCTTTAAAAGCAATAGCAACGTATTAGCTAACAAGTACATGTTGGTTTCTTTTTAGGAGGTAGAATACGCTGGGTTAAGTCGTAAAAAAATACCAAATATCTTTTTTAAATATGTAAATTAATCAAATACTTTAGTGTTTTGTCTTGGGTTTTTTTGTTTGTTTTTTACATTAAAAACATATTCGGTTTGTTTTGTTTTTGAAAACGTCATCTTCTATGACGTCACATATGATATATGTGAATATACAATCAGGCAGGAATATGGCTTTATTATTGTAGATATAGGTTTAGTTCATTATGTATTATATGAGGGCCACAACCTTTGTCACATTCGTAAACTTGCCCGAGGGGAAAAAAACATGGAATGACGTAAAACAGCCAACAGCAATATTGATTAATTTATTCCCATGCAGGTGTCGCCATATTGGATAGCCATAATACTCGACCGCCATTACCACTTCAATTCATAGAGCCTCATTCTAGCACTTCTGCATAAAAGTGGTCAGATATTTGTTTTTATTATTACAAGTTGCTCAATGCCTGACTCACCCCCTTTATCTTCTGATTTATTCCTTTATTTCTGTTTTCCTTTCATTGTCGTGACATACCTTCATTTTTTGTTTCTTTATTCCAATCCGTTTCTCTATATTGTTATTTGCTTTCTATCTCTGTGTCGTGTTTCTCGTCCGTTCAGATTTTGTTTACTATGCATGCAATCCCTTTCTATTTTCTCTTTGCTGTCTTTATCTTGCATTTATAACTGTCGTCTATCTTTCTATCTAGTTATCTATCAGATTTCAAAAATGTATCCCTTCTTTCTTTTCTATTAATACTTACAATCTCATATCAATCATTTTTGGTTTCGTTTTTATTTATTTTTTTCGGTGCTAGTGCACTTACTGATCTGCGCTATTTTTTAAATCGCACTTCAAAGTTTAATTAAAGTTTTATATGTTTTGTTATTCAATTGTAAGGTTAAAGTACAGAATAGGTACAAAACACCCTCCCCATGTTAAGAATGGCTTTTTAAATAATAACGTTATTATTTCAGCACGGATCAATAAGTGCACTAGTACCTTTTTTTCAGTTTTTTTTTATATCTCTTCCGTATTCCTCCATCTACATTTATTTTATAAAACTTATTTAACTACGTATATTTGTCTTTTAAATCTCACATTCATAAAAGTCAATATATTTTGCATTATTGTTTCCATGTCTGTAGTATGACTTATTTTTATTTATGTCGTTGGGTCCTAATACATGTTTGATATACTTGCTTTATAAAGATTTTAATATTGTCTGTACTTAACTGACTGCATCATATCTCTACTCCTGGATTTGATGTTTAACTCCGAGTTGCCCTCACATTGGTCATTATGCTATTAACTAATTTTAAAATTGGTTGCGATACCATGTGTTTACGACAAGATTCGACATCAATGAAATTAATAATATTAAACAAAAAAAAAAAAATAGAATTATTATATCAAAACATAGCTTAAATTATAAGAGAAAATAAGATTGCTACACGCCCCGGCTTACGCTTTGGCCTAAAAGCAAAAGCCATTAATATTCTACATGATAAAAAAACAATAGCAATCCAATTTATAATTAACCAACCATCTAAATATCAATATAAAATAAGACGATACAACATACATATTTATGATACTTAATAAATATTACTAACAAATAAATAATCTAACACTAACTATCACACTAAACTTTAAACAATTTTTGGTGATCACATAAAATGCACAAAAATTTACAGCAATCAAAATTGACTAATCTTATATATTCCTTAGAAAAATAATAAATGAACTTACCAGCCATATTTATTCGTCCATATTTAACTAATAAATGTAGCGTTAAGTCCACATAAGAACTATTTAAAATTCTACAACCCAAGCAATCAGACAATGACAGCATCGCTTTTCTTGACGTAGAAGGCTTATTCACTACATACCTGTAAAAAATAATGGATATAATAAATTCACTAATCTCAGACGAACTCGAAGCATTGGTACCCTTTCGTATATATCCTTGACAAACCTGACAAGCAAGTAAACCCCACCCTACAATATAGTAATCCCTAGATACCGTAAAGCCTTCTACTCTCGAACTGCTAGACTTTCGAATTCACTCCCGGGCCCCTGTTTTCATTACTGTACTTACATAGAGAAGTTCAGGTTTAATGTGAACAAAAATCTCGCTGCCTAACTCCCTACATAGTATTCCTGCAAATCTGATCACAAATAGTAGCTCCTTACGAATTATTGGCACTGTGTCTTATTTGGGATGAATAAGCAATAAAAAAAATACCCGTTGAGTGTTTAGACATTATGTTGAACCAAGATGGCAGCAGGAAATCTAATCGGCGAAGAATCAATGCAATCACGATCTCGAGTGTTTTAGTAATTCTTAGTAACAAAGATGGCGACGAAGAATAAATGCAGTCACGATTCAGTCGTTTCGAGACAGGAGTTGACAGCGAACTGAATTGAATCCAATATTAGATATTGTTTATAATACTTTTTGAAGCTTCTGATTGGTTAATTGCCTTAACCGTAAGTTATAAGTAAGATCGCCGAAATCATTGGGGTCATACGCTCACTGGCGACCAAAAACATTTTAACATTTATAATCAATTTATATAATCAATTCACTAACTTTCCAGCAAACTACAAGAGTGAAGAAAAGAGAGACGGAAAAACGAAAGAAATATGCAGAACTTTCCAGAGAACCGAGAGGAATATGGAACATTAAGAAAGTCAATATAATGATAATAATTATAGGAGCACTAGGAACAGTCTTAAAAAACTTGAAGATAAAAAAGACTAGAAGAATTCGAATCCAAGGAACGATTGAGGCAATACGTTAAAATATACAAGTAAAAAACAATTGTTATTATAATCAATGATACATACAATAACTCGTCTTTTCCTAAACCTAAAATTAAAAGAAATATATAATTTAAACGTTATTAATTCTCTGTACCACTGAAGAGTCTGTTTATGACTTCAAGGGAAATACTTACGCTCCAATTGACGTAGTTCGAATATGTTCTATACTTGAACCATCATTTAGCAAATTCTATATAGCAGACCTAGAAAACAAAAACGGATACAGTTCTATATACACGGGCGGCAAAAAGAAAATCCGCACTTGTATTTTTTTCAAAAACTGCAAATTTAAGCTAAATTTAATGTAACTGTTTCAACAAACTATACCTCATTTGATTGGCCTTTTATTCTTCTATAATTATACCTGATCATATTTGACATTTAATTGAAATATTTTAGTGTTCACGTCAATTTAAAAAAAATAACTTCAAATTGAGAGGCAAAAAGAAAGTCCGCACAATGGAAAATTGTTATTTAAATGTAAGTTTAGGACACCAAGTGCCACACAAATACAACAGGATCACAATGAACTAGTTAATATTTAGTAGTATAGCCCTTCTGCAATTTGAGAGCCTGCAATCTTTTAGGAATTCCTTGAATTAGACTGCAGCCATTGCTTGATATAATATTTAGCCATTGCTTGATATAATGTTTAGCCATTGCTTGATATAATGTTTAGCCATTGCTTGATATAATGACATGCGTTTTCGATAGAATTGATGTCTGGAGATTGTGCAAGCCAATCCAAACACAGAATATCATGCTCTTCCAGGAACTTCTTGACATTGTCCGCTGTGTGAATGGGAGCATTATCCTGCATGAAGATGGGATTATTACGAACTTCCGACCAAAGTAGGGTAGAAAATGCTCAGTCAACATATTAATGTACTTGGTCGAATTAATTCGACCTTGCAAGCGAACTCTAGTCCCTGGACCATTGGTAGTAATAATGCACCACACCAAAACTGAACCTCCACCACCTTGCAGCGTTGAAACTAAGAACCTGAGATTAAATTCTTCGTCTTTCCTCCAACGGACATACTTCCTACCATCACTGCCTAGCCTATTTAGCTTATTTTCGTCGCTAAAAAGCACTTTTGACCAATATGAAGTGACAAGATCTCCATTGCCTGTGACAAAGTCCAGACGGCGCTTTCTGTTGTTTACAGAAATCATTAGCTTGCGTCTTGCAACATATCCTCGCAAATTAAATTCCTTTAATCTGTTCTTGACAGTAGAAACAGAGCATTTTTAACAAGATTGCACCGTTGTTTGATTTAGGAAGCCGTTTCAAATCTTTTTCTTAGGCTGCGGATCTTTATAGCATTGTCTTCCCTGTTAGAAATAACTCTAGCACGACCAGATTTAGGGGCATCACGAACACTGCCGGTGTTTTGGTGCTTTTGTACAGTCTTTCGTACCGTTTTCTCATTACATTTCAATGTGGCCGATTTCTCGATTGGATAAATCAGAAAGGTGGAGATTAATGAGCTCCTGACGATCACAAAGAGAAAGTCGTGGCATATGGACTAAATGTTATGTTGTATAACCTGGAACAACAACAATTACGATTAGAGCTGCTTGTTGCCTGTTGGTGGATATTTTAAACTGATTTAAGGGCGAAAATTTAAGTTGGTTTTAAGTGAATTTGTTACTGCGTACTTTCTTTTTGTCTCCTCAATTTGAAGTTATTTTTTTTTAAATTGACGTGATCACTGGAATATTTCAATTAAAAGTCAAATATGAACAGGTAAAATTATACAGGAATAAAAGGCGAATCAAATGAGGTATATATTGTTTAAACAGTTACATTAAATTTAGCTTAAATATGCAGTTTTTTAAAAAAATACAAGTGCGGACTGTCTTTTTGAGCACTGTATAAGAATTTGTAATTAACAATCTTCATTGATTTTATGGTTCACTTCTCAGTACGGCAGGTTCTTCTACCACCCTGGATTGTAAACACTAACCTATATTTTACCTTGACATTATTTAGTCCAGTTCGCTTGCTGGGACTCTCCTCTACTTGATTTTCGTAGTCCTTTAATAATGACTTCGTATCCCACGTGACTATTACGAAAAATATTCTCGTTAACATATGACTTCTAAAATGACATTTTCCGCCACCTTGCTGCCTATCTCACTTTTTTTTTCAAATAAATATCTCCTACTTGACTAGACTCCTATTTTGGGTCTTTCTCCTTTTTCTACCATTCTAACATTTTTGAATGCTCAATGAACTCTCGAATAAAATGCTTTTGCTTGACGCTCTTCTGTAAAATGAGAACAAAGTTTCGCAGTTACATACGGAATCGTGAAAGGGCTGATCTAGAAGAGAAGATGGAGGAAAAGAATAGCACAAAAACAATGTTTGGGTCGGTTTTTGGGCACACAAAGAAATGACGGATGCAACGTTTTTCATTAAAAGTATATGAATTTGAGGTATCGCGCCTGACACGTTCTTGCCTATCATACCACAGAAGTACAGGCGAGCAGGGGACATCAGCCCCAACTCTCATTCTCTTTCACTTATTTGATAGATGACGTCTTAATTTTGTGATGTCATCCTCTTTCTGGATTATCAATATACTCTGGTTTTTTATAAGGACGTCATCCTTAAGTGATATTTGTATTTTCGTGATGTGATCAAATATGCACAGGTATAAAGTTAAAATCATAAAGTCATAAGGTTTTAACGACGTCTTCAATCTTATTAAAGTGAACGCCGTAATCATTTACTGATGCCATATTTGTCGGATACGTATTCACAACCAGTTAAAAAGTAACAAGAAAAATTAGGAGAATTTTAGGTAGGTGAAGTAGATAGATAGATAGATAGATAGATAGATAGAGAGAGAGAGAGAGAGAGAGAGAGAGAGAAATAGAGAAATTCAACTACGTGAAAAGAATAAGAAGAGACGTTATTTACCCGTAAAATATCAACGAGTTGGGCTAGTTTAATTGTACTAGAATAAGGAATGAATAATGTTGATGGAGAGAGTGAGAAGAAGGGGGAGCTGAGAGGGGGAAAGAGGAGGGTGATGAGGTCAAAACACATTGTATTTTCTTGCCATAACGGCGACGCCCGTATGGTTTGTTTCATCTGGCTATTTCACATAGTAGAGATAAAACATTATATTGATTGGAAAAGGAAGAAATAGATTGCTTGCTGGAAAACTACATTATCATCTTATTATCACTATTTATTATATAAGATTTCATTGTCGCGTTTTCGAAATTATTCATCGATGGTTTCTATCCAACAATATCTATATTTTATTCTGAATAGCCGAATTTGATTTTTCTTAGACCAAGAGATGTTAACATGTAATCAAGTTAAAATTTCTAACTTGAGAACATAAGGGATGTAGTTATCAGTAAATAAGAAGCTTACAGACCAAGACATGTCAACGAGTATGAAAGTTAAAATTTCTAAGTTGAGAACTTAAGGGATGTAGGTATCAGTAAATAAGAAGTTTATTTTTCTAATTTTTTTATAATAGAAATTTGCTTTGCTTTAGATTAAAAATATTCTGACAGATCAATGTTAAACTGATACATTTGTTTCCTAAGCATCTGCACAGAATCAGCTTCTTGCGACACTATCGATGGATTCTCCTGCGAATGTTATGGAGTGAAGAAGAAGAAACATATAACGGTCTTTGGTTTGCGACGATTGACGACAGATAGAGTGGAGGGGTTGTGATTTGGACACCGTGACTTAGATCAAATAAAGAGAGTTTTAAGGGATTTAAATTAGTTGACATTGACTGAAGAATACAACTGCGACAGAATGTAGATGTGGACATTAGCATGTAGAAGGGTGATGGTGTCACCCCCCCCCCCCGAGTGCAACTGATAGAGTAATGCCGGAATCTGCGTGTTGTTTTATTTTGTTTTAATTTTATACTTGTGAAACCGTGTGCGATCCCCCACGAAATCGGCCAATGTGAGAGACGATAGCACGACCAGAAGAGGAGATGAACGAAAAGAATACCAAAAAAACAATCTTTGGGCCGGTTTTTGTCAGGCCGTGTAACACGTGATCTTATATTCTAACATTCTAAATAAAGAAAACATTGCACACGTCCTATGCAAGCATTTACATACGCAATTATATTAGCTTCAAAGTACGCCGAAGACAAGATTCCAGAAAGCAAGCAGGGACGCCCGGGCGATCGACACAGTTTTATGATTAACATAATAAAATAATTTTTTAAAAAGTCGTTATTATTTGCTTTAAAATCGGACATGTAGCTTGACTTAGTGTAGTGGAGCCGGAAACGGTGAAAGTAGGAACACGACGACTTGGTGAGAATAATAAGAACATTTATATCAAGCAAGGGTTAGTGATACAGAAAAGGTTAGTAAGTCAGTGGGGAGTCGTCTCTGTACGACATCCGGTATAGATCTCATTACGCGGTCTACACTTGCTGGTTATATGCCTAATAGAAAGTCCATCTTAGCGGGTATAAGGGTGTGTATATCCCCACAACACTTAGGGAAATTCCTTTGATGCAGTCCTGACAGAACTGAAGAACGACCTTGAACTGGCACAACAAGGGGGAGCATCACAACCGATAAAGGGGACACTGAAGATCATATTATTACATAAAATATAGGTTTTTGAACAAATAAATCTATCAACGAACGTTCAACTTTTATAAGGGACACATGAAAACGATTGCGTAAGTTTTTATTATTTTATCCCATTTTATTTTTTGCGATTACATGTAAACTGTATATGATATATATAAAAAAAAAGGAAAATAAACTCAGCAAAAGGAACTTAAAAATAACTTACCAGCAGTAACTTAAAAACAAAACTCAACTTAAAAACAAAAAACCAAGCAAAAAGAACTTAAAAAACAAAACTCAGTAACGATAACCTAAAACCTAAACTCAGCGAAAAGAACTTACAAACCAAAACTCAGTAAAAAGAACTTAAAAACAAAAACTCAGCAAAAAGAACTTTTTTTTTTTTTTTTTTTTTTTACACAGTGATCACCACTTATCAAGGCCCGGAAGCCACTCAGGGATAAGGGTTATTGCAAGTACATCACGTTAGTGAGGAGATTTTATGAAGTGTTTAATTAGGGGGGTGGTTCATTAGGAATTTGTTAACATTAGACTTGAAGACATCCAAGTTGTAGTCCGGAGGGAAGCAGGCAGACGGAACAGAGTTCCACAGGCGTGCAGTTCTAAGAAAAAAGCTTTGCTCATGAAATCCGCGTTTTGATTTAGGCACAGATATAGAGTGGGGGAAATTTTTCACAGTGGATTCAGCTAGACGGGTGTTTTTCGTGAAAGTTTGGCGAGGGGGGACCAGGGATTGGAGTTCAGACGAGCATCTGCCATGAAAATAACGATAAAACAAGGATAGGCTCGCAACGTCTCTTCTGTGGGAGAGAGGTTGCAGGGTAGAGAAAAGGGCATCCCCCACTAAACCACGAAGTCTATTTTGTACTCTGTCAAGGCATGATAGGCTGTTTTTGGCAGCTCCTGCCCAGATATGGCAACAGTATTCCATCCTTTGCCGTACTTGGCTTTTATATAGATAGAGAATTGCATCAGTAGTGAGATATCTTCTGGAGCGGTAGAAGGATCCCACCATCTTTCCTGCGACCTTGGCAACAGACTTGATGTACGTGTTCCATTTCAGATCAGGAGTAAAGGTCAAACCCAAAAGCTTGTCAAAACACGGGGCCTCACCCAGACGAGAGCCATCCATCACAATTGATGCCAGCTGGGGATCAGAGCGTTGATGATGTAAGGATAGGAGTTTGGTTTTAGATGCATTAAAGGTAACTAGCCACATCTTCCCCCACTGAACCACGCGCTCGAGATCAGAGGAGAGAGAATCCGAGAGAACTTCGTCATTTACAGCCTTTGATGTGTTGCCGTAGATGGTCGTGTCATCAGCATAGATGTCAACGAATGATTTAAGTATGTGTTTAGGGAGGTCATTGATGTAGATCAGGAAGAGAGTTGGGCCGAGGATTGACCCCTGAGGGACTCCAGCATTTATATTGCAGGCCTCCGATTTTTGTCCATCTACCACTACTCTTATGAGCCTATCGGAGAGAAATGATTTAATGATTGAGAAAACATTTCCAGTTATACCGTAGCTGGAAATCTTGTGAAGTAGACCCTTATGCCATACTTTGTCAAAGGCCTTTGATATGTCAAGAGCAATTGCCCTAGAAAGGAAGCCTTTGTCAAGAGATTCACTAATCCTGTGGGATATAACCGTCAGCACATCTGCGGTAGATCTTGCAGAGCGGAAACCATATTGTGTGTCACTAAGAAGGTTGTTTCTGCTGAGGTGGTTGACTATTTCTCTATTTAATATTGATTCCAGTAACTTACTCATAACACAGAGAAGACTTATTGGTCTGTATTGAGAGGGAGATGACTTATCGCCTGAATTCTTAAATACAGGGCAAACTGATGAGGTCTTCCAGGGGGTCGGAAAGCACTTCTCCTTAAGGCAGCGCTTAAATAGTTTCGTAAGTATGGGAGCAAGTTCTGGTTGAAGCTTTTTTAACACTATAATTGGGATGCCATCAGGGCCAGTTGCTTTACTGGAATCTAGGTTTTTTATTAGCTTGGCGACCTCATGCACGGATATTTGTATATTACCTAGCTTGTTCTGTGTTATAGGAGGAAATATGGGGAGTTGATGGCCTTCGTCGCATAGGGTAGAATTAGCTGCAAAGTTCTTTGCAAATAGTTTGGCCTTGTCTGACGCTGACGAGATAACCTCTGGTCCATTGATAATGGTTGGGATAGAACGCACACTTCTGTTCAGGATCCTATTTGTTATTTGCCAAAACTGGTGGGAACCAAGCCGTTGATCAGCTACCTTGGATTTAACAGACTGGGCATATAGCTCTCTTGCATTTTTTATTACTCTTTTACAGTGGTTGCTGGCAGTCCTGAAAGCAGCTTTAGTCTCAGTGCATCTATTACGTTGGTAGTTATGGAAAAAGTGATTTCTGTGCGCGATAGCAGCAGCACATTCTGGGGAGAACCATGGCTGGCTGTTAGGTTTTTGTTGGAATTTTTTTGATGGTATGAATTGGTCTATGCCTACAATTAACCATTCGGTCAGATCTGATACTATAGAGGACACTTCCTTTTTAAACATGGAGTGCAGAGGTAAATCAGATATGAATGTACGGAAGCTATCCCAGTCAGCCATAGAGTATCGGTATACAGTACGGTGGAGGGGTACGTCTGATGGCTTCTTACATTTTGTTTTTATCTTAACTGATACGACGGAGTGGTCGGAGGATCCTAAAGGAGAATGAACGGTACATGAACATAGCTCAGGGGAAGTTGAAAGAAAAAGGTCTAAGAGGCTTGCATATTGATTGGGTGTATCGGGCACACGGGTGGGTTCGCGAACAATCTGAGTGAGGTCATAAGCAATGGCAAAATCATGACAAAACCTCCCCTCATCATCTGTCTTATTTGAATGGGTCAGCCATTCCACGTTATGGACGTTGAAGTCACCACAGATGTGGATGTTAGCCGAGGGATGTGAAGACAGTATGTGGTCTATTTTCTCAGATATGCTCTTAAAGATAGTAACTCCGCTGTTGTGGGGCCTATAGAGGGCAAATATAAATGCAGTGGTGTTAGCAAGTGCAACCCTGAAGCACATATAGGGTAAATTAGGATCTTCTCTAGAGATATCCCTGCCACATGGGAAGCCATCCTTAATGTAGGCACATATTCCATGCCCATGGCGATCTTGGGAGTCAGATTTAGCTGTTAAATTGGAGTATCCATGCATTATGAACTCATCTAGGGAAGTGGTCGGCCCTATTCCAGTTTCACATAGAAATAATATGTCCGGTTTCGTCTCCTGTAATTGGGTTTCAACCTCTGGAAGGTTGGAACGTAGACCCCTGATATTGGAGAAGGAGACCTGGTAGTAGGGGTCTACGCTGGAAGATGGGGTTCTAGGTTTAATCGAGTTTTTATTCTGGAGATATTTCATGTTGAGGTTTGGGGATTTGTGGAATAGGTCGGCATACTTGGTTAGAGCAGTACAGAGAGGGAAAGTAAGAGAGAAAAAGACAGGAAGATTTTTTTTTTATTTGTAGCACACGAAAAGGTAAAGCCGTAACAATTACCCACTAGTATGGCATCGAGAGGCCCCACCAGAGACTACTGCATGGTCCAGATCCACTCACCAAAACTCAGTAACGATAACCTAAAGCCAAAACTCAGCAAAAAGAATTTACAAACCAAAACTCAGCAAAAAGAACTTACAAACCAAAACTCAGCAAAAAGAACTTACAAACCAAAACTCAGCAAAAAGAACTTACAAACCAAAACTCAGCAAAAAGAACTTACAAACCAAAACTCAACTAAATAGCTCAAAAACCAAAACTCAGCAAAACAAAACCCTTAAAAACAAAAACTCAGCAAAAATAACTTAAAAACCAAAACTCAGTAACGATAACCTAAAGTCAAAACTCAGCAAAAAGAACTTACAAACCAAAACTCAGCAAAAAGAACTTACAAACCAAAACTCAGCAAAAAAACTTACAAACCAAAACTCAGCAAAAAGAACTTACAAACCAAAACTCAGCAAAAAGAACTTACAAACCAAAACTCAGCAAAAAGAACTTACAAACCAAAACTCAGCAAAAAGAACTTACAAACCAAAACTAAACTAAATAGCTCAAAAACCAAAACTCAGCAAAAAAAACCCTTAAAAACAAAAACTCAGCAAAAAGAACTTACAAACCAAAACTCAGCAAAAAGAACTTACAAACCAAAACTCAGCAAAAAGAACTTACAAACCAAAACTCAGCAAAAAGAACTTACAAACCAAAACTCAGCAAAAAGAACTTACAAACCAAAACTCAACTAAATAGCTCAAAAACCAAAACTCAGCAAAAAAAAACCTTAAAAACAAAAACTCAGCAAAAATAACTTAAAAACCAAAACTCAGTAACGATAACCTAAAGAACTTACAAACAAAATAACTTACAAACCAAAACTCAGCAAAAAGAACTTACAAACCAAAACTCAGCAAAAAGAACTTACAAACCAAAACTCAGCAAAAAGAACTTACAAACCAAAACTCAGCAAAAAGAACTTACAAACCAAAACTCAGCAAAAAGAACTTACAAACCAAAACTCAACTAAATAGCTCAAAAACCAAAACTCAGCAAAAAAAACCCTTAAAAACAAAAACTCAGCAAAAATAACTTAAAAACCAAAACTCAGTAACGATAACCTAAAGAACTTACAAACAAAATAACTTACAAACCAAAACTCAGCAAAAAGAACTTACAAACCAAAACTCAGCAAAAAGAACTTACAAACCAAAACTCAGCAAAAAGAACTTACAAACCAAAACTCCGCAAAAAGAACTTACAAACAAAAACACAGCAAAAAGAACTTACAAACCAAAACTCAACTAAATAGCTCAAAAACCAAAACTCAGCAAAAAAAAAACCCCTTAAAAACAAAAACTCAGCAAAAAGAACTTACAAACCAAAACTCAGTAACGATAACCTAAAGCCAAAACTCAGCAAAAAGAACTTACAAACCAAAACTCAGCAAAAAGAACTTACAAACCAAAACTCAGCAAAAAGAACTTACAAACCAAAACTCAGCAAAAAGAACCTACAAACCAAAACTCAGCAAAAATAACATACAAACCAAAACTCAACTAAATAGCTCAAAAACCAAAACTCAGCAAAAAAACCCTTAAAAACAAAAACTCAGCAAAAATAACTTAAAAACCAAAACTCAGTAACGATAACCTAAAGCTAAAACTCAGCAAAAAGAACTTAAAAACCAAAACTCAGCAAAAAGAACTTACAAACCAAAACTCAGCAAAAAGAACTTACAAACCAAAACTCAGCAAAAAGAACTTACAAACCAAAACTCAGCAAAAAGAACTTACAAACCAAAACTCAGCAAAAAGAACTTACAAACCAAAACTCAGCAAAAATAACTTACAAACCAAAACTCAACTAAATAGCTCAAAAACCAAAACTCAGCAAAAAACAACATTAAAAACAAAAACTCAGCAAAAATAACCCTTAAAAAACAAAACTCAGTAACGATAACCTAAAGCCAAAACTCAGCAAAAAGAACTTACAAACCAAAACTCAGCAAAAAGAACTTACAAACCAAAACTCCGCAAAAAGAACTTACAAACCAAAACTCAGCAAAAAGAACTTACAAACCAAAACTCAACTAAATAGCTCAAAAACCAAAACTCAGCAAAAAAAACCCTTAAAAACAAAAACTCAGCAAAAATAACTTAAAAACCAAAACTCAGTAACGATAACCTAAAGAACTTACAAACCAAAACTCAGCAAAAAGAACTTACAAACCAAAACTCAGCAAAAAGAACTTACAAACCAAAACTCAGCAAAAAGAACTTACAAACCAAAACTCAGCAAAAATAACTTACAAACCAAAACTCAGCAAAAAGAACTTACAAACCAAAACTCAACTAAATAGCTCAAAAACCAAAACTCAGCAAAAAACAACATTAAAAACAAAAAGTCAGCAAAAATAACTTAAAAACCAAAACTCAGTAACGATAACCTAAAGCCAAAACTCAGCAAAAAGAACTTACAAACCAAAACTCAGCAAAAAGAACTTACAAACCAAAACTCAGCAAAAAGAACTTACAAACCAAAACTCAGCAAAAAGAACTTACAAACTAAAACTCAGCAAAAAGAACTTACAAACCAAAACTCAACTAAATAGCTCAAAAACCAAAACTCAGCAAAAAAAACCCCTTAAAAACAAAAACTCAACGAAATAGCTTAAAAACAAAAACTCAGCAAAAAGAACTTAAAAATAAAACCTCAGAAACAAGAATTTAAAAGGGAAAACTCAGCTACGAGAACTTTAAAACAAAACCTCGGTTTTAACGTTCAAGAAAAAGATACATCACGTTTTTTTTTACAAATAATGTTCTTTACATAATGAAAATATTGAAATGATGTGGTTTAAATTCAATTTAAATCATTCTTCAAATTGAGTTAAATTACTTTAAGAAATCTACTGATGACCCCAAATTCTCGTTTTTTATGCGATTAAGAAAAAACCTGTTTGAGATCTTTTGCGACTTGATTATTTTCATTTTTTTATTATGATGTCATTTAGTCACTACACAACACGTGCCCATTATAACTTTTTAAAGTATTATTTTAAATTTAACTTTTTTTACTGCTAAAATGAACAAAAAATTAGCAAAAAAACAAAAGATTCAAACGTATCAACATCCAAAATGGCTGCCAGCACTTCCGGTGTAGACGTAAACAAACGAGAAAGGTGAGGAGTGTGTGATATAAATGAAGATATGACACACACAATACACTGCAATTACTGCAAGGATTGGATTAATTACTAATGTAGCAAACTTCCACACGACCAGTTTTTGTGCTTCTCTAAATCGAGCAGGAAATACACTCGTGAAAAGTGTTGCATACATAAATATAAGGGTGAAGACGATTGGCTGAGGAAGGAAAATTAAGCTGCAGAGAGACAGACCCAAATAACATCAGTGATACACAAAAAGACAACAATTATACAGGGAACCATCTCTAACAGCATATCTATAGCAGTTCATAACGGTCCCCACACGAGGAAACAACACATTGGATCTGCTGTTTTCAAACAACTGTAAACTAGTCAATTCGTATCGAGCCACTAAAACTGTGATGTCGGATCATTAGTTTATAAAAGTCATAACCCCTAGTATACCAGTACTTCAGACGAACTTAGAAGATTCTGAACACATCCCGGTAAATCCGTTAAGCATGTTCAGTTTCTACAGTAAGGATATAGATTGGGACATAGTAAAATCAGAAACTGGAGACACTCGGATGAAATACTCAAAGCCTTCCAGAATAAATGTGCTGACACCTATATCCGAGAAGTTTGCTAGGAGAAATGATTCTACATCGCCTAAGTTAGTTCTAAATCCACGAATATTTGTGTATAAGAACCTCTATGGAATAGGCGAATAACTTTTATCTCAGTGTATGTCGGGTTTCAACATATTTTTCTATCTTTTTTTGATTGAGCTGTCATTGATTTTGGAGACGAAAGTGTTTTTGGAGATAAGTGACTTCTATATTAATCCTACTTTAGATTCAAATATTAATAACTACATTTTATTTCAGTATTTAATTTATATATTTATTTTCTGATTGCTTTATTTAATGCTAGCGTTTTCTCGTCCATAAATGTTGTCTATTTATCTACCAAGTTGATCGCAAAATCATTGTATTCATTTTTAGTTCGTAAGAGGGGAATCTATCAATATACTTTCTCTTAAACGCGCCAGTTGGACTTTTATTAAGTAAAATACTTAATAATTTTTTTTAAATAGAGAGTAGAAAACGCATTGTGGATTCGTTATCGGCAGCTCCCGTTACTCTCGCTTCTCTTTATTTGTCCCTCAGTCCTCATTTTTTTAATGAGTGATTTTTCTGACAAAGGGAGAAGAATAAGCCGTATTCTAGGTTGGCAGTATTTTGCACGAACAGTCGGCAGAGATGGTGGAAAATTTCTGTTTCTATGTCTATCCTTGTAGCCATGTCACTAGTAAGGGTGCTGGAGGTAAACGTTTTATTCTGGACTGACGTTTTCCGCCTGATAGTCAGGGACATGGACCTTGGATTAACTACTAATGAGGCTGTCCTATCAGCAGGTGCAAGGTACTGGGGCGGCTGTATTGCCATTTGGTGAATGGATTCTGTACCATGCAGTAGCTTCTGGTGGGGCCTCTCGATGCCATATTAGTGGGTAATTGTTACAGCTTTACCTTATCATGTTCTACAAAAAAATTCTTCGTTTCTTTTTCTCTCTTAGTTTCTCCTCTCTGTCCTGCTCTAAGTAAATCTGATGACCTAATCCACAAATTCCAAAATTCAGTCATGACACGTTTCAAGAAAAAATACACGATTAAACCCGGATCTCACACTTCCAACGTAGAACGCCACTACCACGTCTCCTTCTCCAACATCAGGGGTCTACGTTCTAATCTTCCAGAGGTTGAAACCCAATTACAGGAGATTAAACCAGACCTTTTATTTTTAAGCGAAACTGGCATTGAACAGGCTATTTCCCTAGATGACTTTGCAATTAAAGAATACTCTAACTTAACTTCTAAACCTGACACCCAAGATCGCCATGGGCATGGAATATGTGCCTATATTAAAGATGGCTTTCCATGTGGTAGAGACATCTCCAGAGAAGATCCTAACTTACCCTATATGTGCTTCTGGGTTACACTAGCTCACACTACTGCATTTATATTTACTCTCTATCGCCCCCACAACAGTGGAGTTACTATCTTTAAAAGCATATCTGAGAAAATTGACCAACCCCTATCTGTTTATCCTTCAGCTAACATTCACGTATGTGGAGACTTCAATGTTCACAACGTGGAACGGTTGACCCCCTCAAACGAGACCGATGATGAGGGGAGGTTCTGTCATGATTTCTCCATTGCTTATGACCTCACTCAGATTGTTCACGTGTGCGCAACAATGACGGCCAGTATGCGAGTCTACTAGACCTTTTTCTCACAACTTGCCCCGAACTATGTTCAGTTTCTGTTCTGTCTCCTCTTGGATCTTCACCACTCTGTTGTATCAATCAAGATAAAAATGAAATGTAATGTCCCCAGACGTACCTCTCCATCGTACAGAATATCGATACACTAAGGCTGACTGGGATAGCTTCCGTACATTTATATCGGATCTACCTCTGCGTTCCATGTTTAAAAAGGATGTGTGCTCTATAGTATCAGACCTGACGGAATGGTTAATTGTAGGTATAGACCGTTTCATACCCTCAAAAAAGTTCCAGCAAAAACCTAACAGATAGCCATGGTTCTCTCCAGAATGTGCTGCTGCGATTGCGCACGGAAATCACTTTTTCCACTGCTTCCAACGTATTAGATGTATGGAAACTAAAGCCGCTTTCGGGACTGCCAGCAACCATTGTAAGAAAGTAATAAAGAATGCAAGAGAGTTGTATGCTCAGTCTTGTAGCTGAGCAGCGGCTTGGTTCCCACCAGTTTTGGCAAATAGCAAACAGGATCCTGAACAGAAGCGTGGGCTCTATTCCAATTATCATCAATGGACCTGAGGTAATCTCGTCAGCATCAGACAAAGCCAAACTCTTTGCCAAGAACTTTGCAGCTAATTCTACCCTTTGCGACCAAGGCCGCCAACCCCCAATATTTCCTTCTGTATCAGAAAACATGCTATGTGATATACATATATCTGTACGTGATGTTGCCAAGCTAATCAAAAACCTTGATTCCAGTAAAGCAAACGGCCCTGATGGTATTCCAATTATAATACTCAAAAAACCTCAACCAGAACTAGCGCCCATACTTACAAAACTGTTTAAACATTGTCTTAAAAAGAATTGCTTCCCATCACCATGGAAAATCTCATCATTATGCCCTGTATTAAAGAATTCAGGTGATCGCTCATCCCCCTCTCAGTACAGGCCAATAAGTATCCTGTGCGTCATGAGTAAGTTGCTGGAATCTGTGTTAAATAGAGAAGTAATCAACCATCTCAGCAAAAATAACCTTCTTAGTGACAGTCAATATGGTTTCCGTTCTGTTAGATCTACAGCAGATGTGCTTACAGTTATATCTCATAGGATTAACGAATCTCTCGATGGAAGCAACCTTTCTAGGGAAATTGCTCTTGTCATATCTAAGGTCTTTGATAGGGTATGGCATAAAGGTTTACTTTACAAGATATCTAGCTATAGTATAGCTGGAAATATCTTCTCAATTATTAAATCATTTCTCTCTGATATGTTCATAAGAGTAGTAGTTGATGGGCAAAAATCAGAAGCTCACATTGTTAACGCTGGAGTCCCTCAGGGGTCCATCCTGGGCCCAACTCTTTCCCTAATCTACGTTAATGATCTTCCAAAGAATATCCTTACATCATTCGTAGACATTTGAATGGTATGAATGGTTCAAAACTGCAATCGAAGCACATGTTCCCGCACGGAAATTCTATAGCAAGCCTCACTCTCCCAAATGGTTTACTTCTGCTTGTGCAGCTGCCATTTGTCAAAGGCAGCATGCGTTCCGCAGATTCAACCGACATAAGTCCAGCTCAAATAAACAGAATTTTATAGAAGCTAGAAATAATTGTAAGAGAGTGATAGAGACAGCTAAGACAGATTACTCTGAAACCACCAGAAAACGCATCGAAGCACAGAAATTAGGAACCCGAGATTTTTGGAAAATCTACAACAGCGTAGTAAATGATGGACAGTCAACTATTCCCCCACTACTAAACAATCATGAGGTTGCTTGAACGGCAACTGACAAGGCTAATCTGCTTGCCAGTCAGTTTTTCCTCTAACTCCACACTGAACTCGGTACATCACTCCCTCACTGATTTTCTTCTGCGAACAGACGCCACATTAGGCGATTTGAAAATCACCCCTTTTCAGGTACATGCTATTATAAAAAACCTAGACACCTCAAAAGCATGTGGACCAGATCTCATCCCGGCTGTGCTATTAAAAAAATGCTCTGCCGAGGTTGCTCCAGTTCTCTCCAAACTTTACAATAAATGCCTTAACGAATCTTGCTTTCCCGACTGCTGGAAAACCGCCTCTGTGGTACCAGTCTTCAAGAATTCTGGTGAAAGAACTGACCCACTAAATAATCGCCCCATTAGCCTCCTCCCGCTTTTCGCCAAAATATTTGAGTACTTAGTTAACCAAGCCTTAGTCCAGCGCCTAACAGCTGTTAAACTCTTGATTGACAAGCAATATGGATTCAGGCAAGCCCGTTCAACAGCAGATATCTTAACTGTAGTTTCTGAACCTATATACCGTTCATTGACAAAACAGGGGAGGGTAGAGCGGTAGCCCTTGATATATCTAAGGCTTTTGACAGGGTATGGCACGATGGTCTTCTAAGGAAAATTAGATCATATGGAATCACTGGAAGAATTCATAATGTTATTAAATCCTTCCTAAGTAAGAGAAAAATCAAAGTTGTCCTTGACGGTCGTACATCTAAACAATATGACATAAATGTGGGAGTACCTCAGAGGTCTATCCTTGAACCTCTATTATTCCTGATATTCATAAATGACCTCCCTGATAAAATTGTTTCGAGGATGGGTATATTTGCCGATAACACCACTCTCTATAACAGATATGAGGGGAAAACAAATGAACACATATCCAAGGAAATGGCAGAAACACTAGAGGAGGACCTCCAATCTGTAGTGGAATGGGGTCAAAAATGGATGGTCACATTCAATGCTGCTAAGACTAAGCTTGTTTCCTTCAATAACTACAAGAAACCTTCTCTACCACCAATAGCAATGGCCAAAAACATTGCCTGAAAGTACTTCTTTTAAACTCCTCGGCCTAATGTTTACAGGGAATATGAACTGGAATAGATACATTGAGAGCATTGCCAAGGCTGCTGCAAGGAAGGTTGGCTCCCTCTACCGTGCTAGAAAACTACTTACGCCTGACAGTATCCTATACCTTTATAAGGCCATCGTTCGCCCATGTATGGAGTACTGTTGTCACATCTGGGCTGGTGCATCTGTTTGTTGTCTCTCGCTTCTGGACAGGTTTCAAAAGACAGTTGCCAACCTGATAGGTCCTGAACTGTCATCTAGGCTTAAGCCTCTGTTCCATCGACGAGATGTTGCATCCCTCTGCCTGTTCTACAAATACTTTAATGGTGAATGCTCTGACGAACTGCAAACACTTGTACCTCCCCGACGTAACTACCCCCGACAAACCCGACAGGCTACTAAGTCTCATCCCTTTACAGTAGAGATCCCTAGGTGCAAGAAAGCCTTTTACTCCAATAGTTTCTTTCCCAGAACTGCGGGTCTTTGGTACTCCCTTCCGGGATTCTGCTTTCCCAACTGCACTGATATGCAGAAGTTCAAGTGTAATGTTAACAAACATCTTTCTACTCATGGTAGCACATAATTTATGGTAGCACATAAACGACCATTTATGGTAGCACATAAACGACCACGTTCTCCCCGATTCTCTCTCCTCTAATCTTGAGCACGTGGTACAATGAGAAAGGAGTAGCTGGTTACTTTTAATGTATCTAAAACCAAGCTTCCTTCTTTACATCATCAACGTTCTGATCCACATCTGCCATCAATTGAAATTAATGGCTCTCGTCTTGAGGAGACCTCAAGTTTTGACAAGCTTCTGGGCTTGACCTTTATTCCTAATCTTTAATGGAACTCCTACATCAAATTTGTTGCCAAGGCTGCTAGAAAAATAGTGGGATCCTGCTATCGATCCAGTAGATATTTCACTTCTGATGCAATTCTCCATCTATATAAGAGCTAGGTACGTCCAAGGATGCAATGATGTTGCCACATCTGGGCAAGTGGTGCTATAAAGGACTTGTCCTGCCTTGATAGAGTTCAAAATAGATTTTGTAGCCTCGTAGGAGATGCCCTTTTCTCTTCCCTGCAACCTCTTTCTCACAGAAGAGATGTTGCGAGTTTGTCTCTGCTGTATCGTTATTTTCATGGAAAGTGTTCGACTGAGCTTCAGTTCATGGTCCCCTCCCTTTCCAAACTTTCACAAGAAACACTCGTCTAACTGAAAACACTATTAATAATTCCCCCACTCTTTATCTGTGCCTAAACCTAAACGTAGATTCCATGAACAAAGCTTCTTTCTTAGAACTGCTCGCCTATGGAATTGTCTTCCGTTTTCCTGCTTTCCAGCTGACTACAATATGGTTGTCTTCAAGTCTAACGTAAACAAGTTCTTGATTAGCCGTTCCACTTGTTAACAAATTTACCGAATTTCCATTACTAACGATTACTATATTGTCCAATTTCTACTGTAAACTGTTTAATCCTTATCCTCAAGTGGTGATGCCTATGTAAAAAAAATCTATATATTGATACGATAGTGTGTGTGTTATTTTGTGTGTCACGCTTTCCAGCAAATTTGATTGGTTGAGACTTAATTGTGGGATAGACATTTAATTTCGGGATACACATTTACGAACGCTCGAGGTTGAATTCGATTAGCGTGTACTCACCGCTACATTTGTGTGTAATTCTCTAAAATTTAGTGTTTCATCTTTCAAAAGTTGTTAAGAAATAATTGATTTTAAGTTATTCCGTAGTAAAAAAAACGATAACACAAATCTCTCGGCCGGTGAGGACAAAAACTGAGCAGCTATTTGTTTTTTTCATTGTTTATTTTTACATTTGTTTATTTATTTATTTATTGAGAGAGAGAGACGTTGATGCTTTCGTTAATTAAAATATTATTGCTACTACTACAACATTTACATGTAAACAAAGGCCTAGATGTATATCTGTTATGAAACTCCGAACTTCATGAAAAGCGACACGTTATGAGCGAACCGAAACTGGTTTTGTACATAAAATATTTTTATAAAAACATTAAATGTAAAAAAATATATATATACATATATTAAATGACAATTTATTTTTCTAAATAAATATTTTTATTACAACATTGTTTTAACTAAAATAGTTTCATGAAAAACTGTTTTTGGTACATAAAATAACTTAATATGTATATTAATACGATAGCGTGTGTGTTATTTTCTGTGTCGCAATTATTTTTCTTCCGAATGTCTGCCGTTTAATTTTTATGCCTTTCCAGTTCTTGTTATAAATAATTTTACCAAGAATTCTTCATAAGTTTTGGTTTCGGTATCGATTATAGCTGTAAGAACTCAAGTTATATCTACATACATTCTTTTTTTCTTCATAAGTTTCGGTTTCGATTATAGCTGTAAGAACTCAAGTTATATATACATACATTCTTTTTTTCTTCATAAGTTTTGGTTTCGGTTTTGATTATAGCTGAAGGAACTCAAGTTATATCTACATACATACTTTTTTTCTTCATATGTTTTGGTTTCGGTTTCGATTCAAGCTGATGCACACAAGCTATATGGATATATTTTTTATTTTGGAAATCACAAGTTTATAATATATAAGAATGGATCGAAAATTTACTCTTATAGTTATATATACGAAATCTGCATAAATTAAAATATTATACTTAAACATAGTTTACGACCAGGCTATGCCGGGCGTCCCTGCTAGCTTAGATATATACTTTTGCAGTTTTAACAAAAGAATGTCAATATTAATATATTACATATGAAAGAGTCCACTGTGGAATTTGGTCCCGCTAGTCTATATATTAATACGATAGTGTGTGTTATTTTGTGTGCAACGCTTATATCTTTTTCCTCCCGACTTATTGTCGTTTAATTGTTGTGACATTCCATTTCTTGTCATAAATAATTTTACCAAGAATTCTTCATAAGTTTGGTTTCGGTTTTGATTATAGCTGAAGGAGCTCACACACACACACACACACACACACACACACACACACACATATATATATATATTCTTCATAAATTTCAGTTTCGATAGAAGTTGATGCAGCAAGTCATATGAATATTTTTTTTATATTTTTAACAGCACTTCAGTATGGCGAGACCAAGATCCATTCCAAACCCGAGATCGAACCAATAAGTATAGGGTTGATAGTCAATAGTTCTATCCATTAGGTCACTATATACAAATATATGATATTTTGTAAATAAAAATTAGTAATTTTTATACCTACGGGCGCTAGGTTTTCATGCTTACGCATTTATCAGCGCAGAAAGTGATAATTACGAAGATAGAGTAGTGGTTGATGGGAAGAAATCAGAGGCCCTCAGTATTAATGCTGGAGTCAATCAGAGGTCCATCCTGGGCCTAACTCTTTTCCTGGTCTACATCAATGATCTCCCAAATCACATACTTAAATCATTCATTGACATCTATGCTGACGACACGATCATTTATGGCAACACATCAAAGGCCGTAAACGACCATGTTCTCTCTGATTCTCTCTCCTCTGATCTCGAGCGCGTGGTACAGTGGGAAAAGAGGTGGCTGGTTACTTTTAATGCATCTAAAACCAAACTTCTATCTTTATATCAGCAACGCTCTGATCCTCATCTGGCATCAATTGAAATGAATGGTTTTCGTCTAGGGGAAGCTCCATGTTTTGATAAGCTTCTGGGTTCTATCTTTACTCCTGACCTTAAATGGAACGTACATCAAGTCAGTTGCCAAGGTCGCTAGAAAAATGGCAGGATCCTTCTACCGCTCCAGAAGATATCTCATTGCTGATGCAATTCTCTATCTATATAAAAGCCAAGTACGTCCAAGGATGGAGTACTGATGTCACATCTCGGCAGGAGTTGCTAAAAAACAGCTTATCCTGCCTTGACAGAGTACAAAATAGGCTTCGTGGCTTAGTGGGTCATGCCGGTTTCTTTTCCCTGCAACCTTTCTCCAACAGGAGAGACGTTGCGAGGGTGTCTTTGTTTTATCGTTACTACCATGGCAAGTGCTCGCCTGAGCTCTAATCTCCCTCGCCAATCTTTCACGATAAACACCTGTCTAGCTGAAACAACTGTCAGAAATATCTCCCACTCTTTATCTGTGCCAAAACCAAATCGTAGATTCCATGAACAAAGGTTCTTTCTTAGAAGTGCACGCCTGTGGAACTCTGTTCCGTTTGCCTGTTTCCCACCTGAGTACAACCTGGATGTCTTCAAGTCCAACATAAACAAATTCCTGATGAACCGGCCCCTTAAGTAAGACACTTTATCAAATCTCCAATACTAACGTACATACAACAACCTTTATCCCCGAGTGGCTTCTGTGCCTTGATTAGTGGTGACTACCTTATAAAAAATACTACTGGTAGGAAGATTAAAACCCAATAAAGAAAGTTAAGCTTGGGACTGTGAGCAAGCGTTTTTCCTTATGGCCACCGGCAATTGACTTTTAAATGAATGTGAATTTAGATGTTTATGAAGCCATGTAAGCGTGCTGCCATAAGTCTATGGCCATGAGAGTATTCGACAAATAGGAAATTTTGAATTATTCATGTATGTTATTTAACTGCTTTTTTTTTCATTTAATAAATGGGGCTAAATTTCAATTTCTTAAAGACGCTTTATAGCGTTTTTTTCAATAAATTTTAACATTTTATACCTATATGTGTGTGTGTACGTGTGTGTGCGTGTGTGTGTGCGTCACTGTATGTATGTGTGTGTGTATGTGTGTGCGTAGTTGTAGTAGATAATAGATCGAAACTAGAATTTTCAATGGCCTTCCCTTCATCGTGTTAAAGGAAGTCGTCTTAAAAGAGTCTTTGATGTTTTCTCTTCAGATCTTTGCCACTTGTGGAATCGGCCGATACTTGGGACGACGGCTTGAAATACGTTGAGAAATTATGAAGAAAGCAAAATGGTTTAAAGAAGCTGCGAAAAATGAACATTACTCTGTACTGTGTGTTTTTTTGTTTGTTTGTTTGTTTGTTTTTTGTTTTGTGTGTGTGTATGTATGTGTGTGCGTGTGTGTGTATTGTTTTTTATTTCAACGTTGTCGACGTTATTTGAATCAGACAAATTCTACAGATTCAACGTGCGTGTTTTGGGGATGAAAATGCGCGACAGACTACTTACTTGCCTCTCCCCACGAAACCAGCGTTAGACACGGGGTTGGATTTCAATGTAAGGAAAAAGCAGATACTACAAAAGAGGCCCAATGGATGAAGGGAAAATAATTATTTGTCTAACAGAATTTCTTCTTCACTAACCGAGGACAAACCTACTGAGTGCTGGACGGAGAGAGCCTCTACTTACTTGTCTGTTCCCACGAAACTAGTGTTAGACACAGGGCCGGTTTTTAATGGGAAGAAACTCCAGATATCACAGAAGAGGCACCCTAGATTGAAGCTAGGTAAGTATTACCTTCGTCTAGCAGGATTTTTTCTTCACTAACCGAGGATGGATTTACTTGATGCTGGGCGGAGAGAACACTTATTTACTTGCCTCTTCCCACGAGACCAGTGTTAGGTGCAGGATCGGTTTTTAATGTGAAGAAAAAGCAACTACCAAAAAAGAGACACTGGATTCAGGCAAAATTAGCATTACTTTGTCTAGCAGGATTTCTTCTTCACTGACAACAACAGGTGTGAGGTTGCTGTTTTTTTTACGGCATATTAACCTTTTTCGGATTATTTAATACCAAATACAATTATTTTGGAAATAATATTCATGTTGCATCCAGTTATTTTGTAGTGTGGGGAACAGCCACTCTAAATTCTCAAAGTAAATTAGGAAATAAATTGCAACAAAGGTATGTTGCTGGTCTTTTAAAAGATTATCAAAGATCAACTCCACTGGAAAAATAAGTCAACTCAATGACAACAATCTGTTCATTAACTGAAATTGGCGCCAAAAAAAAACAACTTATGATCGTTCCCAGAAGACCCTATTATATGCTGGCACATCCAATCAGAACAATCGTACAACAACACCTATTGTTATAAAATTGGCGGGAATTTCTGGGGTAAACTTTCCATCTCTCCCTAGCCAACAGCCGGTAAGTCCTGTTCTTGTATTTCCAACACACTCCCCACCCACAGTCAAAGTGAAAATCAACTTCCATTTGATTTTTATAGATATCCTATACTTTAAATCTTAATCCCCCCCTTAAACAACTGCGAGAGAACCATTCATCCTTTCTGCTGGTGGCCCGCTTATCCCTACACACCCAAAATCTTCCTAATACTCAGAAGGTTCTTGCTTTGTTGGGTAATTTGATAGACACACTGTCTCCAACTTGGATAGTATTACTGGTCGAAGTATTCAGTTCTAGATGTTGCTCTCTAAGAGAAAGCAGGTAGTCTTTCTTCCAAATTCTCTTAAATTCCTTTATTAGGCCATCTCTATTTCTAAGAGAAGCTATTAATCTTTGTTTGGTGGGTACTTCGAATTTATTAATATCGGTGTTCTCCAAACGCACCAGAAAGTTGGGATTCAAATCTGGGTGCAGAAAGTGATTGGGTGTGATTACCTCTCGGACGGATTAGTCAGAGCTTATGTAAGTCAGAGGTCTATCGTTTACTGCACGTTGTATGTCTGAGACTGTGGTAAGAAGATCAGTCTGAGAGCACACTGATCTTCCTATAGACTTATAAAGGCATTTCTTCAACGTCTTAATCAGCCTTTCCCACACACCTCCATAGCAAGGAGAATGTAATGGTATCCTCACATGTTTTAAATTGTAGATCTTGTATTTATTTTGAAACTCTTCTGCAGTGAGCGCCTGTTGAAGTAGGTTTCCTCCTGCAATGAAGGACTTAGCATTATCGCTATATAGGTGTGCTGGTAATCCGCACATATTGGCAAATATGGTGAAAGCCAGAACAAAGGAACGAATTGTCATGTCCTCTACCAATTCCAGATGCACTGCTCTTATCTCCATACATGTAAAAATTAATATGTAAACTTTAGACCGCTGACTAAGATTGTCAACCCACAGGTGCCAAGTGTAATTCATACCAGTGTGCAAAAATGGTCTGACTAGATTGACTCGACACTTGGGTAAATTCATTAATTTTGGATAAGTGAAAGGGATAGTCTGCACTCCTTTAAGATTTTTTTTGACTGCTTGCCTTCCTTGAGGGATCCAAAATCCAGCCAAACGAGTCCTACTGAGAGTAGTGGGTACTCCAAGATGTTTGCCTTCTTCATGCGTGTCCGTTATGATCAGAGCTGTCAATCGATGATTCTTCCCCAAAATCAACGGATTCAATACTTCGTATTTGTGTGTGAGATTTCTTCCCATCCTACCCCTTGAACGAATCAATCTGGCTTCATCCAAAAATAAGTTTAGTTGCCCTACTTTGGCCGGAATCGGTTTTCCTTCGGGACAGCGCAAGAAATCCAGTTCCAAAGGGAATGATTGCTCCTGCATTGATTTAAACAGTTCGTTGCTAAATGTGTAAAATCCTGTAGTTTGCCTCTAATTTTGTAGACAAATTCATATACCTTGGCCATTACATCCAATAGTTTTTGTAGTTAGAAAATCTATTCAAACAAATGATTGATTCATTGTTCCCACCCTCTAGAGTACAAAAGAGACCCGCGCGGAGCACTTGTTTGTTATCAGCACTCAAACACCAAAGGTCACTGTTTGGCCAGGAAATGGTCTTGTCTGCCAACCAAACCGGCCCGGAACACCAAAAGGAAACATTTTCTGTAAACTTGGTTGTTGTTAATCCTCTGGTTATCAAGTCCGCTGGGTTCTGTTTCGAAGGGACATATTTATAGTTTATGGTCAAATTATGCTTTTCTTAATACATTCCTCCATACACATAATATCCTTTAATCAGTTTTTTTACAAAGACACTCTTGTCGTTGGTTACCTTCGTCATTTACCAAGTCAATACAATTTGTGAGTCAACGGCCAGATTCAATTCCACAGTTCTCATCCTACCATAGGTCTCCAATATCTTACCAATGCACTTTACAGCGAGGAAGGCGTCTAACAGTTCGAGGGTTGGCAGAGTCTTTGTCTTTAATGGCGCAACCTTAGCCTTGGCGAAGAGCAACGAACTCACCCCTCCTTGGATGACATAAATGGTAAATCCATAGGCCTTTATTTATGCATCCGAAAAGATGCATAAAGAGGCATCTTCATTTTCATTAAACGCTCTTATTTTGAATGACAGTGAGTGCAGCTGAGACAGTTCATAAGAAAGAGATCTCCAAGCAGATTTCATTTCTTCAGGTAGTGTCTCATCCCAGTCCAAACCTGCCTTCCACATGTCTGCTACCAGCGGCTCTGAATTGTGACTGGGAGGCAAAGGGATAAGGGGTCAAATACTCCTGAATCTGCAGAAAGTACAAGTCTCTTTGTAGTCAGGTCAGGGCTACAAAATCTCTGAGCGATACTGATAGTGTCATTAGTGAGGTCGTATCTGTACCCTAGGACCTTTTCCCATGTACAACCGTGGGAGGTTAGTGTTTCTTCAAGTAACATTGATTTCCGTAACTCGGAACAATTTGTGTTGCAAGAACAAAGTTCAAACCCGCCCCATTGCAACCTTTTTCTCACTTGTTGGTAAGTGCTACACAATTCGCTCTTAGAATCTCAGGTAGTAACGAGATTGTCCACGTAAAATCTTAATTTTAGTACATTGGAACACTCGTCGGCTGGAAATTTGTTTGCATGAAATTTTAAAATGCAGTTCAATATAAATGGACTAGCGTTGAATCCAAATATAAGCGTGGTATATCGGTAACACCTCAAGTAGCCTCCCTGATTCAGGAAAAAACAAAATCTGTTTTTGCCTGATGTTTTTGAAAGCTTTATCATCAGAAATGCCTTTCTGATGTCCCCCAACAAAGTATATTGGTTCGTTCTAAACAGCAAGGTTAAATTCAACATATCTCCAGTCAAGTTTACTCCTGGATAACCGCCTCATTCAAGGAAACTCCTCCTTTAGTCTTCAACGAGCAATTGAAGACTGGTCTGATCTGGTCGTAGTGGTTGTGTCAAACTTAAACACCGGACGGTGAGGAATCCAAATATATTTATGGTATAAGTTTGGCAGCCACTCAAAAGGCTCAATGATGTTCTCCGCTTCCTGGTCTGCAAACACCTGCAAATAATTTTCATACAAATTCCTTCTTTCTAAATCGCCTACAACCCTATCAAGCACTTTGAGTGCTACATGATAGTTAGAGTTAACCTTGGTTAGTTTATCAGTATGCCGTGGTAGTTGTATCCAATAACAATTTTCTTTAAACTCTATGCGACTCATAAAATTCTCCACCTTTTTGGCATCATAGTCAGACAGTTCCTCCTCCGCAGAGATTCCCAAGGATTCGACACTGTATATCCACTCTAATCCCCTTTCCACCGCACTTTCCGTGAATACATCCGCATATGGGTCGGGATAAGTGGAGACAGCTTCAAGGACACTGTTAGCAAGGGAAGCAGAGCATCTTACAGAGTCCATAGTTTCTTGATACGCAGTCATCACGGGAGAGTCAATTATCCTATGCTGCTTATGAAGAAAATTTCTCGGGTCACTAAATGGTATGATTCCCTCGGGAGTCGACCAGGCCATTCCATTAATACATCTAATCATTTCCCATGGCCCCATAAATTGCAAAAGATCTACTCCTAATAGTCCATCGAGTAATATCTCGGGAGAATCGTCTAGATCAATGTCTAGTTTAAATTTTAATTCTTGAAGAGTTTTGATTACACTAGGAAGTTGATCAACCCTGTGACGTAGATCCAATTCATCATCTATTAACACCGGCAGTTGCTGGGGTGATTCCTGACGGAAACAGCATCGTTGTAGTTATTTGCTGGAATCCGCAGCATCTTTTCCCCCAAAACGTGACTATTTCCAGATCTTTGTTAAGTACTGACCTACGGTCACATTGAAGGTTACGCAGAACTCTTCCACTAAAATATGAATTCTGGCTCCCAGTGTCCACCATACCTCTAGCTAGAACCGTTCTATTCCTGCTCTTGGAAATAATTTTGGAAATAGGGTGAAGACATTGTCGGTCACTCACACCCGTATTAATACAACCGTTCAAAACAGAAGCATCGGGACACATGGGTGTTGTATGATTATACTCAGAACACCTAAGACCGGGGTTCTTAAAGAGGTTTTTCATTGGACATCTATCTCCAAAATGGTCGGAGCTAGTACACCTGAAACAAAGTCCTAACTCTCTCCATCGCTGCTGTCTTTGTTCAAAGCTAGAATAATTTTTGCAGTCTGAAGCCTCGTGTCCATCTTGTAAAAAAAGATTACAGGATTTATGTTTTTCTTCGACATGGAAGTTTTCCAACATTGATGGTGTCAATCTTTCTCTAGGCGGGCGGGTAATAAGCCGGGTGTCATTCCTTCTGTATGTATTCGGTCCTGTTCTGGTTTGGGTTGTTCTCCATGATTTTAAAATTCTAGTTCAACCATCAAGAATGGAGATGAGAGAAGGGTAGGGAGTCTCTTCTATTCGCACTAATTCCTCTCTAAGGCGAGCCGGTAATCGTTAAAAAAGAATGTAAGCAGCTAATGCCCCACTACCGGACCCCTTTTTCAATAATCTATAATGCATGGATGAATCAAGTTGAGCCAATTCATATTTACACTGCGATAGGTAGTCCTTAAGGATATTGGAATCATAACGGTTTCCAGGTTCCAGAAAAAACAGTTTAGAGAATATTTCTTCCATTATAGCTTCTTCATCCCAGTAATCATCCTTGAGGATCTGTAGAGCAACCTCATAATTGTCAGAGTTTTCATGCAAATGGTATATCAGTCTAAAGGGTCGTCCAGATAAACATGTTTTTAGAAACGTCAATTTTTCTCTTTTGGACTTCAGTCCAGAAGTACAATACTCAAATCGAGTTAAATCTCTGAAAGCAAACTTATTATCTGCATCAAGTCCGTCAAATTCAGGACACTTAACGATAGGTCTAGCTGGCGAAGGCAGTCCTTGATCAAGATTCTCCGTATCTCTTATAGGGTAAGGGCGTGGCAGCACATCCTCATATACATCCACGCTCAAGGCATCCGGATTTTTCTTGACTTCTTTCGTAAACTCTAAAGTATATTCACTGACAGATACCACCTCTTCCCGGGGCAGTGACACTGTCAATTTGGTCTGTATTTTCTTAATTTCTGTCAGACACATATCAATATCATCCCTGTAATTCTCAAAGATACAAGCATTTAAAATATCACAATTATTCAATTTTTTCAAAGAGTTTTTGATCACTAGTTTGTGTTTTTTCTCATGGTCCAATAACTCTGTTAGTTTATCCTTTTGTTCAGAATCCATTGTTAAGCAAAGGTCGAAGTTAGTATTGTAAAGAATCTACTTTGTTGCAAAATTGTGGGAAAAGCCACTCGAACATCTCAAAGTAAATTAGGAAATAAATTGCAACAAAGGTATGTTGCGACCTTTCGCTTTAGGTAATGTATTACCTTGGTCTTGTAAAAGATTATCAAAGATCAATTCCACTGGAAAAATAAGTCAACTCAATGACAACAATCTGTTCATTAACTGAAATTGGCGCCAAAAAAAAACAACTTATGATCGTTCCCAGAAGACCCTATTATATGCTTGCACATCCACTCAGAGCAATCGTACAACAACACCTATTGCTATAAAATTGGCGGGAATTTCTGGGGTAAACTTTCAATCTCTCCCTAGCCAACGGCCGGTAAATCCTGTTTTTGTATTTCCAACAGTAGAAGGTTTTTATTCTTGAAGTTCTTTCTATCTTCAATTGCTAGTTTGTAGTGTTTGGTTCGGTTGTTTTATAGTGGATTTTATCGTTTTTGTTCCCTGCCAGCAGAGCATGAATGAGTTGTGCAATGGGAGAGGGAAAAGGATTACAGTATTAATGTTTGGTACATTTTAAGTTTGGAAACCAGTCAGGAAGTGGGGGAGATAGAAAGAGAAAGGGAAAATGGGAAGAAGGCAAAGGGGGGGGATGTTTTGGTTTTTCAAAACATAATTAAGTTTTGCAAAAAGGAAGTAGAAAAACATAAAGCATCAATGTTAGGTGCATTGCGTCTCAGGAAGCCAATATCTTCAGACAGCCTGATCTGGTAGCACCAGGACAGAACAGGAGGTTTAGTATCTAAATTAGATATTAATCATAGAAGAAAATGAATTTTTAGTTAGCTCCCCGCGAGAGCAGAATTAGGCACAAGGTCGGTTTTAATGCGGAAAATAAAGTGTGAAACTCTAATTTGCAAAAAGACAATGTAAATTGCCTTAGTCTAGAAGGATCTTTCGCTTACTGAGCTAATGCAGGATAGCTGAAGCATTGCATTAGACACTATACTACCCATTTCTGTTAAGTAAGAGGTCAAAACAGTAGTTTGTTATAACGATAATGCCCCTGGGGGTGTACAGTAGTAAGTGCTGATACTAATAAGTTTTAGAATTTGACAAAATGTGTGTTGCTGATATGCGAATATAATATGGTAAGAGTTGAACAAACTAAAAAGTAATATCTAGATTATCTTGGGTATGCAGAGAAACAAGTATTGATGAGTGGATATAAAAAAAGCAGTTAAAAAGCTGATATGGGAAAATGAAAGCTCGGATTTCGCAACTGACTAGTGAAGACGTATTTAATACTAGATTTCAATTAGGGGGTTCTTGCTCAAATCTCCACACGAGAAAACGAGAAATCTCCACACGAGAAAAGATCGTAACAGCAAATAAAGTAAACAATGAAAATCCTTTTTGTGTGTTTTCGAGTCTCCAATTATGAACTAACATGCGTTTGAAAGGTCCTTACAGAATCGAGGAGAATTCATCATCGCAATGACAGGCAAGTGTTTCCCTTTCATTCCTCTGTAACGTAGACATATTTTTACTAAGGTGTTGCCACTTATCAAGGCTGAAATGTAACTCGAGGATAAGTATTAAATAAGTGTCAGGAGGACAGCGAAACAAAACCGTAATAATTGTTAATGATGGTAGTGATCAGGCAAAAATTGAATATTTAAAAGGGCCCATCAAAAAGAATTTGTTTGCATTAAACTTGAAAACAGCCATATTGTAATCAGCTTAGATGGGTAGCTCTAATAGAGATACTTTTCTCGTAGAAGTTTCGTTAAATTTTGGTCCTGGATATGACCTTAAACTATATCCAGTGGTGAGGTCCCAGCTTGTGGGCTTTGGGGAGTGTGGAGCCACCCTTTAATTACTATTTCTCCCAGGTTCACTCTGACCCGGAGTGGTAGTACTTGTTAGGGTCCCAACTATGGGTTAAATAGAAACCGACTTGAAAACAACAAATATATTCTATTAAAAAAATTTTCTTCAAAATCTTTGGCTTCGGCATTAAATAACCCGAAAAGGCTGGATATGCCATAAAACAAAAACAACCAACCAACAATCGTTAAATTTTAGGTAGATAGTGGTATTGGGGCAATTAATCGGAATCAGAAATCAAGAATCGGAAAAAAATGGAACTTTTGGGGTTATCGGAATTGGTATTGGAATCGGAAAATTTTGTGTATTATTCCGCGATGCCAAAAGCGGTTTTTTATTGTTTTTTTTTTATTTGATTTTGTTTAAAACATAATCAAACACTGCTTGTAATAATGTAAAAATAATAAATAGTTATTGATTTTAAAATCTATAGATCATCAACCACAACTGTATTTTTACGTTTTAGAAAATATCTATTTTTTCGGTAATCGCCAAAAAAATACCAGCTGTACAGTTTAATATCAAGAGATTTAAATAGAATCAGAATCGGTAATTGTATGGGAATCGAAAAAAAAAATTGGAATCGCTCCATCACTAGTAGGCAGGTAGTAAGAGAAAGAGAGAGATATAGATAGATATAGGAAACAATTAACTGTGGTTGTAGGTAAACGAGTTTTTATTGTGAAGGTTTAACAAAATAAGCCATAGAATGAAGCTCATTAGGGCACCTACCATAAAAATAACAATAGAGTACGATTAACAACACGTCTCCTACAGGTACGGTAGTAGGGAAGTAAATGCATTTTTTTACAAAGCAGACACCACTTATCAAGGCCCGTAGGCCACTCGAGGATAAGAGTTAATTAGTGTACAGTGGTCAAGGGAAACACGTCGTAGTCATCATTAGTAGTGGAAATTTGGTAAATTTGATTACTTAAGGGGGTGGTTTATCAAGAATTTGTTCACGTTGGACTTAAAGGCAACAATATTGTAGTCGGTTGGAAAGCAGGAAAGCAGAACAGAGTTCCACAGGCGTGCAGTTCTAAGAGAAAAGCTTTATTAAGGTTTATGCACAGATAAAGAGTTCGGGAAATTATTGATAGTGCTTTCAGATAGACGAGCGTTTTTCGGGGGGTATAGACTGGAGCTCAGACGAGCACTTGTCATGTAAATAACGATAAAGCAGAGACAGGCTCGTAATGTTTCTTCTGTGGGAAAGAGGTTGTAGATAAGAGAAAATGGCATCCCCACTAGGCTATGAGGTCTATTTTGATCTCTGTCAAGGCAGGGTAAGCTACTTCTAGCAGCTCCTGTCCAGATGTGGCAACAGAACTCGATCCTTGGGTGTATTTGGCTCTTATACAGATAGAGCATTGCATCAGCAGTGAGATATCTACTGGAGCGGTAGAACGATCCCACCATTTTTCCAGCGGCCTTGGCAACAGATTTGATGTACGTGTTCTCTTTCAGATCAGGAGTGAAGTTCAGACCTAGAAGTTTGTCAAAACATTGAGCCTCCCACAACGAGAGTTGGTCATTTAGATTGATTCCAGCTTGATGCATGGACGTAAGTAGAAATAATATGCATCTAACGATGATTATTTTAAAATTACATGTGACATGTGATACTGTCGCCGTCCCGACCCCAAGTTTTGTGATTTGGAGGAGAAAGAAAAAAGAGTAGTATCACAAAAGATTGGAGAAATATGTTTATCGGCAGAACAGTCAAGAGAAAGTTGTTCAACGGAGTAGACAAGTAAGTTGAATAGGACTGTTGGTCAGGGTGTGGCAAACAAAAGAATCTGAGATATATTTAGAGTTAGTTATAGGATTGGCAATAAGTATTACGACACTTGGGGTGGTTCGCGATAGTTGAGGGCATTGTCCAATTGAAGTCAATTGTGATTTTGATACAATCGAAGGCAGGTTGAGTTCAGAAAAAATCTCGGAAGTACGAGGTGAGTTCACATCAACGAACGATATGAACGTCAATGCCTGGAGAAGAGTTTCCCACGAGTGTGTCACACACGCACCCAGAGTGTAACTAGTATTTATAGAATATGTCAGTTTGCGTTCTGTTTTTGTTTTTACATACTTGTTAAGCCGTGCGCGGTCCTCTCGGTAGCCGCCAATATGTGAGATAACCACAGTTATCTTGGACTTCTTCTTGGGACTGGGCTCGAGCAGTGCCGATTCAGGGGAGATGTGTTTGGGTATTGGCCAAACCTTGCTCAAAATTATACGCGCGTGCAGCTACTCGTCCAGGGGGTATCCATATTCTATACTGACTACACGGAGGCATGGAATCAATGTCAATTTACTGATGAATTCATATATATATATATATATATATATATATATATATATATATATATATATATATATATATATATGGATTCATCAGTAAATTTCAATTTATATATATATATGAATTCATCAGTAAATTTCAATTTACTGATGAATTCATATATATATATATATATATATATATATATATATATATATATATATATATATATATATATATATATATATATATATGAATTCATCAGTAAATTGACATTGATTCTATATACCAGTCCAGGTCCCGATTTCGACAGTGAGTCCGGCAGAAACAAGACAGTTTATCTGTCGATCTATTACATTAGGTTTGGATAGCCCTAGGGCTTTCCTCTCTTCTTGGGATTAGAGTAAGTTCATTGTTTACTGTTTGAGGCACGCCAACTCAGGAATGATAACGAGGCTACCCGTGCAGCTTTTCATAGGCTAGAATATTCATCCTTTAAAGACTTTCTCTTTACTCTCTTTGCTTTTGAACCTTGTGTAAAATTTACCTGCAGTCGGAAGGAATTAAATACCGATGTCATTTGTGGGTGGGTAACGGTATACCAGTCGAAGTTGTTATATTGACAATCAGGCCGCCAGAAACCGGGTCATTTCGGTGACTTTTTATATATCGGGCTTAGGTATTATCCTGAGAACTCCTAGGAGGTCCTCCTCACAGGCATTGATTCCATTCTTTGAGATGGAGTTAGTTTGTTGCTAACTATGTGGGGCGTCCCGACCATGGGTTGGCGACAGGGCATATTTTTGGAAACCATAGTGCCCCTTCTTTAATTACGCTGGCTTCACATTCCTCGCCTTCTGCCCTTGTGCCACATCTGCCTGAAAAGAAATAACAATTTCGTTTGCCTCTCAAGCTTAAGTCTCAGATGCTAATTTTGTTAGTCTTTCACGCTTACGTTTGAAATAGTCTTACCCAGGTTTTATCATTACTGATCATGTTGTCACACTCTCTACCTAATCTTTAACTCTTATCCTAGAATGATCTTCTGACTTTTATAAGCAGTGAACCCCTAAATAAAAAAGTGTTTCCGTCACTAAACACACAGACTTAATCACCATATTCTTGGGATCTCTACGGATTCTTCCACCGATTCTATGTCTATGTGAGCCGCACAATCTCCTTGTCTTCTTTAAATTAACTGATAACATGCCCCCTCTTCCTTTTCCTCTCCGAGGCGTAAAGTAGGAGCAAAAGAGCGCAAGACTTGCTTAATCCCAACAGAAGGTTGTCTCAAGAGAGATTATCGTTTAGAGCCATTATCGTGTATGTAAATCGAACGGACTGTCGGCTTTCCTCGACTGGTTTCATTCAATCAGGTTACACATTTCTAGGAAAACCGGAAGAGACAAATGTATGAGTGACAAAGGAAAGAGGGGATAACGTGTTTAATAGAATAATTTCTTTATGGCAGGGTAGAAGATGTTCAGGTACAAAAAGACAATTTCCTCTATTGCTTTCAGTGGTTCTTGCTGAGGTTCTTTTTTCATCTTTTTCGTCCTTTTTTATTCAAATATTTTGTTTTGTTTATCATTTTGTTTGCATGTAAATCGTCTCCTTCTTTTACCCATTTCTTCTCTCTTCAATTTTCTGGTTTTTTTATTATTATTGTCTTTTGAATTCTTCACATCTTTCTTATGCATTTTCTTCTGGTAATTCTGTTTTTTTTCTTCGCCATTGTATTTTAAATTTTAAAAAAATATTTTTTTCCGTTATCGGCACTAATCTTCTTCTTCTTCTTTTTCTTCTTCTTCTTCTTTTTCTTCTTCTTCTTTTTCTTCTTCTTCTTCTTCTTCTTCTTCTTCTTATTATTATTATTATCATTATTATTATTATCATTATTATTATCATTATTATTATTATTATTATTATTATTATTATTATTATTATTATTATTACTACTATTACTATTATTACTATTATTATTTCTATTATTATTACTATTATTATGACTATTATTACTATTATTATTATTACTATTATTATTATTATTATTATTATTATTATTATTATGACTATTATTAGTTTACTATTATTATTACTATTATTAATATTATTATTAGTGTTATTTCTATTATTATTATTATTACTAATATTAGTAGTATTATTATTACTATTATTATTACTGTTATTATTATTATTATTACTATTATTAGTATTATTCTTATTAGTAGTAGTAGTACTATTATTACTGTTATTACTATTATTAGTAGCATTATTATTACTACTATTATTATTATAATTAGTATTATTGTTACTATTATTGTTATTATTACTATTATTACTATTATTATTTTTATTACTATTGTTATTACTATTAATTTTAGTATCATTATTACTATGATTATTACAATTATTACTATTATTAATACTATTATTACTATTATTATTATTATTATTATTATTATCAATATTACTTTTATTATTTTCTCCATCATAGCGATACTTTTCTTCTTCATCTACTTTTTATACTATGCTCTACTCTTACTATCTCTTTTTATACTTCTTCTTGTTTTTCTTCCTCCTTTCTTCTTTTCTTCTGCCTCCCCTCCTTCGTATGTTTCTAAGATTCTCCTTCTTTTTCTTTCCGCCCGGCTTTGTTATTGTTGTTATTGCCCTTAATTTGCTCGTTCCGTTTCATATCCAGCTTCATTTTTGTTCTTAATTTTCCTTTCTTCGTCTCATTCTTTCCGTTTCTTGTTTATTCTTTATCTTTATCTTCATCTTCTTACTTTCCGTCTTCTTCATCGTCTTCTTTTACTTCTTCTCTATCTCTATCTTCGTCCTCTTTCGTTTTCTTTATCCTCTCGTTTTTCTCTAGTTATACTAATCTATCTTAACTAGTTTTTCTTCAAGACTTTTTCTTCTTTCTTTTCTTCATCTTCTGATCTCTTCTTATTTTTTATGCTACTACTACCATGACTTCTTTTCTATCTCTATATTCAAATTATATTTCTTCTACTTCCTCTTCTTCTTCTTCTTCTTCTTCTTCTTCGTCTTCTCCTTCTTCTTCTCCTTCTTCTTCTTCTTAATATTTGTCCCGTTCTACAATACTACTACTACTACTACTACTACTACTACTACTACTACTACTACCTGTTTTCCTCTTCTATTTGTTTTTTTCATTTTCATCTTTTTTTTTTTTATATTTTCCTTCTTCTTTATCATCTGTTTTCTTTTCCTCCTCCTCCTTCTCATTCTTCTCCTTCTCCTTCTTCTTCTTTTTCTCATATTACGACTACTACTCCATCTACTATTTCTTCTTTTCCATCCTGTCTGCATTTGTCACTCGAGATGTCTACACCTCAGTTCGAAGTCAAAAATTAGATGTTGATTTTAACACAAACTGACAACCCTCGTAGCTGAGGTCTTCCGGTCATTTGTCTTTCTCTTGCCACTCCGTCTGTGCGTGTAAATCAACACGAGTATGTAAGTCTGTGCGTGCCTTTAAATGAGTGTGCGTATGTATTTTGCCCTCTGTATTAGTGTGAATGTGGTTATTATGTAATTACGCGCGTATGCGCCTATCATTCTCTTGTAAATGCGTGCGTGTGTGTGAATGAAAATGCATTTCACTCGTTTTCATTTTACTTCAATAAGCTACGATGCATAAACAGAACCTATTCCTGGTCCTAATGATATTTTTAAGAGATACATAGACATTCGAGTAATAAACAAAAGTCTCATATACGTTTCACATGTTAAGTTAGTAAACCAATAAAAAACACTAACTTTCATAATATTAACTGATCACTAATTATATTATAATGTCTCATTATTGTGATCTTTTTCTGAATTCTACGGGATTCCAGGAGAAGAATCCATCTTGTCTCGTTGAGTATTCAGTTAAATGTTGTTACTGGGTTAAAAATCACAAGGATAAAGTATACCATTCCTAGTATGAGCTAGTGAATTGCTGCTTCAGTATAATCTAATTCGGGCTTTGAACACTATTCTATTTTGAATATTTTGTCAAAGTTTCATTCTTAGGTGTTGTATCCTTATGTTAGATTGCAATGACAAAAGTTTTGTCAAAGGCACATCGAATACACTTTAAGATGGTGTCTGGTAGGTAATCGAAACTTACAATACATGTATATATACTTATAATAAATGTCTACAAAGTTTCAATAAATGTCCAAACATTTTCAAAAAATGTCTATAGACTTTCAATAAATATACATAAACCTTCAATAAATATTCATAAATTTTCAAAAAATGTCTATAAACTTTCAATAAATGTCTATAAACTTTCAACAAATGTCTATAAACATTCAATAAATATCTAGAAACTTTCAAATAATGTCTAAACACTTTTAATAAATGTATGTCAACTTCCAATAAATATCTATAAAATTTAAATAAATATAAATAAACTTTTAATTCATGTCTATAAACTTTCAAAAAATGTCTATAAACTCACAATAAATTTCTATATACTTTGAATAAATGTCTATAAACTTCCAATAAATGCCTATAAACTTTCAATAAATGTCTATAAACTTTTAATTACGTGTCTATGAACTTTCAATAAATTTCTATAAACTTTCAATAAATGTTTATAAACTTTCAATAAATATCTATGGAAATTCAATACATGTCTAAACTTTCAATAAATATCTATAAACTTTTAATATATGTATATATATATATATATATATATACTCACAATTAATGTATACAAAGTTTCAATTAATGCCTATAAACTTTCCACAAATGTCTATAAACGCACATTAAATATCTATAAACCTTTGATATAAGTATATAAATTCAGAAAATGTATATAAACTATCCAGACTTGTACATGAACTCACAATAAATGATTCTAAACTTTAAATGCATGTATATAAACTCACAATAAATGTCTATAAACCTATCAACAAATGTCTATATACTTTCAATAAATGTCTATAAACTTTCAATAAATTCTATAGATTTTAAATAAACATCTAAAATTTTTCAATACATGTAAATAAACATTCAATACATGAATATAAATTCACAATAAATGTCTATAAACTTAATATAAATTTCTATAAACTCACAATAAATGTCCATATAGTTCTCAATAAATGTCTAAAATCTGTTAATTAATGTCTAATATTTGTCAATAAATGTCTATAAAAATTCTATAAATATCTATAACTTTTAATAGATTTCTATAAATTCACAATAAATTTCTATAAACTTTCAATAAATGTCTAAAATCTTTTCAATATATATCCCTTAACTATCAATGAATGTCTAAAAACTTCTAAAAAAATGTTTATAAACTCTCAATAAATGTAAATAAATGTTCAGTAAATGTCTTTTGAACTTTCAATGTCTATTAACATACAAAATGTCTATAAAATCTCAAAAACTGTCTACAAAGTTATCAATAAATGTGTATAAAAGCTTACAATAAACGTCTATAAACTTTCAATACTTGATGCTTCTGAATTTTTCAATACTTGTCTAAAACGTTCAATACATATCTATAAACTTCCAATGAATGCCTATAAACTTTCAATACGTGTCTATAATCTTTAATATATCTATATAAACTTTCAATAAATATCTATAAACTGTCAATACATGTTTTTAAACTTTCAATACAAATATATTAACTTTACACAAATGCCTATAAACACATAATAAATGTAAATAAACTTTTATCAAATGTCTAAAAACTTACAATAAATGTCTATAACCATTCAGAAAATGTATATATACTTAAAATAACTGTCTATAAATGCTCAATAAATGTCTATGAACCTTCAATACATGTTTATAAACTTTCAATAAGTGTCTATAAACTCTCAATAAATGTCTATAAACTTTCAATACGTTTATAAATTTTCGATAAGTCTCTATAAACTCACAATAAGTGTCTAATAATTTTCAATACACGTATATAAACCTTTTTTTAATAATTATCTATAAACTTTCCTTAAATGTCTAAAAATATTCAATAAATGTCTATAAATATTTAATTAATGTTCATAAACGTCCAATAAATGTTTATAAACTCTCAGAATGCCTATAAACTTTCACTACATGTCTATAAACTTTCAATGCGTGTATATAAACTTTCAATACATGTCCAGAAACTTTCAAACATGTATATACACTTTCAATAAATGTCTATAACTTTCAATAGATGTCTATAAACGTTCAATAAATGTCTATAAACTGTTACAATGTCTATAAACTTTAATTACATGTATATACACTTTTGATACATGCTTATAAACTTTTGATACATGCCTATAAACTTTTAAAACATATCTATATACTTTCAATAAATGTTTATAAACTTCTAGATACATGTGTATCAACATGCTTATAAATTCTAAATAGATGTCTTTCAACTCTTAATGAATGTCTATAATCTCTCAATTAATGCCTATATACTTCTCAGTATATGTGTATAAACGCACAATGCATGTCTATAACCTAACAATAAATGTCTTTAAACTTTCAATATTTGTTTATAAAATCGTAAATAAAGAAAAAGGGAAAAGTGAGGTTCGAACAAATTTTCAGTCAAATCGACCCGTTAGTTTCTGAGAAAACTTCTAGAGTATTTATAGTATTATGGTGATTAATCCCTTTTAATCCATGTATACCGAACGGATATATTTTTTTACACAGGAAAAACCACATTATCAAGGCCACTCAAGGATAAGGGTTAAAGAGTGTACAGTAGACATTGGACAATATAGTAATCATTAGTAATGAAAATTCAGTAAATTTGATAACTTATATGGAACGGCTCATCAAGAACGTATTTACGTTAGACTTGAACACAACCATATTGTAGTCAGCCGGAAAGCAGGAAAACAGAAGACAATTCCAAAGGCGTACAGTTCTAAGAAAGAAGCTGTGTTCATGAAATCTACGTTTAGGTTTAGGCACAGATAAAGAGTGGGGGAATTATTGATAGCGCTTTCAGCTAGACCAGTGTTTCTTGTGAAAGTTTGGCGAGGGATATAATGATAGTTCGCTGCACCTTATTATAAAAAAAGGGCACACCACATTTCAGCCAGTTTTTTTTTTGTAATAAATTGTTTTTTGTTTGTGACAACATAGCAATAAATTGCCTTAGAGTGCTAAAGAAGGTGTCTATTAGTGTTTTCTTTTTCTCATAATTTCCTTTCTCCTAGATGGATTGACTTTAGCACGCTGAAAACTATCACAGAGAATATATGAAAAGGAAAGCTCTGTAGAGTGGCTGAACAGAGGATCGCTTCTATGATCAGGAGAGAATGATAATAGCTGCCCAAGATCAAGGTTTGATAATTAATAATTTTTTTTTTATAATTAATACTTTTTTTTAAATATAAGGGTCTTAATAATTACAAGTGCAGGTTCTGCTACACAAATGTAGAAAGTGTGATATCCAGTTGTGACTTCTGCTTGTGGAGGCTATTACACAATGCGGAACAACGGAATGCGAAAATACCTCCACTGAAAAATCTGTAAATCTTGTGTGGCAGTAAGTTTTAGGATCATATACCAGAAAGAGCAGTAAGAAATGTTATGGACGATCCATCATGATTCTGAAATTCCTACAACTACGTACGACCTATAACTACAAATATTTACCTAGAAAACTGGGTTATTATGACTTATATAGTGATATGGGACAAGAGGGAGAAAGTAGAAACCTTAAACGAACATAGGTCTTTTTCTCTAATTAGTAGTAGATAGAATAACGTTGACACACTGGTTCTCGTTAGATTACCGAAGTTAGGCGAAGTTGATAGTGTTCAATACAATTATGGGTGACTAGTATATAATACATAAGTCTAAAAAGAGATGGATGCCGCCACGCTATTCTTGTTGAATACACGCTGCATGAAATTATGTGGCACCTCCAATGACCCCAGAAAGTTAAGGGACTAATTTTTTTTTACATAGGCATCACCACTTATCAAGGCCGATAGGCCACTCAAGGATAAGGGTTAAAGAGTGTACAGTAGTCAAAAGGACAATATAGTAACCGATAGTAATGGAAGTTCGGTAAATTTGTTAACTTAAGTGGAACGGCTCATCAGAAACTTGTTCACGTTGGACTTGAAGACAACCATATTATAGACAGCTGGAAAGCAGGAAAACGGAAGACAATTCCACAGGCGTGCAGTTCTAAGAAAAAAGCTTTGATCATGGAATCTATGTTTAGGTTTAGGCACAGATAAAAAGTGGGGAAAATTATTGATAATGTTTTCAGCTAGTCTAGTGTTTCTTGTGAAAGTTTGGCGAGGGGGGGACCATAGATTGAAGCTCTGTCGAACACTTTCCATGAAAATAACGATAAAGCAGAGACAAACTCGCAACATCTCTTCTGTGAGATAGAGGTTGTAGCGAAGAGAAAAGGACATCTCCCACCAGGCCACGAAGTCTAATTCATTAATTAATAAATAATTAATTCATCCAATATAATGTACGAAAGCAGACAGAAAGAAGAAATTGAGGCAATAAACTTTGTAAGAAAGAAAATAAAAAGACAGAGTAAGTAAGAATGGGATAATAAAGTATTAATCAAAAAAGGGAGGGCAAATAAATAATATTCAAATAAACAAAAAAGATCTGAACAAAACAGAGTATACAATAGAGAACGGAAGAATAAAAGAATGTAATAATGGCAGAATAAGAGAATTATAGAATCGAAAGAATGAAGCATAAAACAAAGAACGAATGAAGTATTCGTACCTTCCTTAATTTTTTTTTCTTTATTATTTCATTTTTATCAACAGAACTAAATCAAATTATGTAAGGAACAAAAATGGCGGGAAGCATTTTAGAAAGTTTCATATAAAAAAAATATCAAAATGACATAGAATTGCACTTCATATAATTGAATTGCACTTCCGAGAGCGTATAACTACGCTAAAGCGTAATAGCAAATATTTATAAATTAAGGAAATAAAATAAAACAGAATCAAAATTCGATTAATAGATACTTTATCGTTCTTGACTAAAAACCATCACTTACTCCTCCCCCTCAATGTAAAACATTAGCAGAAAGAACTCTTTAATTATATCCACAGCAATGAACTTTTCTCACTATCAAAAGCTAAACGAAACTTCCATGAACAAAGTTTTTTTCCTAACACCTCCAAATGTGGAAAAAGATATCACAAGCCTGATCCAAGCAACCACAGCATGTTCATCTTCAAGTCTAATGTGAACAAAGCCATTAACTGTCCTTATGAACAATTAATTCTCTTTTAGGCAATGATGTGCTCAGTCCACACTTTTTATTTTACAATCACCTTGAATTCCCTTTATTTTATTTTGTTTGTTTTTACTCTTTTCCACTTCAAACAAGGCATGATGACGCTTGGACGTAAGGGTTTAATATTTGGGGGCCATATCTACAGGGAACTATGTAAGCACATAATCGATATATCTGTTCACATTACATTTAAAATTCTATAGGTTTGTAAAGTTAGGAAAACAAAAAACAAATTCCAACATCTAGCAGCTTGAGGGAAAAAGCCGTTAGAATACCAGGCTTTTCGACATCTAGAGAGCTGTACAGTGAAGAGGTGGGATTTTTCTGCTAGACGAGTTTGCCGAGGGTATGTAAGTCGAAGGGAACGAATGCATAGCGTTTATCACAGCACATTCTATTAAAGTACTTGTATAACTGACACAAGGATGCAACATTGCGATGATACGACATGGATTGGTGCTTAGTTGATAGTGCGGGCTCTATTATATTGGAGATTACGTTTTGGATCACAAAATAAAAACTAGTAGTAGACCTACCAGCCCATCGACTGTGGTTTGTAAAGATACCTCGAGTGTGAATAATTTTCTAGCACTATAGAGGGAACCTACCTTATTTTCAGCAGCCTTGACAATGTCCTCGGTGTACTTGTTCCCGTTCATGTAACCTGTGCATGTTAAGCCTAGATAGGGTGTTATTAATCATAGATACCGATGGTTAAGAAAGGCTTTTAAACTAAAGAAGCTTAGTATTAGTAGTATTAGATGTTACGATGCATTTACAGTCCCATTCCACTGCAGACTGAAGGTTGTTTTCTGTAAAACTTATCTTCGAATAGATTCCTAGGCTTGACTTTTTAATAACAAAAACATAACCAACTTACATCAGCTTAAGATATTACGATGCTACTGAAATTTAGGAAATCTTTATTGGTTTTTACTACTTATGGTTCAAATATCATATAAATCAGAGAGGGGGGTAATGTTTATTTCTCCTAAGCCATCTAAATGATAGCGACCTTTCTTCACTGGGATAAATTATATATTTTTGACTCGTCAAGAGTGACTCTTTTTGTGAGCTGGTCATTTATATAAAAAAAAAGGCTTATGTCTGCCATTTTCCTTGTGGGGGAGACAAGTAATGCCTAAAACATCTACAGTAATCTGCAGATCGCAAATACGTTATTAGTTTTGACCGAAGATCAGCTATTTTAAACTGATGTTTGGACACACACACACACAAACACACGCGCACACACAAACGCAAACGCAAACGCAAACACGCATACAAACATACACACACAAATACACACACAAAAACACAAAAACACAAACACAAAAACATACACACACAAACATGCACAAACACACAAGCACACACACAGAGACACGTGCCCAAATATACAAACACACACAAAAACATACATACATATACAAACACACACAACAAAACAAACACACCAACAAACACACACAAAACCAACAACAAACAAACACACACAAAACCTACACACATATACAAACACAAACAAACGCACACACAAAGTGCAAACAAACACAAACACACACAAACACACACATACATGCACACACATATTCATACACACACGTACACATTAACCGGATAATGCTTGTAAGAAGTTCAGTTATCTTATTAACGGCAATAATTGTTGGTTCTTGTACACAGAAGTAAAGAGTGTGAGCCACTTGACAATCAATTGTTCAGTCGTAAGCTTCTTTTTAGTGATCGTTCCTATTTACAATGCCTCCCCACGGGACAAGGTTAGACACCAGGGTCGTTTTTTAATGTGGAGAAAAGGAACAAAAATAAAAATTGTCTCAGTCGTGAAGGATTTCTCCTCCACTGACAGAGAACAAGAAATTGAAGTGCAGCATCTGAAGAACAGATACTCCACTTTGAGGTATTTATTTGCTCCCCCACTGAGAAAATTAGGCACAAGGCCGATTTTTAAAGTGAGGAGTGAAGGGGAAATGGGGGGCCAACTCCCCAGGGAGTAGGGGAGCTGGATAGTGACAATTGGTATGAACGGTTTCCCCTACATTGACCAAGGTCTTATATGTGGGGTTACCCCCACATATGGTCTTTGCTTACAGTATCTGCCGGAACAGATGGTATTTATTTGCTCCCCCACCGAGCAAATTAGGCACAAAGCCGATTTTTAATGTGAGGAGTGAAGGGGGGGGGAAGGGAAAAAGGGGACCAGCTCCCGAGAGGTGGGAAATGGGAACTGGTTAAAGGTCAGGCATGTGGGGTTGCCCCCACATCTGGTCTTTGCTAGTCATAGCTTGCAGTATCTGCCGGAACAGATACTTCACTTTGATCTTGTCCCGAAGTTCTTTTTAGTGATGATTACTATAAAATTCAGCACAATAGAGTATGCAACTTTCTCCACAAGACTATTTGTAAAATGTTCAGTGTAGCAAAAAGTTAAATATACAAGAAATGACTGTTGGCCACTATCCATTATGAGTATGCAATTTCTATAGCTACGTACATAGAACATGGAGCTGTTAAACCATGGCAAGGGAAGGAAACAACGTAGCAATCGTAGTTAAAGTCCGGGTCCATAAGCGTGCTGGCTTAAACTGAACTGAGCGAGAAGAGACAACTATATACAAAGGTCCTATATACAAAATCAAAAGAAACTAGAATCTTAAAATGTCCATTATTCCAGTAATCATTACAGAACTCATTCCCATAAAAATAAAAAATAAAAACCTACCTGGCAAATATAATCAGTTAACCAAGCGCTAAAGAGATGCCAACAATTGCGCTTAAATGGACTGTTAGAATCTTTAAAGGATATCTAGCGTGGAGCTTTTGAAATAGCGAGTAGATATCTGGCATACGGTAAGAATCGCTATTCATAGCAAAATCAAGCTGATACGATAATTGAAATAAGAAAATATGTTTTGGATACAGGCTGGATGTCGGGATTAAACCGGTTATCAGAGGACTACCATTTCACGTAGCTTTGTACGTATATCATCTAACAACAGATCATTCTCACCGTTGAATACATTGAATGTATTTCTACAGAGGGATATATATATATATATATATATATATATATATATATATATATATATATATATATATATATATATATATATATATATATATTGAATATTAATAGCTTGTTTGATCGGCTATCTTGGATAAATTCTTTCCATTCAATCTCTGGAACACCATGTTTTTCTTTCGGGGATAATTTCTCTCCAAGCATCACGTGATACAATATGACCGACGGCAGCTCGCCGTTTTCAACAATTACCGCTTGAATAATCAGATAACATTCACTTGGAATTCTGTTTAAAGTTGAAAATGCTTTGATAGCACACGAATTACTCTCCCCATCAGGCAAGTGATGATTAATTACGACTCTTATTTCATTAATCAAAGAATTAAGCTTCGTTATTAACATCAAAACTAAACCATCCAATGAGGACAGTTTATAATCTACCAACAGATGTACCAGGCATTGCCCGGTATTTAATGTAACGTTAAAGTCCTTTAAAAATTGAAGTAAAAAATACGATAAGAAACTGAGACATTATTATTTTTTCTAAACAGTACACCTCTTGTAAGTAAAAAAAAAAATACTCGAGCTGAGATTGAAACCAAAACCTAAACACAATGAATAAACTTTTGAAATTCTTTCTTTGGACCTTGTCTAAGAAGAAGAGATTAGTGGTAGGTGCTCCAGCCCAGATACGGCAACAATACCCCATGCATGGGTGAATTGTATATTGCAGTTTAATCTTAGTTATTAATTCTTTCTCCTCATCCTTTCGTGTTTAGTTGTTCTATTTGACATCATATTTTGAGTAGATATGATGAGAAATAGAATGTATATATATATATATATATATATACATTTAAATTTATGTGAATAAATGAAGTAGTTATATATATATATATATAACTACTTCATTTATTCACATAAATTTAATATACGAAAGTATAGATTTATGCGTAAACTTAAAGTATTTACTTCAAAAGTGCTCAATACGTAGGTAGAACTAGTTAGTAATTTACAAAATATATATGGCGATTAAGTTACACTGAATATTCTGCGTTTCATCCAATTATAGGATTCGTCAGGCTTATGCGCGAATTCTGTGGTTGCTTCTTGTTTTTATATATGTTGAGGATTTCTAGTTAGCCAATCAGCTTTCTAGTATCCACCGCGCCACTTCCTATTAGCCAATGGGCATGCATTTTATCAAACAAAGGATCTGTTTTAGAACTAGGTTAGTGGTTTTAGGTAGACGTTACGTTCTCCTGTTCTTTTTACATATAAATATACCTATGTGTACACACATACATGCACATATATATACATATATATATATATATATATATATATATATACATATATGTGTGTGATCGTTTATGTATATTCATGTTTATTTAATTTATGTAAATTATGCCTCCATGAAAAATTTTCTATCTTGTACTTTAAAGAACCTCAAAATCTATTAAACTGTAGGCGAGAAATAGCAAACAACTGTGTTCACAAAATAAAACTTACTCTAGGATAGCGATACAAAATAGCTTTAAAACTAACAATAACAATAGAAAACAAACAAATAAATAAATTAAATAAACATGAATATACATAAACGATCACACACATATATGCATATATATATGTATATATATGTGCATGTATGTGTGTACACATAGGTATATTTATATGTAAAAAGAACAGGAGAACGTAACGTCTACCTAAAACCACTAACCTAGTTCTAAAACAGATCCTTTGTTTGATAAAATGCATGCCCATTGGCTAATAGGAAGGGGCGCGGTGGATACTAGAAAGGTGATTGGCGAACTAGAAATCCTCAACATATATAAAAACAAGAAGCAACCACAGAATTCGCGCATAAGCCTGACGAATCCTATAGTTGGATGAAACGCAGAATATTCAGTGTAGCTTAATCGCCATATATATTTTGTAAATTACTATATATATATATATATATAACACTTTTTAGTATATATGTATATTAGTTTAACGCAGTAGTTATTGGTTAGTGCCACTTACGAGTTCTTTCTTTCGTTCTTATTAGTTGAATGTGTTAATCTACGTTCTTATCCTGCATTGATAGAGTTTAAAATAGACATCGTAGCTAAGCTAGAACTGCAAGCCTGTGGAAATCTCTCCCGTTTTCCTGCTTTCCAGCTGACTACAATGTTGTCGTGTCCAAGTCCAACGTAAACAAGCTCTTGATGAGCCGTACTCTTAAGTAATTCAATTTACATAATTTCTACTACTAACGATTGCTACGCTATTGTTCCAATTGTTTACCGTACACTCACGAACTTTTATCCTCCAGTGACCTTTAAGCCTTGATAAGTAGTGATTTCTTGTTATAAATAAAGGGAAAATTTTAACATGAGAACATCACTTAATAAACGTTTAATATGAATGAAAATATTAGTTTTTTTTTTTTTAGTTCTTCGTTTTAAATATGCTGATATTCTTTTCATATCTTGTGACAGATTAAAATAATTAAATAAAACGTTTGAAAAGAAGTTGCGGTTGTAAATCTTGCTGATTCATTTCTGTAAGGTAAGTAATTTAAGTTTCTAATAATATCTTAAAATCGAAACGATACTTGAAAATGATAACATTATTTAATTAACCATCTTTTATAATATAAATTTCACATGTCTGCTTAAATGTGTGTATGTATGTATGTATATATGTATGTATGTATGTATGTATGTATGTATGTATGTATGTATGTCTAAAACTTTCGACAGAGCCGACGGATTTTCACAAGATCGGTATCGTTTTGAAGCTCGACTCTGTGGCCGACAAATATCGAAAAATTGCTAAAAACAACTATTCCTTCACCCTCAATCAGACCGGTTTCTATATGGATGCGTTATTTTTTTCGCCGATATTTTCGAAAGTCATCCTCTTCTTTTTATTGACTAGCCTTACTTTAAACCTTCGCCACTTCTCGTTTGGCAATAATCGCAACAGAAAAGATGTCACGTTTTTTTTTCATGTTCTTTTCCTGCTTCGCGGTACGGGTTCGAGCCTACCTGCTTACGACCACTTTTCTTTTTTTTTTTTTTGCTTAACACACACTTTCAAACACACGCACAACGCCGGGCACCAGGCTAGTGCAACACAAACCACACGTAGCACAAAAAAGAAAATAATCAAGACCATCTGCAAGTATAAACACCTCGACGGACTTGTATCCTTGAGGTAGTTTTATATTTCTATCAGACAAAATATATATAAATAAATAAATAAATATAAAGCTTTAAAAAAGTCTTACGTGTTTGTAAGCTAGCCCATTCATTTTTAAGATAAATAAATCATTTATTTTTAAGAAAAAAATAATATCGGTTTTTACTTCTTTCATTTTTAAAAATTGATATGAACATTTAATAAGATACTAGGTTACCCGTTAGTCCTTAAAGCGTAACTTGATAAATGTTTAAAAAAAATAAACAGTGATTTTGTGATTAAATTGTCTTTTATTGTCTTGAGAAAACATTTTTTAAGGGATGAGCGAAAAAATAAAACTCTCGAAGCTTTCAGAGCACTACTGCAAGCATTAATTAAAATTAAGGCGGTCCTACTAAAAACACTACTAAAACCAAGTTTCTACTTCCCCTTGCCTTGAAGAGAAAATATTTTTTAAATAATATCTAAAAAAAAAATCGTCAGATTCAACAGGAGCGCTACTAAAAGCAGTGGATTTAGTAATAAATATGTTTATAGTTATATATTGTATATTTATATTTAAATCATTTTTTTTAACTCAACGTGGTCAAATTGCATTTATTTGTAAGTAAAATACGTTAAAATCAGTTTAAAAAAATATTGTTGACCTTGTGTATGCTGTGAATAGCAGAAGTGACTTAAGACGAGGCGGCCATGAAATAGGTAAGCAGGCGAATTATTTGAGACCGGAAGCTATAAACCGGATGGTCGATTTAATTGCTGATCTCAGTTTTATAATTATATGTAGATATTCTTTTTGCCGAAATAAATAAAAAAGTAAGACGGGGAAAAAAGAAAACAAGTAAGAGACCCAGTCATGTTGGTGGCAACTTCTTTAGCCGTTGTTCTCGCTCCTCTACAATAAATCCATATTGTTCTCCAAAGCTGAAATTGTAATTAAAATTATATAATTTGTGACTCACAGTACTGTTGTTATTGCTGTTATTTGTTATCGTTTTTTTTGTGTGCGTGTATCTTTTTTTCTTCTTTGTTTTCTGTTTTCTCTATTCTCATCTACCCATTATTCAAATTCATATTTTCATAATTATTTGAGACACTCAGGAGATATAATGCCTGGAACGAGACTATAATTACGTAACACAAACAATGTTAAATAAAATACTTATATATAAAGCTCTATCTAGTCTTGAGTATTTTGGAAAATAGTAGTTTTACGTGCATTTAAAAAAAAACATGTAACCTGATTTAATATATATATATATATATATATATATATATATATATATATATATATATATATATATTAAAATAGAAAAATGCGACCATGAAAAGTAATATGGTTAACATATGGTAAACATAAAAAAGTAAATGATTAGTTGTTCACATAGGAAAAGAAATGGACAAGATATTATTAGTAAAAAATATAAATTTATAACTTAAAATATTGCAGCGTTAATGTTATACACTGAATTTTTAAAAAATTCCTTAATACTGCAATATTTTAAGTTATAAATTTATCATATTCTTGTTAGAATATCTTGCCCTTTACTTTTCCAGTTTAACTAGTACTTTACTTTTCCATGTTTATGCTTAACCATATTACTTTCCATGCTCGCATTTTTCTATTGTAATAATGTATATATATATATGTATATATATATATATATATATATATATATATATATATATGTCTGTTTCACGAGTTACTTCTCTTTTTGCGACAGTAGTCACTGAAGAGACGATATTGCTATTTTGAACCCAGTCATAAAACGCGTCACTGAAGGCCTTACATATTTTACGGTTTTGAACACCGGTAAATTCATCATAACTTTTTTTTTTACTGAACGAAAATTGAAAATTTTTTCTTCACACTATAGCTGAGAAGGTGATCTATAAACTGTAATAATTGTTGGAAATTTGGTCGAAAAATGAGTGAGAAGTGAAGTTTTAAAGTAGTTCTAAATGATTAAAACTGCCACTAAACGAAATATTCAAAACACTACGGTGTTTGAATTTGGGAAAAAAAAAGTTATGAAAATGTTTTCACGGCGAGCTACCCAATTCAGCTAAATTTTGAAGTTAAAAATATTCATTGTAAAAATCTTTTAAAAGATAAATATTAGTTTTCTGGGTCTATTTAAAAGATAATTAGTAAAGTAAAGTCCTAAGATATTGAATTAAATTTAAAAAAAAAACGCCTTGTTTATACAAAATACATCTTAATTAGCCCTCAAAAAGCAAGTAATTATGCCGTTCGGCAAAACGCAACCGATAACAGTTTGTAAACACGAATATATGAAAGCTCAAAACTTCAGCGAATGAAAACTCTGTTTCAAAATGAAGTCATGATAGTAAAAGGAGGTAGGGGTGTCAGATTTCTTCCCCCTCCCCCAGACGGTCATCCATACATTCCTATTCTGAACTTTGTATCAATTTTTATCATTTTTTAATTGAATTATTTTTTATGTTCCTGTCTTTAAATTATATTTTTTAATTATTGTTCGAGATTATATAAAAATTATGTTACGCCGAAAATTTCACGTTCTTGCAAGCAAAAAATTATTAAAATCTTGCATATAAAAATTATGCAAAATCTATAATAAAAAAAAGAAGAAATATATTTGCTATTATATTTTTTTGTGTGAAAATATTAAATAAACAATGTTTAATTCAATGGTAATATCGGTAGTTCAAGAAATTCATTTTTCTTCGCGTTATATCGAATTCATTAATATGGACTTTAGGGGTTTTTTCGTAATGTTCCTGTAAAAATTATTTTTTTTATATTGTTACAAATTTCGATGCTTTATTTATATAAAAAAAAGCAAAAATAAATTCTTGCGTTTTTTATTTACTACTGAAAACCGTAACTTTAGTAAAGGTATTTTGTTTAAACAAAATAATACATTTCCACTCAGATGTAAATAAAAATAATTAATTCATTATATTCGGCGATCATTATTTGATAAATACTGAAAATTTCATTAAAATTGGTTAATTCACTGGTTTTTGGTGAATTTTTAAGTAAAGGGAGGGGTCAAAATGTTTATACATTTTGAGCATCGGCATTCATTTTGCCTGTATCTAATATACAGATACGTATATATGCAAATATATATAAGTTATATACGGCATAATCACGGTGTAACACCGGTTTTCGTCAGATCACCGAAGTTAAGCAACGTACCAGATGTGTGACTATTTGGGAATTCTAGGCTCTGTATGTACTCTCCGCTTATCTCGGCATTGTTTCCAGTCGTCCTGAACCTCTAATTGCCACTGATATTTTACAATGCCGACCCAGAAGACATGTGATGGTGATTGCGTAACTCTTGCTGCAGGCAACATTACAGTGGGTATCCAGTCTGTCAAGACTGAAGGAAGTCACTATATATGCAAAGATACACTCATCCACATACAGTATGTCTTTCGCTGTATCACAGCTCATCAACAGGTTTGAAACTCGACTGCGTAGACGACAGTCGGCACTTCTAACTGTTAGGCTATTCGATTGATGCTATGTCGGGCGTGGAACTTAACATTGTCCAAACGCCTAAGCTCCATTTGTTTACACAAATAGTATCGCTTAATATGCTAATTGCAGTAAGTTTATCACTTCCCAATATGCTCACCCTAAGATAGGGAGCATTATAGTTATTCGCGTAGAGTACTGCTTCGATGTATCAAACACAAACACACACACACACAAACACACACACACACGTCATATATATATATATATATATATGTATATATGTATGTGCGTGTGTGTGTAAGCCTGCGTGTGTGATAAAGCGAAACAATACTATATATATATATATATATATATATATATATATATATATATATATATATATATATATATACTCGGGTTTTTTTTTTTTTATATTCAAAAGTAATGGACTAATGAATTCAACGAGGTTGTTAGATAGTGCTCAATAAAAAGAGCTGATAATACTTGTTTATTGTTATATAAACATGCTCACATCCCGCTGCTACAAATAGGCACTTGTTTCAATCAAACAACAGATATCATCAGGCAGCGACTTGACTATTCAAAAGTTCAATGAATAACCTTATTCATTGAACTTTTGAATAGTCAAGTCGCTGCCTGATGATATCTGTTGTTTGATTGAAACAAGTGGCTATTTGTAGCAGCGGGATGTGAGCATGTTTATATAACAATAAACAAGTATTATATATATATATATATATATATATATATATATATATATATATATATATATATATATACTAGCAGGCCGCCGACGTTGACCGGTCGAAAAATAAGTAAAATATTATATTATTTTTGCAGATTCCGTATTTATTATACTGGTCAACACATTTTCTGATGTGCAAGGTTTCTAAGCTAATTTCGATTAATATGGGGGTACTAATTCCGAATATCATTTTTTTTCTTATCAGGTCAAGACAAAGAAGGTACTTCTCTGAGGCAGAGTTGAGCCTTTCTGGCCTTTCAAGTTCGAAAAGTAACCCTTTTGTATCTCCCAGAGTTCGTTCCAGATTACGACTGGGTCTCCCAATCCGCATACCTTTCTGTATAGCGGCCATGTGTCTAAAAATAAAATTTTATTATTCCTCCTTAGTGGCATATATTCCTGTCGAGGGTCCTTCCGTTTTTTTTCGTTTGCTACATGTTGTTCGACGTTCTGTTTCTGAAGCTCGACAAGTATCTTCAATAAAAGCACGCTTTATTGTTGCATGGTATTTTGGTTGTGAATATTTCCAATGTCCAATGTCGTTTTCACAAATTTTCACACTTTACAGTGGTAATCCTGCTGGTGGCGCCAGTTTGGATTTACATCTCGGAAATCAATCTATACAACCATTACACACACACACACACACACAACACACACACATATATATATACACCCATATATATATATATATATATATATATATATTCTTTCTCTCTCTTTCTCTCTCTATGTAAAAAAATAAATAATAATATGATATTCGAAACTAGCGCCACCAAATTTGTTTAAATCAGATTAGAAAACTTAGGCACCAAAAAATGTGTTGGCCAAGCTAATTAATTAATGGACGTTCGTTTTCCAAGGAATATAAAAAAGTAAAATTTCATGTAATCATAATCCTATTCACGCGTATGGCACAATCACGTTGACACACTGGTTCTCGTCAAATCACTGAAGTTGAGCCTGGCCAGTACCAGATGGGTGACCATTTGGGAAGGCTAGGCGCTGTATGTACCTTCTGGGGATGTTGGACGTTGGGCCAGCACCCTCACCCTGTAAAAAGAACTCCTCGTTACAAAAGCATCTACACAGTTGTAGGTGGCCTATGCCTCTCAAGGCTATGGGCGCGGGGATAATCCTATCAGTGACTGAGTATATTTACTTTCATTTTAATAATTTTAAAAAAATAGTATCTGATCTTCAGGCTGAGATCCAAGTGTACTCTCTGTTCTGATGCTACACATAAGTTAATTTGATCTTAACCAATGTAAGGAAACCCCTTCTATACTAAGGCAATTTTTATTTTTCCCTATTGTCAGAGTGCTCCTTTTTGGGGAGAGCTGATTTTCTCTCACATTATAAACGAATTGTGTCACATATTGCTCTCCGAGGAAAGCAAATAAATAAGTTTCAAACGTTTTCGTATGAACACTTTTATTTATAGTACATACATGAAAGTCTAGTCGCTTTAGAAGTAATCTCCTCCGGTTGCAATGCACTTCTTGTACCGTTCTAACAAATTCTGGAAGGCCCCATGGAAGTCCCCTTGTGTGAGCGTATCAATGACACTTATCACAGCCTCTTTTATTTCCTCAATTGTCTCATAACGACAGCCTCCAAGGTTTTCCTTGAGCTTAGGGAATAACCAAAAGTCACAAAGAAACAACTCTGGATTGCGAGATCTGAATTGGTCAGCTCGTCCCCCCTGCTCTTGATTTCTGACCTTCTCCCAGCACCCTTTGGGACAAACTTTACGCAAATCTTCTTCATCTTCAGTCACTCGCGAATAGTTGCGCGTACAGTTCCCACACTGATATCAAACCGTGCACATATTGTCTCTATAGATATATTACGGCCCTTGTCCATGAAATTCTTTATTTGGCCAATCAGTTCTGGTGTTCTGACTTGCTTACTCCTCTCACACCTCTCATTATCTCTTACAGATTCCCTGCCTTCCTTGAATCTTTTATGCCACTCAAAACCGATTCTTGATTCATGCAAGATAGTGTAAAAGCTGTCTGATGTATTCCATACGTTTCTATGGCATGTTATTAAAGTTTGAAACAGAATGTTATTGCATATCGTTCCTCTAAATTGTTTAACGTCCAGTTTGCATATGTGTGTGTATGTGTGTGCGTGTGTGTGTGCGTGTGTGTGTGTGAGTGTGAATCAAAATATAACGACTAAAAGACTAGATATGTGAAGATTTTTTGGAATAAACATATTCATTTATTAAATTAAAAATTCGTATTTTCAGCTCATAAAAGAACCTTCATCAGAAAAAGCCATATATTATTTTCTTACGTATCATGTTAATGACACTCTTTCGCACGTCTTCACGTGTTGTCTTTTAAACACGGTGGTCAAGCGCTTGGGTATGCGCACACGTGTTAAAATAATAGGAAATCTATATAAACAAATATCTTTCTCCAAAAAAACATGCTATACTTGACAGTAATATTAATCGCTATATTTTGAATTTCACTATAACAGTGCTTAATAAACCATGGATTTATCTCTCTCTCTCTCTCTGTATATATATATATATATATATATATATATATATATATATATATATATATATATATATATATATATATATATATAAGGTGAGAGATTAAAAATTGTGAAATTATCAATCAAATCTTCATAGAAGAAAACATATCAAAACCATATTTACATGTATGGCTGTTTCGGAAACGATATCGCTCTTTATATATATATATATATATATATATATATATATATATATATATATATATATATATATATATAGCTCAAGGTAATTACACCTATTGAGCTTATCATAACTTCCATACTCTGAACACAGCACTTTTAAATATATTTTATTGAGACTTTGCTCATTTAGACTCTGTCAATTGCACACACACACACACTCTCTCTCCTTCTTTCTCTCTCTCTCTCTCTCTCTCTCTCTCTCTCTATATATATATATATATATATATATATATATATATATATATATTACTTGTGGATCAACAGTTATCAAGTTCCAGCGGATCACTCTAGCATAAAGCGTAATGGGTGTTTGACTGACGTTGTGAAAAAGACGTTGACAAAACTCTTAAGATCGTTAATAGATGGGCATGGGTAGGATTTAAATACGAGAGGACGTCTCAGCAAGAATTTATTTACATAAGACTTGAAAACGCCCATGTTACAAACAACTAGGAAGCAGTCCCATGATATTGTGTTCCGCAGAAGAGCTGCTCTAGAAAAATGGAGTTTTCGTTTAGTTTTAGGCACAGACCGAGAGTGAGGGAAATTGTTGACGCACGATAGATAGATAAATAGATAGATAGATAGATAGATAGATAGATAGATAGATTTAACTCAGGGCATGTATGTATCTACTTAGTTGTGCCGAAACCGATTATGGTATACATAAGCGTAATGCTGGGTGTATGCAGAAGCGGGTGGTTTTTGGTAGCCAGCTTTAAGCGCCTCTATAAATATATACAATGTCCATCGCGTGTGTTCGTTTCGTGGGGAGTGTTAACCGGGCGCGTGCTTTAGTATATGTATTTTTGCCGGACACTAATGAAATTAATTTGAACTTATTGCTTTGGAAAGAGCCGGTCCGTAGCGGGAATTCATGTCGACCTGCCCTCACTTCGATTTCTAACTATCCCCTCACACGCATAACCTCCCCCAACAGCACAATGGAGAACACACTTGAGAGGAGCGTGCAAATATCACTACGTGTTATTAGTGGACATTCAAAAGCTAGTCTGACGTATGTCCTCCCCCTCCTTCTCCACACACACACACACGCACACACACACACATACACACATTCACCCACCCACACACACGCTGTTACTTGTCTATTCCGACCACACCCTCTCGAGGCACGGGGGTCCAACTAAAAGGTCAGAACTATTACAAACGACATAGCAGATAAACGCCACGATGCCTGTTGCATGCTAATTCAAGTGGTCGCCTGCGCCACGCCATATATCAAACCCGCATCTCACTCACCCACCTACCCACCCAAAAAAGCCTACCAACCCATCCCGACGAAGTTTTCACTGTAGCTAGGGACTGTATGCATTTTCTTCCACCAATTGCCGACGTCCTACCTTCGGCCATTTTGTTTTAGCGATATCACACTGACGATTTTGTCACTGATGCCGTCCGCCGCCTTTCGAGTTATTTTTCAGTTTATCTTTCTTTGCATCTTTACCCCAACCTCCCTCGACTACATTAGTGCAACCAGCATGTGACAATTGTTGTTGAAGTCATCGTCCCTTTCGCCTCTACTAAGCTCGACTCCCACCACCTCTTCCTATTTTTTCCCCTTGTGATTGTAACTGACTTCTTTAATCGCTGCTAACCGCTGTCCATCATTAAGGTGACCGCCTTATGTTATCGGCCACGCGAAGGAGGAAAAAGGGACGGACGACGACGACAACGACGTCGGAATATTCAGATTAACGGCCAGTCTGGTGTCCTTGTCGTCCTGGATAATTCATGATAGATTGTGTTTCATGGCGCTGATCGCTTTTGATGACGTCAGGCATACTTTATTGGATGGATTTTAACTGACCATTATCGCTAAGAGAAAAATAACATGAACTATCCGAGAAGCGATATGTGATAAAGTGAATTTCTACTCCATTTTTGCTTATTTCTTTTTGTTTCTGATAGTCACATTTCTTTTTCTCGTTTGTCAAAATAATTGAGCGTTCGTAAAAAAAATGGCAGGATAAATCAGTATCCTTTATCATATCTTATCTCATTTTATCTTTTACAAATGCAAATTATCTTTCTGCTACCCATTCTGCTAAAAATAGTGAAAGTAGTCCATGAGAAAAGTGGTAAGATGTGCAAAGCTTAAATGCTATAGCGAAAGATGTTTGAAAACACAGCTTATACGGTTGAAGTAATCAAGAACGAATACGCAAATACTTAAAGACGATTAACTTCAATTAATCTCTATATAAAAAAATATGCGATTACGTTTCGGAGTAGGTGAGTTCGTACGCAAAGAGGCTCATATGATTGGTTGAAAAAAAAAGAACTAGACAGAATACATATTACTAAGGCACAGATTTTACGATGCCAGTACCCAGGGTCGAATCTTGCGATTTTTTAATCGATAGGTGAAAGAAATCACTATGACATAATTATATTAACTAGCAGGACCTGTGGAAATTCCACAGGAGACTCATTCATATGTAATATATTGATGTTGGCATTCTGTATCTGTTCAGTGTAAATTGAGACGCTCTGATATTGTTGTAGCTTTCTTGTTAAAAATGCAAAAGTACTTATTTAAGCTAACATGAACGCCCGGCAAAGCTCAGTCGTAAAGTATGTGTAAATATCATATTCAATTCGTGCAGATTTCATATATATTATTATAGAGTTAATGTTCTATCGATCTTTATATATTATAAAGTTGCGATTTCGATATATATATATATATATATATATATATATCAATATGAGTGCATTAGCTTGAATCGAAATCGAAATAAAAACTTATGAATATATATATATATATATATATATATATATATATATATATATATATATATATATATATGGTTTTAAATAAAATAGTAGGCGGAAGTTTCTCGAGAGTTCTTTCGGCTATCATCTCTTCAGGAGCAAATCGATAGCAATCTAAATCGTATTGTGACGAAAATAAAGAGTTCTATTGGGGAACTTATTTAATGTGCCAACGTACGGGGGCATTAATTAAATTTATTTACGTTTAAAAAACGATTAAAAAATGTTGGCACAACGAGGGAGAAAAAAAAAGCGGGAGAAAAAATTCAAAGTTCCCCAAAGAGAAACAATGCGTTTGATGTTTCCTTTTGCCGGCACAAAGAAGGTTGACGCACCGCGATAGAGACGGCCTCCAAAATCTTTAAATGGTTTTTGGAGTCCGCTCTATGTAGCACCTCGAACCAATCTATTTTATATCTATCGGCACAGCACGGGTTGTCAACCAAATGCTGGCCAATAGCAGAGTCTAAGGCTGCAGAAGGAGGGAGACCTCCGAACCCCATCCTCCCTTGTCTGATCTTCGATGGAACATGCTGGTTTATACGAGTCGAAATGTGCAACGATGTTCGCCCAACATAACCAGCATCGCACTGGCATCTAAACTGATATACAACATTACTTAATTAAGTAAAATAATCCGAAACAGCAAAATGTTATATTAAAAATTTAAACACGTAATTACTTTAGTTTTTTAAAGCAAAGAATCGATATAAATATTAATAAGAAGAAAATAGCGGCCTTCTCAAGCAGAATAGCTTCGTTTCAGTTTTATAGTATTGAACGGTGTAGTATTGCGCCATCAGATTCAGGTTTGTACTATTGTAATGTAAAGAACACACAGAAAGGGTTGTAATCAACTGAATTCCTTCTAGTACACTGACAAAAAAGCTTAAACAGATATATAAATAAAAATAAAAAGGTTATGTAAATGTTTTTAAAAAGACACATAATCACGTGAGCAGGATTTTTCCTTCTTTTGACACGATAAAAAGTAACGTACTTATTTTTTATTATTTATCTATTTATCTATTTTAGAAAAAGTGCCACGTGCAAGTGGAGAAGGAAAAAACAGAGTTATGCAAAATTTGTGTCGAGAATTGTCTAAAGTTCCGACTTTTTTTTTTTTGGCTTTCACTTTAATAAGAACGTGAATTTATGAAGTGAATTTATTCGACACAATATAATTCAAATAAAAAAAATCTAACGTGAATTAAGATTAAAGTTAAGGTGTTATTGTGGACCCTCATCCCTTTTTAAAAAAACCTTGTTAAACTTTGTGACATATTTACATTCTATGGAGGTTAGGCGCGAACGAACACCCCATAATTTTATTTATACCATATTTCTTCAAACTGAAACATAATTATCAAAGTATACTTACGCAAAAAGATATGAAAAGTCTTTATTAAAGTTTGTGCCATATTTCCATGGAGTACAGGTGCGAACGCAGACCCCACAATTTTATTATACCATCCCTATTTAAGTTGAAACATACTTATCAAAGTATTCTTATGTACATCTATATCAAACACACTTGTAAACGTTTTTTTATTTTTTCATTTTTTATTTCCATACTTTGGGGGCCAGGCACGAACGTAGACCACACAATTTTAATGAACCACCGTTCTGCCAGATCAAACATACCCATTCCTGATCCTCGATACATCTTCTATCATTATATGTAATCAGTTTTTTAAAATAGTCAACCACATAGGAGCCTATTCGTGACCAGACACACACACACACACACACACAGACGTTCAGCTTTATATTATAGATTTAATTGGAATTCATTATTGAGATGAGTATTATTTATTGATTAATTTATTGCGGACTATTATCCTCATCTTTCTTAGTTGTTGTTTAACGGCGTTTCGGCCAACTATTGCTCTGGCCTTCGTCAGGTGGTAACCGCGACGATAATCGGAGCCCATGACGCAGCTAAAAGAGATGTTGAATCCCTATGTTTCCACGTGAGAATTGTCTGAAGATAGCGGTTTCAATCCTACCCAAAGCCGACCACGACTTACTTGGCCAAAACGTGGCGAGATGCCAACAACTACGGATGGCAGTGATTGCTGAGAATGCAGTTAGGAGATTCGAAGTTTCTGTCCCGTCACGGCTACCACCTGACGAAGGCCAGAGGAATAGTTGGCCGAAATGTCGTGAAACAACAACTAAGAAAGATGAGGATAATAGTCCGCAATAGTTCACTTGTTGTAAGTAAAAACAAAATACCCGAGCTGAGTTGTAAACCAAAACCCAAAGACAGTTAATGAAGTAAGATCCTTATTCGGCCAGCTCGACACGCTATTTTAACACGCATTTTGAATATCGAAAAAATTGCCAAAAACATTCATTCCTTCACCCTCAACTGGGCACTTATCTACAGGGAGGGGGTTGCTTTTTTTCATCGATATTTTTGAAAGTCATACCCTCTTTTCGATTGACTAGCCTTAATTTAAACCTTTGCCACTTCCGGTTTTCTGATGGACAACAGCAAAGACGTCTCGGTTTTTTTTCACGTTCTTTTCCTCCTTCGCGGCACGGGTTCGAGCCTACCTGCCAATCACCGCGTTTTTTTTTTTGTTGTTGTTTAACACACACATCTAATCATTTAGGCAACACCGGGCAACCAGGTTAGTTTATTATATAAATCTCACCTGTTTGTTTAAATGTATGTATGTATGTATGTATGTATGTATGTATGTATGTATGTATGCCTAAAACTTTTCTCAGCATCATCCGACCAGGTTGATATCGGTACCGCCTGAAAAAGCGATGCTGTCTCAGTCGAATAATATGTGAAAATTGGAAAAAACGCTCACTTATTTCCTATATAAATAAAGGTTTGCAAGGAAGGAGGGTAGGAAAAAATTGTTCCTTCATAACAATTTATCCAAACACGCAGGCGCAAAAAACGTTCTTTTTTATTTGTTTAAATAGAAAAAAACAACCTTACTTCGCCCATGCGATGGTAGACTAGTAGTTATAGTAACAGAATCGTTGACTTAAGGTTGCACGTTCGCGCCAACATATTGAACACTTTTTTCGATTTTTAAAGTTTTAATATTTAAACAGTTATTTATGCCATTTTTTTAATTTTTATATTTAAACAGTTATTTATGCCATTTTTAAAAATTATTTTTATATTTTAACAGTTATTTATGCCATTTTTAAGTTTAATATTATTACAGTTATTTATGCCATATTTAAGTTTTAATATTTTAACAGTTATTTATGCCATTTTTTAAGTTTTAATATTTTAACAGTTATTTATGCCATTTTTTAAGTTTTAATATTTAAACAGTTATTTATGCCATTTTTAAAAATTATTTTAATATTTTAACAGTTATTTATGCCATTTTTTAAGTTTTAATATTTAAACAGTTATTTATGCCATATTTAAGTTTTAATATTTTAACAGTTATTTATGCCATTTTTTAAGTTTTAATATTTTAACAGTTATTTATGCCATATTTAAGTTTTAATATTTTAACAGTTATTTATGCCATTTTTTAAGTTTTAATATTTTAACAGTTACTTATGCCATTTTTTAAGTTTTAATATTTAAACAGTTATTTATGCCATTTTTAAAAATTATTTTAATATTTTAACAGTTATTTATGCCATTTTTTAAGTTTTAATATTTAAACAGTTATTTATGCCATATTTAAGTTTTAATATTTTAACAGTTATTTATGCCATTTTTTAAGTTTTAATATTTTAACAGTTATTTATGCCATTTTTTAAGTTTTAATATTTAAACAGTTATTTATGCCATTTTTAAAAATTATTTTAATATTTTAACAGTTATTTATGCCATTTTTTAAGTTTTAATATTTAAACAGTTATTTATGCCATTTTTAAAAAATATTTAAATATTTTAACAGTTATTAATGCCATTTTTTCCGTTCGCTTATTCTTTATTTTCCATCGCGTTCGCAGTTTTTTTTTCGATTAAAAAAAAAGTTCTAACATTTAAACAGGGTTATTTCGTTCGCTTATTCTTTATTTTCCATTTTATTATTGTTTTGGTTTACCCCTCCCCCCACACACCTCACCACACTCGGACAACGCCGGGTGCCCCCGCTATTTATATATTAAATAACTTAATAAAATCAACAGTAGGCTCTCTACAGTGCAATGCAGACTACAATGTGTCCCAGACTAAATAATCGTGGGAATACACGAAAAGATTTCTGCCGGTGCACTACGATGGTTTCTAAACTGGAGCAGGCAATCAATTAATTTGATAGAAATATAGGCGATTTCAATGATTTCGATGATAATAAAATTATAGGCGTGTGAAACATTTGTTGATCATCATTCAATTCCGAGCTTTATCTGGCTTCTCTGCTAGTAATTTATACATAGAACATTAAAATTAGTTACATAATTATTTGATGTTATATGAATAATTTAGTTACATATCAAGATAGTGAGAACACTGTCGAAGCATAATGTTTTACCATTTAAAGCTGTTAACTGCGGAGGATACCCGAATCGAGAAGTGACATTATATATGATTAAAAAAACAGACAACCGCATTTTAATTGTAAGTCGTTGTATCTTCTTTTAACGTTTTATATATAAAACATGGACTTGCTGTAAAATATTACCAACATTGTAAAATTTATTAGATAATTTAGAGAAAGATATCTCTTTTTAAAAAGGAAAACAAACCAAAAGTATGCCGTTCGAATGAAACAACGAATATAAATTGAAGACAGATGTAACGCAAGATGATGGCATTCGTCTAAATTTGTATTCTATGAATAATTTAGTAATATATCAATGTTGTAATATTTTTTTTATTTATAATGGAAAAAGTAGGGAGATCCTACTTATATATGCTGCCGATAGGAACTAACTAATTGAATTAATTCACGTTCTGTTATTAACCAACCAGAAACCAGAAATGCTCCATGAAAATTGAATGCTTTTGAACATTCACGCACATAATTTTTTCGTGTCTAAACAAGAAGGATCTTTTGCTCTTGCAAGTCCAGAACCTGTACTGAACAGTGACCCACTGAAAGTTCTCCATATCCAGGACGTGTATGGAATAGCTACCCACCAAAAACTCTTCTGAAATTAAACATGGCTTCCAAGTCAAGAGGTTATGGGCCCAGGTTTTGAAGAGAGGTGATGCTAAAATCTCGGTAAGGAAAATAAAGGTGAACTTTGTTTCTGTATTATAGAAAACGCTCTTCTAATCCCGAAATTTAAACAAAGTATATTTTCTGTATAAGCCGCCATTATACAAGGTGCAATTTGTTCCAATAAATCAAAACTGGTGTACCAGAATGGAACTGTATTCGATATTAAAGAAAATGGAAAGTGATATTATTTAAGCAGTGCCATTAAATACGCTTGCTATGATTTAAAAACATGGCACAAAATTCTTGGGCACTGCAATATTCCAGATATCAAAAAGTTGCCGAATGCCGTTGACGAAATTAAAATAAAAACTTTTTTTAAAAATTGACAAACTGCGACGTTTGTACACAATGTAAATGGCAAAGTAGCAAAATAAGATGCCAGATAAGAAGGCCATACAAATCTTTCCACTGGTACGCTGTGACTTGAACCGTTCGTGGAAGCGATGGGCAGAAAAAACTTCAGATATGCATTAACTTTTGTAGACGATTATTACGGTTTAATACTGGTCTATTCTTTACAAAAACAAATATTTAGCTGACATGGCCCCCAACGATACAGTAAAGCGTGTTCGCTCTAACAATTGTACAGAACTCATTAATACAAACTTTGAACTTTTATCAATTAACCATCATCAAATATGAAAAATATGCCCTTAATTTACCTCATGGCGAACACTTTTTGAATAGGTAAGATGTCTACTTATTGAATCGAAATTTCTCAAAAACCTCTGGACGTATGCACCAATGACTGTTGCATATATACGAAACTGGTCCTATAAAAATGACTATCTAAAACCCCAGATTAAATTTTCCGCGGTAGAAAACCAAATTTAAGCAGAATGCATGAATTTGCCTCAACTTGCTTCAAATAAATATCAAAACCAGTCGAGGTATATTACTTGGCTATGATAAAAACAGTTCAGCCTACTTATAATTTTTTTCCTGAGAAAAAATCAAATAAAAATCAAATAAAAAATCAAATAAAAAATCAAATAAAAAATTCCATGTGTAAAATTGACAGACACGTTTTATTTCAAATGCGAAAATCCATCATATGAAGAGAATGAATTAATATTTCCTCAAATTCATTGAACAAATGACGACAATGAAGTCGCTATTGACGATGACAAGAGATTTAATAAAAATGGCAGCGGTGATGCTGATGTTAAAATTGAAACTTCATCAGAACGCTAATCAAAAAGAAGCAGAAGACATCCCCGATTTTTTTGTGGTCGACAATTTGGAAAATTATTAAGTCGATAATTGCTATTTCATGGATAATACGCCAAAAAGCTTTAACGAAACAATTAATTCAGAACATTGTCAGCAATGGAAAATAGTAATGGGAATCGAAATAGATGCTTGAACAGAAAATAATACATATTCGGTAGTGCATCTCCCAAAGGATAAACATGTCATTTCTTCTCGATGGGTCTTTACAAAAAAAAGTCTACAGCGTTGAACATTACAAGGCTAGATTTATTGCTAAAGGATACTCTTAGATGTACGGTAAAGAATATTTTTCTACGTTCTCGCCGACTACTAATCTAAGCACGATCAGAATTTTATTGTGAATCGTATTGCAATATAACCTTAACATATATTAAATAGGCGTAAAAATGCTTATTTAAAAGCCTCAATAGACTGTGAAATTTATATTCCAGATGGATTCATAATGAAAACTAAAAGTTACGTGTGGAGGCGTAACTAATCACTGTACGATATGTGGGAAAGTGGTCGAATCTGGAATACAGTATTTCATGATTATATGACTGAACAATAATTCAAATGCCCAGTGCACTCCTGTTTGTATACCCAAAACAAGGACAATAAACTGCTGATTTTAGCTTTATGGATCGATAACATTTTAATCGCATCAAGTTGTGACATAAGGTTAACCGTTGTTAAGAACAGATTAAATTTTTTAAAAATCAAAATGACCGATCTTGGCAAGATATAATGGTTTCTGGACATAAACTTTACTCATGAAAAAGGAATCATTAAAATGAATCAGTTGAGGTACTATTAAAGTTTGGAATGCAATAATGCAAAGAAACGCTCTACACCTGTCGAAAATGATGTCAATAAAAATACAGACACAGAATCTGATATATGTACCGAGAGAAGACTTATATACGTAATGACTGCTGCGAGACCTGACATATGCTACACAGTACCTAAACTATCGCAAAAGTTATCAAGACCAATAATACCGGATAAAAACATATATTATAAGGATTATTTGATGCTGAAGATATTCATAATCGAACCCTATTTCCAAAAGAAGGGATATATAACATATGAGAAATACTTGAAATCAAGTCTCCCCTTTGCTGTTATTTCAGATCATTTGAAACCATAGCAGCAAGTTTTTGTTTCCCCTCCATCAAAGCCAGAGTTTTGGGGGAAATATCATATTTTGTAATTAATATATATATATATATATATATATATATATATATATATATATATATATATATATATATACTGGCAGTACAGTAAATAAATGTATGTATTCGACATAATCACGTTGACATACCAATTCTCGTTAGATGACCGAACTTGAGCTACGCTGACCTGATCGGTACCAGACGGGTGACAAATTTTGGAATTTCAGGCGCTGTATTTTTGAGGATGTCGACACCTCCCTGCAAGAGTTGCAAAAATCGCATGTGAATTTTATACTCCCATAGAACTTCCTCCTTGAGCGGAAACCGCTTAACCCACATTGGGTTAGTGAAGTAGTTTCCTTGAAGCATTGCTGGTAAACAAATATGTAAGACTTTTAGAAAGTTGTTAGAAAATGTAGGTTACCAGGATGATGACGTGACGTAACGCATGGACAAAAGCAGACAACTGAAGTAATATGGTTAAGCTTAAACATAGAAAAGTAAAGGACACGTTGGTAAAACTGGAAAAGAAAAGGACAAGGGATTCTAATGAAAAATATAATAAATTTATAACTTAAAAAATTGCAGCATTAAGAATTGATTATATAATGTTATAAATTGAAATTTTAAAAATTCTTAATGCAGCAATATTTTATGTTATAAATTTATTATATTTCTTACTAGAATATCTTGTCATTTTCTTTTCCAGTTTTAGCAACTAGTCCTTTACTTTTCCATCTTTAAGCTTAACCATATTACTTTTCATGTTCGCATTTTTCTATTGCAATCCATGATTTCTCCAGGCTTCCAATAAATTCAATTGTTCTTTGCTTGATTTCAATCCTCTTTTTTTGCCACCATAAACATCTATGTAATAACAATGTACGGTACTCGTCTGCTTTCAATAAAATCCCCCCAATTATCTTCCTTCATGCTTTAATTCTCTCTGTTTTACTTGTTTCGTCTCTTTTCGAATTAGTAACAATAGTAGTCGCTGAAGCGACGTAGTTGCTATGGGAATCAGTCATAAAAATCGTCGCTCACCTCCTTACATATTTTTATGATTTTGAACACCAGAAAAGTCATCATAACTTTTGTTTCACCGAACAAAAATTGAATTTTTTTTTCATATTATAACTGAGAAGGTTACCTATGAACTGTAATAATGGTTTGAAATTTGGTCACAAAATGAGTGAGCGGTGAAGCTTTAGAGCAGTTCTAAATGAGTAAAACTGACACTTAACCATATATTCAACCACGGTAGTGTTTGAATGATAATATCATAACAATCTGCTCATCAATTAGCACATTTTGATGTTTTCAGTGGAGTTACATCTAAAAATCTACATTGACACTATCATTGTGTACATAAGTATGGACATGTATATATATATATATATATATATATATATATATATATATACAAATATATTTTATAAAGCCCCCCTCTTTGGGTTGAGCACTGTCGTAAATAATCTCACTCGCTACTTAATTTGGCTGAAAAATGCGAAGCTCGCGGTTTGTTTACAAACAAGCGTTTGAGCACTTTACAAGTAGCGGACGGATGTTTATTTAAATAGAAATTCGGACAGATTATGTGCGAGCACGCTTCCGTGGTTCTAGGTTCGATCCTCAGCTTCGTATGGGTGCTAGTCTAGCGGCACTGATGAGTTGTGATACAACGAAACAGGACTGTATGTCGATGACTACAAATATATATATATATATATATATATATATATATATATTATATATATATATATATATATATAAATGTCTAGAGAGGGAGAGCGACAGTGAGAGATAAAGAGAAAGAAAAGAAATAGATAAATATTAATATATTCCACGCATCTGAAATAGATTTTCAGATATTCAAACCAAATTCTGCAAATACTCTTAACAATTTTTTTTCATTTGTTTCTAAGAAAACCAACTTTTTTAACAGTTTTGTAAAATTACATTAAATGAAAGAAATCTCATTATTGGAAAGTTTATAATTTATGATAATTTATAAGTAAATTCTTTTCAAGGAAAATAACTCTTAAAAATAATTTCCTATGGATTAAACCGTCAGTTCGAAATGTATTTTTTAAAAGTTAATCGACAATGAAATAAATTCTTTAATCAGCATTTTATTTGTGAAAATGACTGCTTAATATGGTAAGAAAAAATTCAAATCATTATTTTTAAATCAATTCAAAACTTAGTTAAGAGCGATTAGAGTAATTTTTTAATTTGTAAAAAAAAATCAAATGGTCTATGAAAGTGTGATACAAATCAGTTAGACAGTAGTTTTTTTTGCTGTCAGACTGAGGTATAGTTATAGTCAGTCCTAAGCGGTCGGTTCTCCCAGGCTTTGCCTTCTCTCTAATCATCTGAAAAAGAAATGGGATCAACATTTCGGTATTTTTTCATTTTTTGTAGGGATTTTAAAATTGATGCAACATTCCAAAAATGATTGCGTTATTTTGTCCAACTCTTGTATATATAACTTGCAGTGTATTTTTAGGAGAACAAAATCTAGGCAGTTGGTAAAATTTGTGACATATGGATTATAATCAATCTTTGATCAAAATGTTTCGAAGAGTAAGTTTGCACATTTGTTATTTATTTAATTTAATCTTTAAAAAGAAATTATTATTTGTTACACAAAAGACAACATTAACTATCCACATAATAACATATAATAAAAATAAAATATAATAAAAATAATTACTAATATTATTAATTATAACAAAATAAATATGCTTAACATATATAATAATAATAATAATAATAATAATAATAATAATAATAATAAGTTACTTAATTAAAAAGGAAAAGCAATAAAAGATAATATAAAATGTATTACTTAAGAATTTGAATGTAAAGCGTTTTTTAGCGTCTCTGGAGACTTTCAAAAGATGGAATAAAAAAGTATTCTTTTTTTTTTGTTCTTTCAGGAACTGTCTCTAGCGATAACTATGAATCGCGGACGACCGCAAATTATAATCAGTTATAATACAGCAGTTATAAAGCAATAGCTATAACACGATGTTGGGACGCAATGAGAGGCGACCACCTATTATAACTCTGATCGAAGGAAAACACAAGAAAACTCGAGTAGTTAAAATAACAGATGAACCAAACAAGATACAGAGAAAAATCTCTTTCAACAATAATCGGTAAATATAGATTTTTCTGAATTATACTTGACCAAAAAGCATTTATGTCTAAAAGATAAAAGCAAACATTACTACAAAAACATTTACTCCCAATAAAAGGGAAATAACTAGAAACAGAGTTATCTCCCTTACACTATCAATTATAAACAGTTTATTAGACATTTAATTTTCTTTACTAACATATTATATAATAATAAAAATGATAAATTACTTAATTAAAAGAAAAAAACAATAAAAGATTATATTAAATAATATAACAAGTATTACTTAAGAATTTGAATAAAAAACATTTTTTAGCGTCTCTGGAGATTTTCAAATTATGGAAAAAGTATACTGTTTTGTTCTTTCTGGAACCGTCTCTAGCGATAACTATAAATAGCGGACGACCGCAAATTATAATCTGTTATAACACGACGTTGGGACGCAATGAGAGGCGACCACCTATTATAACTCCGACCGAAGGAAAACAAAAGAAAACTCGAGTCGTTAAAACAACAGATGAACCAAACTGGTAAATATAGATTTTTCGGAATTATATTTGACCAAAAGCATTTATGTCTAAAATATCGAAAACAAACATTACTAAGAACCATTTATTTCTATTCAAAGGGAAATAACTAGAAAACAGAATTATTTCCCTTGCACTATCGATTCTAATCTGTTTGATTTTACTATTTTTGATTTTGTTTCTCTTTTTCTTTGCTAATAAAAATGTGTTTTTCTTTTCCAATTATATATATATTTTTTTTTACTATTTTATTATCCATTGATATGTTTTCAGCGTTCCGTTACCCGTAGACTTGGAACAGATCCGTAACAATATCTCCATAGCATGTAGCACAGAAAGTACGGAGGACCATACATAAATAATTATACACATGAATACCCATGTAATACATGTTTGTACTGTTATAATATTTTAACACAATATAATGATATGATTACAGGATTTTGGACGATTATATTTATAGCCAGATGTGATAAAAACGAACTAATTAGAATCACTGTAAAAATATACTGACCTCTTTAGAATTTTTCAGCTATAGCTATTCGTCACAAAACACTGCTTATCCTAACTGGATTAAGACTAACATTTTTTGTACATGTAATTCATTATAATGCAAAGCTTCGGCTTGATTAATGCGGGCAATTTTTGCTTGGGAAAATTAATCATATTATTTGGATTCTTCGAACTACTGTTCTTTATTATGAGTGTAATCTTCTCAACGTTTTCGTTTTTTCATTCATTCAGGCGTACCTTGTCAAACTAGGGAATCTTTCTTTATGTAGGAGGTCACAGATCACATCGACGTAACTTTGTAAGAAATAACATTTCATATGAGAACAGTTGTCCGAAGAATCAAAATGAAACGAATAATCAAAACCTCATCTAAAAATAACTTTAGAATCGTAACTACATTTAACGTTCGCAATTATATATATATATATATATTTCTTTTTTGCTCTATGATAGTAATTTCTTTTGCTATCGGATTTTGATGTATTTTACTATTATAACAATGGTTCTCCGTTCAAGACACTTATGACGAAACGGAGGATAACACATTTGTATCACTTATTCAACAAACTTATTATCGTATTTCTCTGTTTAAATTACCACTGTTTTTTGTTTCACTTGTTTTTTTTTTTATTAATACCAGATCTTCATGTCCTGTATCACACAGATGTCAGCCGCATATACATGGATAAATGTATGCATGCGTACGCGCGTATATACATACGCACGCTTATGACGAAACGGACGGTAATACATTTGCATGTATCATTCAACAAAATACTTATCGTATTTCTCCACTTAAATTTCCGACTTATTTTATTTCGTTTTAATATATCCCGCGAAAGGTGTATATTCGTTTAAAGTAGCTGAGTGGTCTTTGTTAGTAAGTAATAATATGGTAAGTCTTAATAAGGAGGAAGCCGGATGTGCGTATACTCATTACATAGATTTTCTGATTTGTTCACTCTATGGTCTAATGATTTCCGTTTGGTGCCCTAACTCCAGTCAGGGAAATACTGATGCCCTACTATTGTTTTCCTACTCGTTTGTCACAGGATTTCATGGCCTTCGTTCAGTGTTGACCTACAATAGATACTCCCAGTAAGGGAAACTGCAGGTTTAATTGTAAAATAAGCGTTGAGAAATTCCCAAACATAACTTTTTTCTGAGTCGACGCTGCCTGATTTCAGAGAAAGTGAGAAGTTCAAAACGACTGGAAATAATGCCGATATAAGCAGATAGCACATACAGCGCCTGGTATCCTAAAATGCTTACACATTTTAGTACTGATCAGGCTCAACCTTTCTTTCGTGATCTAATTGGAACTATTGTGCCAACGTTATTATGTTGTGTACATATGGCAGTCATTAGCAGAGGATTTACTTTAGTGCAATCTAACAGTGTCTATGTCCGGTGCTGCACCCTTCTGGACCGTTGCCTCCTTTCTTTCGGATTAAATTTATTGGTTACTGTATAAGGTGTCCATACTGGGACGACCGACGTGTTTACACAATTACATTGCTTTGTTGTACTTCAATTAGCAGCATTGCTCAAATGTGAGAAGGGAGGAGTAGGATCTTCCTTTGTAAGTTGTTCATGACTTTATTATCTTTTCTGAGTAATTTTTTTCCTGTGGTGATCATCGACAAACCGATTATTCACCAGAGAGAACCCCGCAGTTTCGCGCAAGATTATCCAGTATGACAGCAGGGATGTGCACTTATTGAGGTAGTGGAGAACCATAAAGTGCATGTCGTTGTTGTCCACCAGTAGCGACTTATTAAGGGGTTTCAATAACGATTTTCATAGGCTGACAAGAACGCAACCGAAAGATGTGAGAAAATGATTGAATTTCGTCAAAATTAAAACCAGGCGAAAAAGGAAATGGAGGACGAAAATGAAAAATCTCTGGAACATGAAATCAAATGCAAGAGAAACTTTTAAAAAAATAACAAAAAAAGAACGTAACTGATTAATGTAGTTTGCTTAAAGCATTGTCTAATGTGTATAAAATTGTCTAGTGTGTATAAAATTGTCTAGTGTGCATAAGGTGTGTGTATAAACGCACTGTAATGCAGAGGTATTTTGGATAGACACAAACTGAAACAAATTAAGCCATGATAGCAAAACGTATTCAAATTCAGTTTTTATTAAGACAATATATATATATATATATATATATATATATATATATATATATATATATATATATATATATATATATATATATAAGTTCTGTCTTGTAAAATCTTTCCGGGATATTCACCTCTCTCAGAAATGTTTGTGATTTTATTTCAAACAGGTAAATGTAAGTAGTCTCGCGGAAATTTAATGAAGAGTCTGAAAACATTGTATATATATATATATATATATATATATATATATATATGTGTGTGTGTGTGTGTGTGTGTGTGTGTGTGTGTGAATATAATAAAATATATTTTTCCGTACATAAAATTATATTAAAAAGAACACACACGCATACATATATGTGTGTGTATGTGTTTGTGTGTGTGTGCATTTGTCTGTGTATAAATGAGTTCCGTCTTATATGGAGCGATGTAATGCATGGATTTGCGAACAAGTCAACCGTCTACCACGTGGATACGTGAATTTAAATACGATAGTGGCATTCGCTCGGTGTATATATCGCTAATAAAAACACACTAAGTTACCTTAATATTTAAAGCAATAAAAGCATGCATAGTCGAGGCAATGCTTCGTAACTCAATAGCAAAACGTAAGATCATAGACAGTGTTGTTGTGGATTCGATCATTGGCAAAGTCAAGCAATGGGGATCGTTGCTGCTTGGAAAGAAACGTGCGTCCATGGATATTGGTTTGTACGTAAAACTATATATATATGATATTTTTTTTCTATAATAATCAAATACCTACAGACACTAGTGTTCATCCTTTCGGGAATCTTCAGTGCAGGGTGTCACGATTAACACCAGTCGACAGATGCGAACTCGGCAACACAAGCCATCTCTGGCTCGATTAACAAAGGCCGTATCCATTCGGCTACCATTAACGCATGAAATAATGTTGAATTTAAACATTTTAATTTTGAATGTTCTTTATATATATATATATATATGTGTGTGTGTGTGTGTGTGTGTGTTTGTGTATGTGTTTGTGTGTGTATGTGTGTGTGTGCATTTGTCTGTGTATAAATGAGTTCCGGCTTATATGGAGCGATGTAATGCATAGATTTGCGAACAAGTCAACCGTCTACCACGTGGATACGTGAATTTAAATACGATAGTGGCATTCGCTCGGTGTATATATCGCTAATAAAAACACACTAAGTTACCTTAATATTTAAAGCAATAAAAACATGCATAGTCGAGGCAATGCTTCGTAACTCAATAGCAAAGGCCGTATCCATTCGGCTACCATTAACGCATGAAATAATGTTGAATTTAAACATTTTAATTTTGAATGTCCTTTATATATATATATATATCTTCTGTTATGGGAATTAATTAATTAATTAATTATATATATATATATATATATATATATATAATTAAGTAATTAATTAATTAATTAATTAATTCCCATAACAGAAGCTTTTTAGATATTTGGAGTTTCACCCGGTTTTGCAGTTTTTCCATTAAATTTCTCAGATTACACAACTTTACGTTACGTAGCTGTGTTCAAAAATTCATCACGACTCCCTATGAACACTAGCTGAGTGTATTATTTTATTATTATCATCAGTCTAATATTCACAGATAACAAACACGAATTGGAATAATCTACCCAGGATTCCATATTACGTTTCCAGATGTATATCTATGTCATTTTGCTGTTGGGTAATTTTCAGCAAAATCAAATTGTCGGAAAATACTCCATGTCCCGAAAAGTACTATTTTTGGCCATTTCGAGTCCTTTTGATCTCCTCGGGACGCAACCAGAATGTTTATCAAAAATCCGAAAATGTTATATTTCCTCTCTTGAATAGTTGTAACTTCATGCAACATTTCAGAAAAAAAATGTAATGTGAAGTTATTGAGAATTTTGGAAACGAACAGTCGAAGGATTAACGTACGAACGGACGAGGGAAAATTCTAAGGTTCAAATCCAACTAAGTCGGTAGACCAAAAACCATTCAGAGGCCTATACTGGTCATGGCCGGCAGTGAACGCCGGGAAGTGTAGGCACATACACTCATACACATATACGCATATACACAAAAATACATGTATGTGTGTGCGTGTACTTATGTTTGAGTGACTGAGTACATGTATGTATGTGTGTTTGGATTGAGAAAGACAAAGAAAACTTTAACGAATAGGTGTGTGGTGTGTTAGTGGGAGGGTGTGTGTGGATGCGTGTGGGTGTATGTGTGTGTATTTTTATATGGGTGGGTGGATGTATTCGTGAGTGTATATGTGTATATGTAGGTGGGTATATATATATATATGTGTGTGTGTGTGTGTGTGTGTGTGTTTGTGTGTGTGTGTGCTCCTGCATGAATTTCTGTGTATATGCGTATGTGTGTGTATATCTGTATATGTCTACATGAATATGCGTGTGTATGTGTGCGTGTATATATATATACATATATGTATATATATATGTGTGTGTATGTATATGTATTGTGTGTGATTGTGTGTGTTTGCGTATATATCAAAAAAAGGAAAGTCATAAAAAACATAAAAATCTTCACCAAATAGACCAAAAGCCCCCTCCCTACTAAATGGACTTAAATCTGATCGAACTCTACAACAACACACTGACTATTCCTGACAAAAAGTCTGAGATTGGCATTTCTCTGAAAAACACATTCAGTGTTGTCAGAGTTAAAATGTTCCCCAAAATAAATAACAAAAAACTTTAATTAAAAATATCTGAAGCGAGCTGAACAAGACTTGCAACGCTTTATAAAAATATTTGAAAATAAAAAATGATAAAAGGCTGAAAACCCCACAATTGTTGATGGCTACACTTATATATATATATATATATATATATATATATATATATATATATATATATATATATATATATGCAGAGAGGAGGAAAACGAGCGGCAGTTTTCAGGTAAATAGATTTGGGTATTTCACTTTGTTATTTTCCTATTTTATATATATATATATATATATATATATATATATATATATATATATATATATATATATATATCGCCGATAAGTCTAAAAAGTATAAAAGCTATAATTTTGATCAATTTTATAGAAAGAAAAAAAAAGAATTTGAACCCATTATAATAACTATTGTTTTTTAGTACGCGAGAACAAGAACAGGGTTTGAGGGTTTATAGAAATAAAAACCTTCCAAATTAAGTAAAGAAGAAAGAAAGGATAGAACGATACATTTTAAATGAAAGGAAACAGAGAGTTATACTTTAAATGCAGAAAGCATAGTCGTATAATTCTATTATGAATAGTATTAATGACGATCGACGATACTCAGCTAGAAATTATACAGCTAGACCTAAACTTATGAATACTTGCAGAAGAACAAGAAAAATCACAACAAAATGCTCTTAAAGAAGACTTGCATTAAATATCACTTACTTACACACTCACACACACAAGCACCGGGCTAATGAAAAAGAATTTCAAAAACTATCTGGCGAATATACCAGGTGAACCAAGTGCAAAAGAAATACAAACAATAGCACTTAAAGGGACAGTAAGTATCTTATAAAGATATCTCGGTTGGAGTAACTGAACTAATTGGAGAATGTTTGGCATCCGGTAGAATGCTCCATCCCCAGCAATAGTACAATGACAAGAAAATTAAAACAAACACACATATATTATGTCGTTAAGAATAATATATGAATATAAAAACAAATGGGTTAAACGAGGTTCATATAAACGCTCTCAAGAGCAAATAGAGCAAGATATACAGTTTATTAATATTTAAATAAACATTTTAATATCTCTACACGATCATGACCATGTTTTGGCTAATTAGTTATAAGTAGTTATAATTAGTTATAAATAATTAAGGACCTCGTCAGGTGATGTTGCTTGTAAGAAAGTCAAGTCCTCAATTAAATAGAGACAGCAAATTTCACAAAAAATTGCAATTTCAAAGTGGCACACGGTCTCGTAACGATAGAAACGTAACAATAAAATAAATATATGAGATATAAAAATAAAAGATGAAGGATGAAAATGAAATTAAATATGATAACAAAACGTGTTAAAGCAAAACAAAGCAAAAACAAGACAGAAACTAAACAAAAAGAAAGCAAATTCAAAAAGATAAAGAAAAAGAGGGAGACAGGAAAATGAGAATACAAAGAAACGACGATGACAAAGAAAAGAATAGAAGAAAAAGAAAACGATGGCAATAATAATCACTCCTGATGATAATCGGACGCTTTAGCAGAATATGACTGAACAACAATGTTTGGGCGCCATTCTATACAAACGCCGGCTGAAATTAAAAAAAAAAAAACGCTCGGCGATTAGAAAGATATCCAGAAAAATCGGAAAAAAGACTACCTCTGTCGTGTTCAATCAGACGGGCTTGAATTATAACTTGCTGCCAATATATATATATATATATATATATATATATATATATATATATATATAAAGTAATGTGATTGATAATTTAAAATTTAAAAATCAGATTATAATTAAATTGAAAATCCGTTTCATAAGGAACAACAACAAAATCAATTATCTGTACGATCGTTTCGGAAAACAATGCTTTTTATTGTGGTAGACATTTTAATAAAAACCCTTAAAAATTTGCTGACGAGGAGACCTTGCTTATTAAAAAACTATATGTAATAATTATTGTCCGTAACTTGATGTCTACCACAATAAAAAGCATTGTTTTCCGAAACGATCGTACAGATAATTGATTTTGTTGTTGTTCCTTCTTATGAAACGGATTTTTAATTTAATTATAATTTGATTTTTAAATTTTAAATTATCAATCACATTACTTAATATTGAATTAGCTCTAGGATATTTACCTATCGAGCTTATTATATATCTAAATTACAACGAGCACTTTCTCTTTCCTGTATTTTAATTAAACTAATAATTTCACTGTTACATTGAAATACACTCAGCTCTTTAGACTATTGTTCTAATCTCCTTTAAATTATATATATATATATACATATATATAAATATATATATATATATATAATACACGCAGTAAATTGTCTATGGCATATATATATATATATATATATACTTGTTTATTGTTATATAAACATGCTCACATCCCGCTGCTACAAATAGCCACTTGTTTCAATCAAACAACAGATATCATCAGGCAGCGACTTGACTATTCAAACTTTCAATGAATAATGGATTTTTATTTTAGGTAGGAACTCTTTAGAAGTTGGAGTTAAAAAACTTAAAACACAGGACTTTAATTAAATAAAAAAGTAAAAAGGGAGAGGCAATTTAAATAAAGTTAAAAGATTACAATGGGGAGAGAGTGATTGAGAAGAGAAAAAAGGAATAGAGACAGAAATAGAGAAAGAAAATATAGAGAAAACAAAATAGAGAGAAAAAGAAGAGAGAAAATATATATATATATACACATACACACACACATACACACATATATATATATATACACACACATACACACACACATATATATATATATATATATATACATATATATATGATATGGAGAAGAAAAGAAAAAAGAAATAAATGGTTATAATAAAGAGAATAAGAACTAGAAGGAAAAGGAAAGAATAATGAGATCTAGTTAAATAGAGAAAGAGAGAAAGTAAGAATTTGACAGTATATAGAAAAAGAAAAAGAAAAAGAAAAAATCTGCGTGTCAACCAATTTATGAACAATTATACAATTCAGTAATGAAACATATTATTACAAATACAAACAGAAGATACAATCCAAGCGTCAGAAATGAACGTGTCAAAAAAGGCAGTGAATGTATTCGGCTAGCATATTTATCCTCTTACATACGTCCACGAGTAAAATCAACGCAATTCAAACATACGTCTACCATTAATTAGGCCCTTTATGCTAAATGATATAAGTTTAAAGTTTTCGCGTTTTTATTAGATAAATATATGAATAAAAGAAGAAAATAATGATAAAACAATATTAAAATTATTATTAATAACAATAAACATAATAGTAATGATAATAATAATAATAATAATAAAAATAATAATAATAATAATAAAAACAGAATAAGATTAATATTTATTATCTTTTTAATATAACATATTTAGCCATAAGAGGGGATTAAATAAATTAAATAGGTCCAATAATTATAAATAAAAAACTACTAATATTTATGTATATAAAAAGAATACAATACAAATATATATATATATATACACACACACACACACACACATATATACCCAAATATACACACACATACACACACATATATATATATATATACATATATATATATACATATACATGCACATAAGTAAAGGTGTAACTATACTATTAAGTTGGAAGTTTAAGCTATTTAAGTATAGATATAAAATCATATTAAATCACAAAATAATACATTCAATACCAGATTACTAATAACACAGATACAAGTACACTTACCTATAAATATATTCAGGCAAAAGAAGTAATTAAATCAATTGTATCAAAAACACCCAAATTGAGTTCATAGAACCAACACACCCAAACACAAATACAAATAGAAACCGTAAGAGAAAAATCCTGTGGTACAATCCCCCTTTTAATCTGAAACTTAAAACAAATCTAGGAATGAAATTCTTAAACTTAATTAAAAAGCACTTCCCTATTAATAACATACTACATAAAATTTTCAATAAAAATACAATAAAACTTAGTTATAGTTGTAATGAAAACCTTGAAAAAATAATTAAAAAACATAATAACAAAATATTAAACAAAAATAGCACACCCATTGCTACCGAAAGTTGTAACTGTAGAATTAAATCAAAATGCCCTCTTAAAGGAAATTGTCAAATTACTTCTGTAGTGTACCAAGCAACTATTTCTACTAAGGAAAATCCGAATGAAAAAAAATATTACATAGGAATGACAAATAACAATTTTAAAGAAAGATTTACCGGTCACAAGTGCTCTTTTGAAAATAATGAGTACAAAAATAGAACTTCCATGTCTAAATATTACAATGAACTAGTAGAGCAAGGTTACTCCCCAATAGTAAATTGGAAAATTTTAAAGAAAGCGAAAACCTGTTCATCTTTAAACTCGCCTTGCTACCTATGTCTTTATGAGAAATTACTTATACTTACTTTTAGAGAAAGAGATAAATTATTAAATAAGAAGCACGAAAATTCAATTAATTGCAAACATTATAAAACCCATCTTTTAAGTAATTTAGTTTAGATATAAAATTTAAATAAATTAAAAATTGTCACTGATTTCTATAATTTATTAATATTCTATTAATATACTTTCTCCTCTCCTGATTTCATTCTTTACTTCTCCTATCTTATATACCTGTGTGTCTATGTGTATATGTATGTGTCTATGTATTTATTTTATGACCGTGTGTACTTAGATCTATATATTTCTATATTATTTGGTATACCCTCCCATGTTTATTCAATCCATTTGTATGTTTCTATATGTGTATGCATCTATCTGTACCCTTGCCAAATTATTTGTATTCTTATGTATTTCTATATATATAATTTATGTAAATTATACATATTTATGTGTGAGTATATATATGTGTGTGTGCGTTGTTGTTTATTAGTATATAGTTTCTTCCCCAGAACTGCTAGACTTTGGAATTCCATTCCAGGTCACTGCTTCCCCAACTGTACTGACATGCATAAGTTCAAGTGCAACGTGAACCAACATCTCGCTGCCCTAATCCCTACATAGTACCCCAGTAGATGTTTCCCCTGATAGTAGCCCCCTACATTAAAGTGGCAATGTGCCTTGTTTGGGGTGAAAATGTAATAAAAAAAAAAATATGATTGTGTGCATATATTTGTGTATTTTTTGTATGTATGTGTATACATAAGATTATATATATATATATATATATATGTATATATATGCTTATTAGTATGTCGGTTGGTTCTCTGTGAGTATATACATATGTATCTTATTATTTTTAATTTGGGTACTATCTACCTGTGCGTCGCTATTTTTGAGTATTTCGTTGATTTAATTACTTCTTTTGCCTGAATATATTTATAGGTAAGTGTACTTGTATCTGTGTTATTAGTAATCTGGTATTGAATGTATTATTTTGTGATTTAATATGATTTTATATCTATACTTAAATAGCTTAAACTTCCAACTTAATAGTATAGTTACACCTTTACTTATGTGCATGTATATGTATACATATATATATATATGTATATATATATATATGTGTGTGTATGTGTGTGTATATTTGGGTATATATATGTGTGTGTGTATATATATATATTTGTATTGTATTCTTTTTATATACATAAATATTAGTAGTTTTTTATTTATAATTATTGGACCTATTTAATTTATTTAATCCCCTCTTATGGCTAAATATGTTATATTAAAAAGATAATAAATATTAATTTTATTCTGTTTTTATTATTATTATTTTTATTATTATTATTATTATTATTATTATTATTATTATTATCATTACTATTATGTTTATTGTTATTAATAATAATTTTAATATTGTTTTATCATTATTTTCTTCTTTTATTCATATATTTATCTAATAAAAACGCGAAAACTTTAAACTTATATCATTTAGCATAAAGGGCCTAATTAATGGTAGACGTATGTTTGAATTGCGTTGATTTTACTCGTGGACGTATGTAAGAGGATAAATATGCTAGCCGAATACATTCACTGCCTTTTTTGACACGTTCATTTCTGACGCTTGGATTGTATCTTCTGTTTGTATTTGTAATAATATGTTTCATTACTGAATTGTATAATTGTTCATAAATTGGTTGACACGCAGATTTTTTCTTTTTCTTTTTCTTTTTCTTTTTCTATATACTGTCAAATTCTTACTTTCTCTCTTTCTCTATTTAACTAGATCTCATTATTCTTTCCTTTTCCTTCTAGTTCTTATTCTCTTTATTATAACCATTTATTTCTTTTTTCTTTTCTTCTCCATATCATATATATATGTATATATATATATATATATATATGTGTATGTGTGTATATATATATATATATATATATATATGTGTGTGTATGTGTGTGTGTATGTGTATATATATATATATATATATATTTTCTCTCTTCTTTTTCTCTCTATTTTGTTTTCTCTATATTTTCTTTCTCTATTTCTGTCTCTATTCCTTTTTTCTCTTCTCAATCACTCTCTCCCCATTGTAATCTTTTAACTTTATTTAAATTGCCTCTCCCTTTTTACTTTTTTATTTAATTAAAGTCCTGTGTTTTAAGTTTTTTAACTCCAACTTCTAAAGAGTTCCTACCTAAAATAAAAATCCATTATTCATTGAACTTTTGAATAGTCAAGTCGCTGCCTGATGATATCTGTTGTTTGATTGAAACAAGTGGCTATTTGTAGCAGCGGGATGTGAGCATGTTTATATAACAATAAACAAGTATTATCAGCTCTTTTTATTGAGCACTATCTAACAACCTCGTTGAATTCATAAGTCCATTACTTTTGAATATAAAAAAACCCGAGTATATATATATATATATATATATATATATATATATATATATATATATATATGTGTGTGAGCAAACAGTTAATAAAATATGTTAAAAAACACTTTGAAATGAGTTAAAAACATATTTAATCTGAAAAGGAAACACTAGATAAATGGGTAGTCCTTAATCCGCGGAGTTTCGAAGAAATACTCTCCTTCTCATCAGAGGGTAGGAATTAGCAAAATGCGGGATCGGATTTTGCATGCAGAAGTATTTGATGAAACAACAAGTAAGTTAAAGCTCTTACTTAAAAACAAAATAAGTTAAGCAGAGGTAATATGGTAAAGAGAAAGGTGATTACACATGAATGGATAGTCTGGTGGAAGATAAAAAAATCCAGGGACGGTAAAATCCAATTATATATATATATATATATATATATATATATATATATATATATACGCAGTAAATTGTCTATGGAATCATAGCGTGGTAGATTAAGGAGCTGGACTGAAATACATAAGGTTCGGGATCGAGTCCTAACAACAGTCAAGCTACGCTGAAGAGGGGTACGACCCCGAAACACGTGTACGTGGATTAGTGTTTTTAAAAATAATAAATAAATGAAATAAAATAAAATAAAATATACGTCCAAATAAAAAATGGGCGACTTTCTAAGAAAACACCGATTCTCCAAGGTGGAGACGTTAACTTTAATATCGTTTAAAAAATCAACAACAAAAACTATATATATATATATATATATATATATATATATATATGCACAGACTTTGCTACACTTGTATTACAATGTTCCGGTCTGTAGTAATAACTAAACTTTCATAAAGCAAAAAGTAGTATGCATTTTAGTTGAATCGTATTCTAAAATCACAGATCAATGTGCACGTGCGTGTGTGTGTGTGGGTGTGTGTGTGCGTGTGTGTGTAATGCTAAAGATTACGGAGCATTGTGTTTTGGTGAGCATTTAAGCATTTTGGACACGAACCTTTTTTTCTAGTTTTAGGCACCATTCCGACTTCCGGTCGTTGAATACTCTCTGACTAGATACTATGCATCCACGCCGTTTTGGCATTTACGGCAGTAATGTCATTTTATATTCGTGTGTAGCTTTTAGGCAAAATGCAAGGTGGCTTTGTAACTTGGTTCGAATCCCCCGAGCAGAAATAATCCCTCTATACACTGATGATTGTGAAAGCATGAAACGCTAGTGTGTGTAGATATAAAAATAATTGTTAATATTTATTTTTAAATATAATGAGTGCATATATATATATATTATTATTATTATTATTGTTATTATTATTATTATTATTATTATTATTATTATTATTATTATAGTTCTAACTTTTACTTGAGTGTATATGTAGACGTGCTCACTCTTTTCTTCGTCTATTCTTTTCTTCTTTTCCTTCTGTTCTCGCCTTTAAAAAATAAAACATTTTATAAATGACCATGTGCCCTTTTAAACTGCAATGTGCGTGCAATTTGTTTCTCAGTTTTCATTTGAGGATTTGAACTTTTACATGAAGTGGCTTGCGTCGCCTGACGAGGTCGTTAGTTATTTATAACTAATTAACCTAAACATTATAATCGCTTAGCAACATGTAAAAAAAATGCTTATTTGAATATAAATAAAGTATATCGTGTTCTGTTTATTACTGAGCACTATTACATAAATTTCGTAAAATTCTTTGATTTTTATCTTTGAATATACTTAAACTGGAATAATATATATAACAATTTTATTAATGTTTTTTTTTACGTATACATCCACTGAAACTGTGATGTTCATCAAAAAGTGCTCAATAATAAGCAGAGTATAATTATAGTGAATCAGAGACAAATGATTGGTAGCAATTCCGTCGCTGGCAATCTTGTGAAGTAGACCTTTATGCCATACTCTATTAAAAGACTTTGATATGTCCAAAACAATTTCGCTATGAAGGAAGCCCCTGTTGAAAGATTAACTAATCATGTGTGATATTACAGCTAGTACATCAGTTGTAGATCTAGCAGCATTGACACCATAATGCGTAGTAGATACTGAGTAGGTTTATTTTGCTGAGGTGGTTGACCAATTCCATATTTAATTCAGATTCTAGTAACTTACTCATGACGCACAGGCGACTGATAGGTCTGTTCTAAGAGGGAGATGACGAATCACCTGATTTTCTGAATACGAAGCCGACTGACGAGGTTTTTCTTGGCATTTCCCTTAAGAGAGCGTTTGTAAAACAGCTTTGTAAGTATAAGCTGGTTGAAGCTTTCTGAGCACTATAATTGGAACACAGTTATGGCCAGTAGCTTCACTGGAATCAAGCTTTTTTATAAGCTTGGCAACATGACGCACGAATATTTGTATGTCGCATAGCGTGTTTTCAGTCAAAAGACGAAATACGGGGAGGTAGTTGGTCCTAATCGGAAATGGTAGAATTTTCTGCAAAGTAAGATAGCAAAGTAACTCCAGGTGTATGTATATATATATATATATATATATATATATATATATATATATATATATATATATATGTGTGTGTGTGTGTGTGTGTGTGTATATATATATATATATATACTGTATATCAGATTTATATATATCATGTTAATATTCATAAAAAGGTGGGAAAGGAAAATGAAGGCACTACTAAAACTAAAATTAAAATATCATAATAATCATGATAATCTCTGTCTGTCTATCTCTGCCTCTGTCTCTCTCTGTCTCTGTCTCTCTCTCTCTCTCTCTCTGTCTCTCTCTGTCTCTCTCTACATATATATATATATATATATATATATATATATGCATATATATGTATATACATGTGTGTATATATATACATAAATATATATGTATGTATATATATATATGTGCGTGTATATATATACATATATATATATATATATATATATATATATATATATATATATCATAAATAATGAGTTAAGCATAATTTCAAAATTAAAGTTAATAAAAGTTGAAGCGAACAGAACAAATGGTGAATTTTTACCCAACAGATTTAAAGGTAGATAGAGTGAAAAATGAGGAATAGTGATACGTTGAATATAATCCATTTGCGGGTTATTTAATGGTGATTATTTGATATCATTTTGGGAGGAATACAAATTTTGTCAGATGGTGTTCGATAGTTTAGAGCCAGTTGCAAAATAAGAGGGTTATATAAATTATAAATTATAGCAATTTAAACTTATAAGCATATTATGGGGATTTTATAAGATATTAAGGGGCTATATCTAAGGTTTTAGCCCACTCCATCTGTTTCATTATTCTACATTACACTTTCACGATAGTATGATCATTTTCATACTTAGATTCTTTGAATACTGTCCAGGCGAAAAATATGCATTTTGCAAACGTTTCTCCTCTGATGAGAAGGAAAAAATTAAAGACTTTCACCTCTATTTATGTTTTATTTCCGAAAAATAAAAGTGTTTAACTCTTGCTAAAGTATTTCGCAACATACCACATGCCTTATTAAACCTATGTGCTTATATTTACATATCTGTCTATCTATCTATCTCTCTCTCTCTATATATATATATATACTAGCAGTTCAGCTCGGTTTTGCTCGGGCCCTACGTACTATTCATTTCTTTTATATATATATATATATATATATATATATATATATATATATATATATATATTAAAAAGTTTGACTCATGTCCAGGTAACCTACATTTAAAATTTCAAGTGTTTAGACCCAAAATAGGTGGAGGAGTTTGGTAGAGTCTGCAAAGGTCAACTCTGTAAACTTTGACCTCTTGGCAGCCAAATTTTGCCCCAAAAACTGATTAAGAAGGTTGCTGCATGTCTGAATACATTTTATGTAAAATTTCAAATGTTTAGACCCAAAATTAGCTGAATAGTTTGCTTGTGACCGCAAAAGTTAAATCTTTTGAACTTTGACTCGTTGGCAGTCAAATTTCCGGCCAGAAACCGAGTAAAAAGCTTATCCTATGTCTGAATACACTTTATATAAAATTTAAAATGTTTATACCGAAAATTGGCTAAGTAATTTGGTAGAGATCGCAGTTGTCAATTCTTTTTAACTTTGACCCAATTTTGACCTCTGGATAAAAAATGTTTTGGGTTCAAATGAAATTAAAATTTGATCCATGTCCAAATAACCGACATCCAAAATTTCAAGTGTTTAGACCCAGATTTGGCGGATGAGTTTGGTAGAGTTTTCAAAAGTAAACTCGTTGAAATTTGCCTCCTTGACAGCAAAATTTTTGTCCAAAAACCGATTAAAAATATTTTCCCAAATCTCAATACCCCTTAGGTCTAATCTCGAGTCTGTAGACTGAAAATTGGCATAGTAGTTTGGTAGGGAAATGTACACACACAGACCCACACAGAGACACACAGAGACCATTTCACACACACATATATAAGCAAAAAAGAAAAACTGGTAGTAGGAAAGCAGGCTCGAACTCGTACCGCAAAGAAGGAAAAGAATGGGGGAAAAACCTGACGTCTTTGCTGTTACGACCACCGCCAAACCGGAAGTGACGTAGGCTTAAATTAAAGCTAGACAATCGAAAGGAGAGGATGACTTTCGAAAATATCGGCGAGTTATTTGGAAGGGAATTATACACAGACAGACAGACAGACATACAGACATACAGATACACACACACACACACAAACATTTTTCACTTTGGATATACTAGCATTTCGAATCGGCGTTACCCGGGTGCTTGACCAAAAAAAAAAAGAAAGAAAAAGAAAATCTGTAGTAGGAAGGAAGGCTCTATCCCGTCCTACAAAGGAGGAAAAGAATGGGAAAAACACCTGTTTCGACCACCGCCAAATCGGAAATGACGTAGGTTTTAATCAAGGCTAGACAATCGAAAAGAGGGGGACGACTTTCGAAAATATCGGCGAAAAAAAGCGACCCCCTCCCTGAAGAAAAGTACCCAGTGAAGATATTAATGTTTTTAGCCAATTTTTCGATATTTGTTGCCTGAAAGGTTGAACTTCAAAACGATACTGATCTGGGTAAAATTTGTCTCTTCTGTCGAAAAGATTTAGGCAGATATGCAAGCATGCATGCATACATACATACATACATACATACAAACATACATACATACATACATTTATATATTGGTAACTAAAAAATTTCGACCCAAACCGATTAAAAAGCTTTCCCTATCTCTGAATACCCTTTATATAAAATTTCAAATGTTTAGACCAGAAATTGTCTGAGTAATTTGGTAGAGACCGCAGAGGTCAACTTTTTTAAAAAACTTTGACCCCAATTATGAGCCCTGAACATTTATTGCTTTGGGCTCAAATCAATTTATTAGTTAGATCCATGTCCAAGGAATCTATATCTAAAATTTAAAGTGTTTAGGCCCAAATTCGGCGGAGGAGTTTGGTAGAGTTCTGAAAGGTCAAATTATTGAAATTTGACTCCTTATATGCCAAATCTTTGGCCAAAAACAATTTACAAAAATTTTCCCAAATTTCAGTACTCTGTATATCCAATTTCGAGTCTGTAGACTTAAAACTAACAGAGTTATTGCGTAGAGAAATGTCCACCGACACACACACACAGACACACAGACACACATACTGTTACGTTCAATTTTATATATATGCTAGCATTTCAGCTCGGCGTTGCCCGGGTGCTTGGAGGTGTGTGTTGAGCAAAAAAAAAAAGCGGTCAATTTTTTAAACTTTAACCCCTATTATGACCCCTGACCATTTACTGTTTTGGACTCAAATCAAGTTATTAAGTTAGATCCATGTCCAACGAACCTAGATCTAAAATTTCAAGTATTTAGACCCAATATTAGCGGAGTAGTTTGGTAGAGTTCTCAAAGGTCAAATCGTTTAACTTTGACCCCTTAATCGACAAATTTCTGGCCGTTAACCGATGATGGATTGATTATTATCATTTCTTCTGATGAGTTAAGGGCATAATAGATTCACTGATTGATACAATAATAAAGTGATTCATTTTTCGCTACGAAACAGATACTGTCAACTGTAAAATGTCAACTGAATTAAAGGAATAAATTATAAGCTGGTCAGCATCATGGTCTTTGGAATATAGACTTTTGTCATTTATTCACTATATATATATATGTGTGTGTGTGTGTGTGTGTGTGTGTGTGTGTGTGTGTGTGTGTGTCTGTGTGTGTCTGTGTGTGTTTCATTTTATTTCAGTCGAAGTTCTCAGAAATAAACGGACCCCTTTCTATGGGCGAACATTTGATCTCTATCTGGGATATATAGAGATTCGAATACTCAAGTAAAGTCTTCCTTTGTGTCTTGAATGTTGATTTAGTATAAAAGTGAAGAATATAAACCTTTCTTCCCCAATTGACCACTAAATATGTTATGATAACTCTTTTTTCTGGTTCTTGACCTTACTCGATACCAAGACAAGAATTCATCTGGTCTGGTGAATTGTCAAGCTTTGTGCTGTAACGTGAGGTAACATCTCTTGGTGAAGGTGCACCATTCCTTGCAAAAGCCGGTGTGGGTTAGCCATACCGAGGAGATCTTATTTGGGCCGCGAATATTATATGACTTTGAATATTTAGTCAGGGTTTTCTTGTAGGAGAAAAATATCCTTATGCGAGGTTGTTCTGACAAACCTCTGTAGAGAGAGACCTAAGACACTCGAGGATAGTGTCTAGTAAGCAGTCGAGCAATTATGTTAATAAAAACCCCGTATGCATGAATAGAAATGTGTGTAACAGTTAAATTAAACCAATGAAAACGAGAAAAAAAACTATGACGGCTTGTTTCTCCAAGAAATATGCAAATTAGTTATCCTTGTTGAAATAGCTCGCATATCCACGACTGAGTATATTAAGAAGTTGTTGTTTTTTACTTTTTAAATAGAATAATGGGATTTTAATGTTCATATCGGTGTACTAAATTACTCAACGTTATATGTGTTATGTATAAGGATGTATTAAGTACGTGTGTACCTAATTATATTGTCGTTTAAAGTAGAAATCAGAGGAGCGGAAATGAAAAATAGAATACGAACAGATTATTTTAAAATGATTGGACATGAAGTCAATGATTAGAGAGTCTTTTAGTGTATCGAAAATTAGCGAAATTAAATAAATGGACGAATAAAGAGAGATGAAGAAAGAAAGTGAAGAGGGAGAGAGTGGGGCATGTGGGGTAAACGCTTTAATAAAAGAAATGATATGAAGTGAAAAAAAATAGACATGCAAGATAATGAAAAAACGGGGTGGGAGAAAAAGGGATAAAGATATAGAAATAGAGATACAGACAGAAACAAGTGAACTGAACAAACTAAAAGAAAACGAAATGACTACTGATATCAGTTGCGTACAACTTCACAATTCGCAAATTCAAATATTTCAAATTTGCATTAAATTTACTTTATAATCATAAGACATCAATTTATTAAAATCTTTTGAATTTCAATTACTTCTGGAGACGGTTTATGCATGAGTCTTAAATATATGATGATCCCCGTTTTCTATGTAAAAAAATTTAGTTAAGGTTTTCTCTTTTCATCCTCATGTAGTTAAACTCTGTTTTAAAATTGAAGACTTTTGCGAAATCGGCTTATGCAAGTGCTAAGTCTATTTCTATTTAACAATTTTAGTAAAGCCTTTTTTTCCTCTTCTTTATATAAATTAATTCTCTTTTGTCATTATAAGCATTTTAGAAGTCGGATTATTTAGGTGCTAAGTCTGCGATAGGTTAATATATTTTTCCTTCCTGGAATTTAAACTGCATTCTTTATTTTTATTTTTGCATTTTTTTATTTCAAGCTTCTTTAGATTATATATATATATATATATATATATATATATATATATATATATATATATATATAGTTGATAATTTTATTTTAAAAATAATACACATTGTTAAGGAGAGGTGCGGGCGAACTGTGCCCAAGCAAACAAAAAGAACAATAGAAATCCCAGGCGATCAAAGAAACAATGGGTCAATCCATGGGAAGGTGATCTAGGCTGCATCCAGGTAAGCAGGAACAATGGGAAGCCCGGGGATTTAGAACGACCTAGATCCATGACGTCACCCGGTCATGGGTCAGACCAAAACCAGCAAAAGTGCAATAAACAAGCTGGCGAGAAAAAGGTTAATAGGTCAAAGTGATACTAGTAAAAAGAGAAGAAATAAAGCAAAGCAGACAGACAGAAGCAAGACACAGATTGACACAGGATTCTGCGACCCACCCTCTACCACTAAACTACGCCGCCGTTTGTTGAAATGTACAGAGTAAATAAAGTCTCATTATAAATATAAAGTGTCTCGTGTTCATTTTAAAATGAAGTGACTGTCCATTTTGCTTAGCCTAGAATGATCACAAGCCAGACATATATCTAACAATATGCCGCTCCCCATTTGGGGGTATAAAAGTGGTCAAAGGGAAAATTATTTCCAACTCACATTTAGGTAAAAATGCGCTTCCATATGAATAACTGAATCCATTCAATAAGTATCGCTTGCAACAACAAACATCTACGTAAAAATGCGATAAATTAGTAGTCTTTCGAGATAGCTCAGTGGAAGAGGCTTAGACTTCTTATCACGGGGTCCCGATTTCGAATCTAGCTAGATTACGTCACTCTGATAGGTCGCTGACGACGAAACACGTGTACGTGAATAATTATATATTAAAAATAATACATATGTCGCTCCCTATTTGGGGGTACCAAACTGGTCAAAGGGAAAATTATTTCCACCTCGCATTTAGGTAAAAATGCGCTTCCATATAAATAATTGAATTATTTCAATAAGTATCGCTAACAAAAACAAACAACATATATATATATGTGTTGTTTGTTTTTGTTAGCGATACTTATATATATATATATATATATATATATATATATATATATATATATATATATATATATATACATACATACATACATATATATATATATATATATATATATATATATATATATATATATATAAAGGCTTCCTTCAGTCATGACAGACTATGGATACCCACTGTAAGAGGGCCTGCGCGTAAATTTTTTGTGGCAAGAGTTGTGCCATCTCCAACCATACCTCTCCTGAGTCGACATTGTTGAACACGAGTGGCAAGTGGAGGTTCAGAACGATGGGAAACAATACAGAGATAAGCTGGCTTAAGGAAAAATGGGGTTATAATGTACTTCAATTTAGGAGCGATAAGAATAGGTGACGAGTATATAGCTTTGGGTGATGCTTACATTTCATTAATAGTTAGATTAGCGGAGAAATTTACGTAAAAAAACCCAGCATCTGCATATGTGTATGACTCGTGCCGGTTTTAGAAATGGCCAAGGATTAGAATATGAGATAGAGCAAATAAGCAGAGGATTTGTTGGCAATCTTAGCGGAGTATCAGTAGCTAATATTGGTAGGTAAAACTGAAGGGTCTTGTAAATTTTCGCTGTTTATAATCAACAACACCAACCAAACAGTGACCTTGAAAAGGAGCTGCCAAATAGCTGAGTGTAGAGCGGCTGGTAACATTACCGAGATTACCATGCCATATTAACCAAAGAATGAGATCTTCAAGAATAATTTGAAGGGAATAAAAGCACCTGAAAGAATTCAAGATAGGTTGCTGTAGCGAAATAGAGATGTGTTCGTTACGGAGGATACGAACTTGGACAGAACCGATACGGTGGAGATGTGTAGCAATACTAACGCATTATCCCATACGGAGATGTTCGTATCGAACACCGCTAAAGCAAAGAACGTTGGCAGACTCGGTAATAGAGGAAATGATGCAGACAGGTGTAATTGAGAGATTTAATAGTCCTTAGAGTTTTTTCCGATAGTGTTTGTAGAAAAGAAGAACAGTAGTAAAGGATTTTGCATAGATTTAGGACTTTACATAAAGTCACGAAGAAGTATGTCCCAGCGCTATCGGCCATTGGTGATATTAGCCTTACTCAGGTCGCCAAAATACTTCTCAAAATTAGATCTAAAAACAGGGTACTGGCAAGGTAAATTAAATAAAACGATAAAGAGAAAACTGCGTTCACTTGCTAACGGGGTTTATATCACTTTAATGTGATTCCGTATGGACTAGCGAATGCCGCCGGAGTCTTCCAAGAATTAATAGTTCTACAAGGACAGGAAGATTATGCATTACCGTATTTGGATGATATTTTAATATTCTCAGATTAGATGAAAAGCTACGTAAATCACATAGATAGGGTACTAGCCAGTTTACGTAAGCACAACTTGGTTAAAAGCCACGAAGTGTGAGAAGTACAGTATTTGGAGTTCAAAGTAAACTGTCATCGGTATGATGTCATATTATCGGCGATTTATAAAAAAAATTTCAGAGATCGCCGAGCCGCTGGTTCGGCTGATGAGGAAATATGCGAGGTTTCAATGGCATGAAACATGTCAGTGTCTTTGCTAGCCTAAAAACGAAGCTCGCAGATATGGATATACTGGCTTACCCCGATCCCGAGGACTACCGACAATACACGGATGTCTTCGATCATGCGATTGTAGCATATCTGTCGCAAATGGTCTATGGTCAAAGGAAGCGTAAAGAGATTGAAAAACAAATTTACTCCTTATCCCATAAACTTAGTGATACGCAGACGATATGGTCGACTATAGAAAAATAAGCATACGCGATATACTACGCAATTAATAAGTTGTATTACTAATTTCATAGCGCAAGGTTCATCATCTATCATGATCACAAACCCCTAGAATATTTATTAAACTCGCCTATATAGAATAGGAAAATACCGACATGGGCTTTGAATATGGCTGGCTATAACTGCACCATACATTACCTGAACAGGAAGGACAATGTTTGTGCGGATCTTTTATCACGCTCCGTGGATTTAAGCTGAGATAATGACGATCCCCCTCGGTAGAAATAGACGGTAGGAATTAATCGGCAAGTACGATCTACTCGAATCGTTTTAAGCCAAAAGAGAGTTTTCATCGTATAAGATGGTTGAAAGCTCATCGGTATCCCACGAACGTGGTGAGCAACACGAGATTGCTCTACAAGAGATGCATCGATCTTTTACTTAAAGGATAACATTCGGAAATCTAGAAAAAAATCATAGAGAACTCGGATAAGAAAACAAAATCCGTAGATTTAAAGATTGGAGATCTGGTTTATTGTAAGAACCACCAGAGGCGAAGAAAGTTAGATGTACGTTGGAAACTATATCATGTGGTTATGAAATAAGATGAAAAATAAAACAAAATGAATCAAACAAAAAATAAATAAAAAGAAATGAGATAAAAAATAAAATAAATAAAATAAAAAATAAATAAAATAAAATAAGATGAAAATAAAATAAAATAAATAAAAATTTTAAAATAAAATAAGATGAAAAATATATAATAAAATTCATGAATAAATAAATAAATAAAATAAAATATAATAAAATTAAAAAATAAATAATATCAAATAATATAAAATAAATAAAATAAAATAAGAGATAATCTTATAAATAAAAATGTACGAATATGAATATGTTTTTGTAAATGAAAAAGTAAGAAAAAAATTAAATGGAAAACGCAAAAAAAATATGCGCATATCATACTGAAGGGGAAGTGACCCATGGAATGCATTCCGCGTTGATTTTAAATGTTGTATAATGTACGTTGTTGGTAATTTTATGTTATTATTTTGTTGATTTGTAAAAAAAAATACATCTATAATCAACGAAAGGAACTGTTAGCTCGTAATATGCATTTTATACTAATTTTAATTGTTGGACAGTTTCATTATTGTATTTGGTTTTGTATTTTTAATTATTTTCTTGTCTAATTATGAAAAAAAAAGAAGTGTAAATTGATGAGGCGCTAGAGAGCATGGTTTCGCATAGGGGAAACAAAAAATATTCGCATATTTTTTGTTTCTGAAAATGGAGAGGAGACGGATGTCACGTGTTGAAGCTAAACACACACAACCGCATGCATGACAGTCGGTAGTTAAACGTACTGAACGATGGGGTAAGGATATCAGAATTGATATCATCGGTGGTGAAAGGTCAACTATTTGACGTCAAGGTGAGCGCACCTGAAGAAAGGCAAGTCACATATATAGCCCAGAGAAAAAGGCCAAAGAGAAGAGAAGCATACAATCAGTCAGAAAATCAAAATTATCAGGAACCAGTGGTTTTATCCACCCACCTCCTGGTCCACACCCCGTTTCAGGCTTGGCGCACGCACGTAAGACAGATAAAAAAGAAACAGAATATATATACATATATATATATATATATATATATAATATAATACAATATAAAGCTGAATATGTGTGTTTGGTCACGAATACGCTCCTATATGGTTGACTATTTAAAAAAACTGATTACATATAATCATAGATGTATCGAGACACAGGAATGGGTATGTTTGATCCTGCAGAACGGTGGTTCATTAAAATTGTGGGGTCTGCGTTCGCGACTGGTCCACAAAGTATGGAAATAAAATTTTAAAAATTAAAAAAAAAAACGTTTACAAGTGTTTTTGATAAAGATGTACATAAGAATATTTTGATAAGTATGTTTTAACTTGAATAGGGATGGTATAATAAAATTGTGGGGTCTGTGTTCCCGCTTGGCCTCCATAGAATGGAAATAGGCACAGACTTTAAGAGACTTTTCATATCTATCTGCGTAAGTATACTTTGATAATTATGTTTCAGTTTGAAGAAATTGGTATAATAAAATTATGGGGTGTTCGTTCGCGCCTGACCTCCATAGAATGGAAATATGTCACAAAGTTTAACAAGGTTTTTTAATATAGATACACAGAATATTGTGATAAGTGTTTCAGTGTGAACAGGTATGGTATAATAAATTATGGGGTTTATCTATTTTATTTTTACTTTCACATATTTTGCTTTGGTTTTTGATACTCCCGAATTCGAAGCTATCTCTTTACAACCCTTCCTTTTCATAACCTATCATACTTTAATAAATTAGAGTCCATTTTCTGTAGGCTGTTTTTGAACCCAGTCAACGACGGGTACTTTTGCTAGTAAATATATATATATATATATATATATATGATTACTTCATTTAATATATATTTAATATACGAAAGTATAAATTTATGTGTAAATTTAAGTATTCAATTCAACAGTACCCAATACGTATGTAGAGATATGTAGTAAGTTATTGCCATATATATTGTATCACTTACTATATATATAAAATATACATATATTATACATTATAAATAAAAATAAGTACATATATAGATAGATAGATAGATAGATAGATAGATAGATAGATAGATAGATATTCCGATACGGAATAAAACATTCAATCTACACTGTCGATGAGAAATCTTCTCCTACGACCGTTCTCCATGAACAGATTGTTTCAGGTTTCACAATTTTACCAGTGGTGACCCTAGTTCGATAGTATTTTTGGCACATTTTTCTTCAACTACTTCCGCCCTCAGCTTATTTATGAGCAACTTTCCCAGCTATCATATCTCGGTCAGTTTCTCTCTCTCTCTCCTCTACGTTCAGAAATGCTCTCCTTCCCCTTCCTCTCGCCCCTCGCCACTATTATTTGCTATTCCACCCATCAGACATGTGCCGAAATTTGCACACGCACGTCAGAAACTGGCCTTTGGCGTTGGCACATCATAAGTTTTTTCTTTGTTTGTTTGTTTTCTTTATTTCTGCGTGTTAACACGCATGCAAAACACGGACTAGCTCTACATTTTCTCCTTTTTACTAGTCGAATTTTTTTTTTAAAGTTGTGTGTTTTCATTTAATTTATTTGTATTTAGTCTTGTATTTTCGATGTTTCTTGTTTTTTGTACGTTTTTTTTTAACCGTTATGTGTTTTGCCTTTTCTTTTCTTTGCCTTATCACTTTCTTTTCTTTTTACGAATCAATTCTATTATGCATTGTTTAGGTGTAACGATGGCTATTTGGTTAACGATACCGACTTAAAAGCTATGTGTACTAAGTTCGAACCTGGATTAATCCACGGAAACGCCTACATCGAACTTATGCGTGGCCTTGTGTCTGACTTTCTATAGAGAAGATAAACAAATATTATAGTTTGTATTTTTCTTTTACATATATTTTTTGACAATGCCATAAATTAGCGTCGGTAAAATTAATTTTAAAAAATGTTCAAATTCAAGTATATTTCTATTGAAAAAAAGTGTTTTAATAATTAATATTTATATACACGATACTGACAAAAAACACACCCTACTGACACCATATCTCGGGATCCTACCGTAGTGTCTTTTTATGTCTACTTCTTTCTGAAAGATAGAATCTTCTACGGTCGAATAAAGACCAATGATAATTTAGTTGTATTTATTTATCTATTAATTAAAAAAAACAACTTACCAAAATTTACACTGAGCATACGCCTATTGGTTCCACATATTCAGCCAAAAATGTGCAAATAAGATGAATCAGAATGTGCAAAATATTCAAATCAGAACAATGTAGCAAGAAGTAAATCAGTCAAACATTTCTTTAAGAAAACCCCTGCCATTGGCTAATAGAAAAAAAATAGCATTAATAATAATGAATCTGACTTGGCTTGGTAAGTTGTTAAACTAAACACGGCGTGTATATATAAAAGCATCCGGTAACACGAATTTCATACATTTTTGTCTGACGATTCCGTAGTGGAATGAAACACAATATACGATGTGTAGCTTAACTAACATATGTTTTCGGACTTGCTATTTATCTATCTATCTATCTATCTATCTATCTATCTATCTATCTGTCTGTCTATTTGCCTGTCTGTCTGTCTGTCTGTCTATCTATCTATCTATCTATCTATCTATCTATCTATGCACACACACACACACACATATATATAGGGTGACCCAAAAAAACGGGTCCCAAATCTAATAAGGCCCCGTTCTTAGTGTTTTGTCCGAATAGAAATGAAACTTTGGTCATAACTAGTTTATTATATTCAAAACATTACATCAAAACAGAAGGGTCTTTGGCCTTTTTTTCTCCGTTCTACAGCATATGTTCTAGATGGCCTCCATTTAGCTTTTGTTTTTTTGGGTCACCCTGTATATATATATATATATATATATATATATATATATATATATATATATATATATATATATATATACTAGCAGAGACACTCGACGTTGGCGAGGATTGAGTGAGGATCAACAAATGCTTAATCTTCTGATACGTTTATTCTCATCAAAATCGACCATTTCTTAATCAAATGAATTGATTGCCTACTCTAGTTAAGATCCATACCCTGCAGTGTCACTGAAGGAATCCTTACATGCCTCTTCACAGTGACTTAGATATATTGTAGTCTACTTTCACTGGAGAGAATCTACTGTTGCTTTTATATAATTATCTCTAAAAATTGCCCCATTTTAAAGTTTGAAATGTGGAAGTCAAGTATCATGGTTCAGTTGTGTTCTGCACAAAAAATTTATTTCGAACGCGCCCGTCTTATCAAAGAACCATCTGTTAATTTCATAAAAACATTTTACAAAATCACTTGAATTAAAGTTAAACATACAATCAAGCATCATAGTTCAATTCTGCTCTAAAAAGAAACATTTATTTCGAACACGCTCCTATCTTATAAAAGAATCTACAGTTGATTTTGTAGGCAAGGCCTTTCTGTTTTTGTGGTGGTAAAAATTCTCAAATAATCTTACGATGTTAGGTTGTATAAAAGGGTTTACTTGGGTCAAAATCGGACTTCCTTCTTTAATCGAATTTTTTCGATTATCGATTTTTGATACTTATCGGACGCATTCTTATAAAAGAAAAACCTACATAAAAACATTCCCAGACGCATCTAATACCATTAAAATCGGCCCTGCCATTTCCGAATCCATAGGGGAAAAACTCACGAATATAGATAAAATTCTTTATATATACTTGCAGGGAGACTCGACGTTGCCTGGGATTGCATGATTATCAACGAATGTTTTATAATCCTATATTTTTATTGTCATCGAAATTGCTGACATCGACCATTTTTCAATTAAATCGATCGAGTGCCTGCTCTAGTTGGGGATTCGTCGCTCTACGCAGTGACGTAGTTCACAATATATTGTATTTTACATTAAACTGTTGATTTTATAAAATTATTTTTTTATAAATAATGGCTTGAAGTAAAGTTTTAAATGCAAAAGTCAAGTATCATGGTTCACTTGTGCTCTAAACAGAAACATTCATTTTAAACGCGCCCCTATTATACCAAAGATCATAATGTTCATTTTATATGTCTAGCCTTTCTACTAGATCGGTAATTATGGTCTGGATTAAAGTTGAAAATGCAAAAAAAAAAGTTTCCCGTGAAAATAAACATTTACCAAATTATACCTGCACTATTATCTGAACCCAGAAACACGCGGCTTTTTTTCTCTACAGTATGAACTACCTTTAGCTAGTCTAAACTTAATACGTAACCCTAAAGGTATTACTCTTAACCAGTTTTTTTTAAAAAGAGTTCTTCAAATGTAAATTTATAGAAAATAACCAGACTTTCCAATTGCTAAAAGTTCTATATATAGAAATGTACGAATAGCAAGGAACTGTAAGGGTAGCAGGCCTATAGCACACCTCAGATCCTGTGCTGAAGTGTGGGGACATTACATTTGAATGTAATGTCGTGATTTTTAATCCTATTAAGGTCAAACTTACCCGGGGAAAAATGAGTTCATTTTATTTATATAGAAGCTAGAATAGAAAAGAATAGAAGATAGAATAGATAGAATAGAATAGAAAAGAATAGAAGAAGATAGATGGAAGAAGAGATAGAGAAGAGAAGAGAAGAGAAGAAGATAGAATAGATAGATAGAAGAAGAAGAAGAAGAAGATAGAAGAAGAAATAGATAGAATAGAAGAAGAATAGAAAAGAATATAGATAGAATTGATAGAATAGAAAGGATAGAAGATTAATCTACTAGCCGTTCAGCTCGGCTTTGCTGGAGCCCTATGTACTGTTCATAATGTACATATATATATATATATATATATATATATATATATATATATATATATATATATATATATAAGTTTGAATTATGTCAAGGTAACCTGCATCTAAAATTTCAAGTGTTTAGTCCCAAAATTAGCGGAGGAGATTGGTAGAGTATGCAAAGGTCAATTCTCTCAACTTTGACCTCTTGGCAGCCAAATTCCGCCCTATAATTGATCAAAAAGCTTGCATCATGTCTGAATATCCTTTATGTAAAATTTTAAATGTTTAGATCCAACATTGGCTGAATAACTTTAATCCCTTGGCAGCTACATTTCCGGCCCAAAACCGATTTAAAAGCTTGTCCAAAGGTATGAATACACTTTATGTAAAATTTAAAATGTTTTAAACAAAAATTGGTTTAGTAATTTGGTAGAGACCACAGAGGTCCATTTGTTTTACATTGACCCTAATTTTTACCCCTTAATAGTTATTCTTTGGGGCTAAAATCGAATTAAAAAGTTTGATTCATGTCAAGTAACCTACATCTAAAATTTCAAGTGTTTAAACCCAAAATTGGCGGATGAGTTTTGTAAAGTTTTTAAAGATTGAATCGTTGAACTTTGACCACTTGACAGCCAAATTTTTGGGTAAAGACCGATTAAAAAAGTTTTTCTCAAATCTCAATACCCCTTATTTGAAATCTCGAGTCTGTAGACTGAAAAGTGACATAGTAGTTGTGTAGAGAAATGTACATACACACACACACACACACACTTTCATAGCTGTACTAGCAGTTCAGCCCGGCTTATGCATGTACTATTCATAAGTTTATGTACACACACACACACACACACACACACACACACACACACATATATATATATATATATATATATATATATATATATATATATATATATATATATATATATATATTTAAAATTTTTACCAGGAAACTTACATCTAAAATTGCAAGTGTTTAGACCCAAAATTGACGGAGAGGTTTGATAGAGTCTGCAAAGGTACAATCTCTCAACAGCCAAATTTTCGCCCCAAATCTGATGAATAATCTTGCGACGTATCTTAATACTCTTTATGTAAAATTTAAAATGTTTAAACCTAAAATAGGCTTAATAGTTTCCAAAGGTCAAGTCTTTTGAACTGTGACTCCTTGGCAGCCCAGTTTTCGGCAAAAACCCGAATAAAAAGCTTGCCCTATGACTGAATACACTTTCTGTAAAATTTCAAATGTTACATTAAAAATTGTCTGAGTAATTTTGTAGAGATCGCAGAGGTCAATTCTTTTTACTTTGACCACAATTTGACCCCTTAACATTTATTGTTTTCGGCTCAAATCAAATTAAAAGGTTTGATTCATGTCCAAGTAATATACATCTAAAATTTCAAGTCTTTAGACCCAAAATTAGCGGAAGAGTAAGGTAGAGTTTTCAAAGGTCAAATCTTTGAACTTTGGCTCATTGCCAGTAAAATTTCTGGCCGAAACCCGATTAAAAAAGATTTCCCCAATTCTCAAAACTGCTTATGTCAAATCTCGAGTTTGTAGACTGAAAATTGACAGAGTAGTTTGGTAGGGAAATGTACACACAGACACAAAATATTTTTATGTGTTTTATTTAAGATCGTTATTTAAAGTTGACATAAACTGATAATATATTTAATTAATTTATTTTTACTGACATCAGATTTTTAGAAACCGGTTTTAATAATTTCCCCTGGGCGCCAACTTGATTATTCTTTTTCTTTTTCTTTTATGACGTAAATTAAAACTAAAAGCATTCGATTTTTTTATCAGAGGGTTGCATTTCTATTTAAAAGAAACCAACAATCCAATCTAATTACGATTTTTTTATTTAAAACAAAAACAACAAAACTTTCATTTACTTTTTTTTTGCCAGTTTTTTTCTGGACATTTTTTTAGACATCATAATTGCCATTTTTTCTTTTAATAACAATATAAATCATAACGAATCATTTTAATAACATAAAAAAAAACTTTATTTCGGTTAACACGCATTCTACTTTGGTATTTTCGTAAACTGAATTATTTACAACTGTTTTTGTTGCAATCAACCTTAAAGGCAATCTTTCTTGACTGAGGCAGCATTGAAGAAATTCGCTTAAACTGATATAAAAAAGTGGTCATTATCCAAAGAATACTTCCTTCTCTTTGTATCCCTTCTGCCGAAATATATGTTGGAGAGGTTGTCACGTACTTCTTTTTTTGTGGCGATTACATTTTCGTGTTTTTATCCGTTCTTTTATTTTTTAAATTGTTATATGAGTAACGATGGCATTGATATATAATAATGAAGAACTGCTCAATATCGTTAGTATAGCAGTTGTGTCCCAAGCGAATTTCATGTCCACCTGGGCAACGCCAGATATCCATGCTTATATATATATATATATATATATATATATAGAGAGAGAGAGAGAGAGAGAGAGAGAGACAAAGAGGGAGAGAAAGAGATAGATAGATAGATAGATAGATAGATAACCAGATAGATAGATAGACGAGAGAATGTGTGAAAACACATATCGCTCTATATAGTCAACGGATTGATTTATCTACAGACTTGAAATTTGGTATATAGGGTATTCGGACACGTGGAAAACCTTTTCATCGGTTGTCACTTGGAAAAACAGAGTTGCTAAGGGGTCAAAATTGAGAAATTGGTACGTGGGGGAGGTCATCGGATTTCTATCTGATGGTCAACTATTTCATAAATGCGCATGCGTGAATCGTTCACGTGACATATTACTTATGGAATAAGTAGGTTTGAAAACACTTTTAAGAGTGGCATAAGAGATTCAAGGAAGGTAGGAACTCTTCGAGGGGTGATGAAAGGTGTGAGAGGAGTAAGGACGTCAGAACACAAGAGTTGATTGGCAAAATAAAGAATTTCATGGATAAGGACCATCGTGTGTTTATAGAGACAATAAGTGCACAGTTTGATGTCAGCAGGAGGCACTAATAATACAGGAGATTTGTGCGAATGCACCAGTCTTCAATTCCATCCTTTTCAATGACTATTTGACCAAAATCGGCATCAAGACAGTTCCACACCCTTCCTATAGTCTAGACCGTGCTTCCTCTGACTTTTGATTATTCCCTAATCTCAAGGAAACCTTAAAGCCTGTCGTAATGAATATAGGAGATTAAAGAGCTGTAACGAGGGTTATTGACACGCTCACTCAAGAAGACTTCCATGGGTGCCTTCCAAAAGTACTTAGAACGGTGCAACAAGTGTATTGCAGTCGATGGAGATTACTTCGAAGGGGATTAGAGTTTCATGTACTATCACAAAAAGTACCCAAACGCCTGAAAACTTATTGAAAGCACTTCGTATATATATATATATATATATATATATATATATATATATATATATATGTGTGTGTGTGTGTGTGTGTGTGTGTGTGTATGTGTTATTTTTCCACACAGAACAGTACACAGTAATGTATGTAAGTTCGTGCATACTTCATAAAATCAAATATTGTTATTAATATGATAAACTTAAATGATGCGGATAAGATCAATCATCAAACTATAAGTTTAGCCATGCGAGCTGTCAACTGTGTTCGATTTAGTATGCACACACACACACACACACACACACACACACACACACACACACACATATATATATATATATATATATATATATATATATATATAGTTTTGTACTCCGTCATCACTTACGAAGCATGCCCGACCTTCCACACGGCGTTTGTAAGTATACGAACTCCAATCGGTCAGAATAAATAAAAACTGATTGCACCAAAGGAATGAATCTCGTTGCGCAAATACCGATATATATATATATATATATATATATATATATATATATATATATATAATTCTTTTGATTTAATTTGCAGTCCGAACAGTCTTTCTTTTGTGATATTTCTTACCATACAACATGATTTGTTGATCATTTCTCTCTCCCTCTGTTTGTATTCATCTCTGTTACTCCCCTTCCGTTTCTTTCTGCCATTCGAGAGATTCGAATCCAGCCACAGAGTCAGTCTTGACTTCGGAGACTGGTATTATATCTTCACGCCACCAGAAATTAACACAAGAAGCGAGGAAAATTAAATATATATATAAATGTCAAGGCAGTAGAAATAAACAGTAAAACATCAGAGAGTATTCAACGACATGAACTCGGTATTTTGCATTTGTGTTTAGGTCTACTGTTTTTTTTTTAATTTCCTAAAGAGGACTCAATTCTATTTTCTTAAAACGATGCTTTCTAATGATCCTAATTTTAAAATGAATTTTTATATTTATTGTTATGCTTACAGCCACTAGTATTTGCAGCTTACGCAATTATCAGGTTGACAAAAAAGTTCTTGCCGTTTTTAATTTTTAAATTCAGATGAACACATCTCGGCTCCAACAAAAATTTATTGATCGAAATAAGCACCATCAGAATTAACGTACTTTCGCAACCGCAAAACCAGTATATTCATGCCAGTAATGTAAAAATCTTGCGTTCTGGCGGTGATGGAGTCAATGAACGTGTTTTTGATATTGCTTAGATTTTTTAAACATTTCCTACGCAGAAAGTTGTCGAGATGCTTGAAAAAGTGGTAGTCGGTAGGTGAGAGGTCTGCAGAGTATGAGGGATTGGGACGCGTTTCGTAGCCCAATTTGTTCAGCATCTGTAGGGTCGGTTTATCAACATGCAATCGGGCATTGTCGTGGAGAATTGGGCCTTTCCTGTTGACTAATGCCGGGTGTTATTGTGGAAGATTCTGATGGATCTTATCCATTTATTTTTTTTTTACAGAACTGTACGTAATGGTTTCGCCTGCATTCAAAAAGTGAAATGGATGAGACCGGTCGCAGACCACCAAAAAGTCAGCATGACTTTTTCTTCGTGCAACTCTGGTTTTGAGAAATGTCATGGAGCTTGGTCGGCATCTAACCACTAAGCTGAGAGTCGACGGTTGTCGTCAAGAACCCACTTTTTTTTAATTACATTTTCACCCCAAACAAGGCACATTGCCACTTTGGTGTAGGGGGCTACTATCAGGGGCAGCAACTACTGGGGCACTATGTTGGGATTTGGGCAGCAAGATGTGGATTCACGTTACACTTGAACTTCTGCATATCAATACAGTTGGGGGAGCAGTGGCCTGGAATGGAATTCCAGAGTTTAGCGGTTCTGGGGAAGAAACTACTGGAGTAGAAAGATCTTTTACATCTAGGGATCTCCACTTTACATCGCAAGTAACAACTCGGTCGAGAAAAGAGTCATTCTTGTTACGCAAACGAAGAAAAGATGACACATCATAATAGCGTTTCTTTTGGTCGTTCAATTCTTAAGGCACCGATTTATCAAGTTTTTCTTTCCAATCTCTCTCAAGTGGTTGGGAATGGTGGTATACGTTATGTCTAATTCAGAAGCAAATAAGGCTCTTAATTGATTGCTGTCAACATCTGATGGCCGACCACTTCGTTCAACATTTTCAAAACTATCGTTGTCGTCAAGAAACTTTTAAACCACCATTGTGCTGTGCGTTCAGTAGTGGTTCCTGGAACAAACACTCCGTTGATATCGCGAGCTGTTTCAGTAGCTTTTCGGTCTAGCTTGAATTGAAATAAGAAAAGTGTGCGAATTTGCTTTGTTTACCTTTTATTCAACATTCTGGAAAGAAAACATTATTAGTTTAAAAAGTAAATGTATTATAGCAAAAACTTAGTTGGAAATACATCATTTGAAATCAAAATTAAAAATTTCACAAGAACCTTTTTGTCAAGCTAATATCGATAACACTGCAGAGTACGAGAAATGGTGGTATACGTTATGTCTAAAGTGCCAGTTACCATTATCAGGTATGGTAGTGTTCTTATGGTGTCGCTGATAAATCAGCATATACATATTTAATACAATAAAGAAAACGGAACGGTGAAAAAGATGTACCCAAACAAATAATTGAGGACAATATATGTGATATTCTTTAAATACTTATTATTTATGACAGCCATCTTGGATGTTTTATTTTTTGTAAATGAGAATCGTATGATTTTCTGAAAGAAAATATTTTTCCCGAAATATCAACGTAATATTAACCGTGCTTCACTCTATTTATTGTAAGTGAAAGGTTTACTAAAAAGCAAATGAATGAAATCTAATTTTTAATATCGCGGATATTATTTATTCTTGTGTAAGCATTCTGTTTATTTTCAGCTAATAACATAGAAAATGTAATTTTCTTTCTCTTTCGCTCTCTCAATATATGTGTCTTCATATATAATATTTTGATTGCAGAAACTCCCCTCTCACCAAAGTACTGTACGTTTTCAAGAAAATATGTCACATACAAATTCAGTACATCTACCTTGATAGCCACTATCTTATGTAGCTTACGACACCATTTCTGTCACATTCACTCGTGATAATAAAATGCTACATTATATCCGATGAGCAACACGATCACAATCGTCACATCTACAAAGAAAGGAGTTTCTATTTTTCTCTCGATATTCAGTGTTCTCACTGCTACCAGTTGACGCAGGGATAAATTTTATATTTTCCTACGATATTGTGCTTGCGCCGCAATTAACTACTTATTATTCACATACACAACCCATATTATTTTCATTTTCCGGTTCGAAAATAAGAAAGTCTCCCTAACTTTATTCTGGTCATTCTGGTTGGCTAAACTCTGACCATTCCTATATTTAGGATTAACGATATTACCATTATAACGAACGCTAACCTACCATTCAAATATGGCGTCGCAATGATTCTTCTTTTTCTCTATGAGTATACTGCGTTCTTTTTCCTGATGAACACACGGACACAGCAATACGCAACCAGCATGAGATAAGAGCGAGTGAGCGAGCGAGAGAGACAGAGAAAGAGAGAGAGAGAGAGAGAAATAGAAAGATAGAGATATAGAATATGGGAGAAATAGAGCGGGGTAATAGAAACTTTTGTAAATTTCATTGCATGCCGAAAATCCAAAGAAACAAACATTATTTACAATAAACGATTTCTTCAACACTCGGAGTAAATTGCTGCTTAACAATGCTCTCTTTCTACAATTAAGAACAGATTGAAGGAATTTAATTTGCGAGGCTGCGTTGCAAGATGCAAGCCAATGATTTCTGTAAAGAACAAAAAGCGCCGTCTGGACTTCGTCAGATGCAATGAAGATCATGACTCTTCATATTTGCCGAAAGTAGATTTTAGTGACGAATTTAAGTTCAATAGGCTAGGCAGTAATGGTAGGCAGTACGTCCGTCGAAGGAAGGATGAAGAATTTAATCCTACGTGCACAGTTCCGACGCTGCGAGATGGTGGAGGTTCAGTTTTGGTGTGGAGTGTTATGGTCCAGGGCCTATTATCGTTTGATTCGACCAAGTAAATTAATTGTTAACCGAGCATTTATTACCCAACTTTGGCCGAAATTTGAATGATAATCCCATTTTTATGTAGAATGATGCGCCCATTCTCACAGCTTGCAATATCAAGAGGTTCTTTGAAGATCATTATATCCCATGTTCGAATTGGCTTGCACAATCTCCAGACCTCAATCCCATCGAAAAAGTATAGCATTTCATCAAGCAACAGCTACACAATGATAAAATCTCAAATTTAGAACTTTGGACAAAAATTAAGAAGTGGAATGCCATTTCACCGGAGTATTACCACATCGTAATTCAAGAAATGTCCAATAGATTGCAAGCTGTCAAATCGCAGAAGGGCTAGGCGACTAAATATTAACAAGTTCATTGTGTTCCTGTTGTATTTGTGTTGGATTAATGTTCTAAATTTACATTTAAATAACATTTTTCTATTGTTCGGAGTGTCTTTTTGCCTTCTTGATATGAAGTTATTTTTTAAATTGACGTTACACAATGATACTTCAATAAAAAATCAAATATAAACAGGTAAAATTATAGGGGAATCAAAATCGAATCAAATGAGGTATAGATAGTTCAAACGTTTAAATTCAATTTAGTTTAAATTTATGGTTTCTGAAAAAAATGACAACGCGGATTTTCTTTTTGGTACAACTATATATATATATATATATATATATATATATATATATATATATATATATATGCATTCATCCCAACTTTCTCTCTCTCTCTCTATATATATATATATGTATATATATTTATCTATCTATCTATCTCACACTCTTTTACTTTCTCTCTCACTCTCACACGCTCTCTCACACACTCTCTCTCACACTCTCTCTCTCACACACTGTCCCTCTCTCTCTCACACACACATGCCCACTCTTTCTATTTCTCTCTCTATCTCTTACACACACTCGCTCTCTCGCTCTCGCTCACTGGCTCGTTCTTCTATCCTTCCAATTATTATTTCTCTTTCGTGTTTCTGTGCCCGTCTGTTCGTTTTACCAAACGGTTCCTTATTGCGGGGCACTGGTTTTCCCAAACATCGTGATGTTGCTATAACAAAAACCAAACAAAATTAATCTACCTAATTTACATTCGCATCTATTTATATATTCACAACTTGTCTTGAATCAACAACTATAAGAGATCAGAATAACAGTCCGCAAATAAATAACTAAATAAACTATTATCCTTTATTAATTAACTTACCGATATTTTCTTTTAGTGAAAAAACAGTTTACCGCAGTAATGCCGCCTTATGAAAAAAACATAAATTTTGTTTTTTGGGGGAGGTCCATTTAAAGAAACTGAACCACAGCAACGCGTGGCCGGGTACGACTAATATATATATATATATATATATATATATATATATATGTATATATATATATATATAGTCTTTGAAGTTTTAACATTTGAAACTATACAAAAAATTACTTTTTATCATTCGTTAAAAACCCATCTAGTCAGTAAGTCATTTAATCACCTGCAATCACTGCATCAACTCTCTCAATTTTCTATAATACCAATTTTTTTTATTTTTCAAGGGATCATCAGTTGTTTACCATGAAACACTGTTTCGGGGATTTAATTTATATATATATATATATATATATATATATATATATATATATATATATATATATATATATAACAATTTTGCAATATTCCAAATTCAACATTTTGTTTATCCTATTAATTTTTTTTTTTTCAAAATTAAAAAAAGAAAAACTTCCGTACATTTTTGCAATACTTTTTCGTTAACTATAAACAATCAATATGTGTATGTCAACGTTAGATATTCCTTTACGTGGATCTATTAGAAAATGCAGAAAGTTCTCAAAGAGAAAATGCATAACGATATAATATAGAAAATTCAGGAAGCAGCACGGAAAACTCTTGTCGGTCTGTATCTTGGGTACGTTCATCATGTTTTATGAGGAAAAGCTATAATGTTTATTTTACCGTATTGACATTTATTCTACAAGATTTCTATTTCGTTGCAAATTACAAAGAATTATATATAAATTCCCTATATATATATATATATATATATATATATATATATATATATATATATATGTGTATATATATGTGTGTGTGTGTGTGTGTGTGATAATATTTAAATTATATAAAAGAAAAAAATGAGCACTCGTTTTTTTGTATGTGCACGAAAGGCTTCTATCGCTGGGCTTCTCGACAAGGTTACTATTTTGGAGAACTTTCCGTATACCTGCTAGATTATAATATCTCAGATTCGAAAATGGGCGTTGTCTCCATCTTTATTTTGATCGACTTTTACAAAAAAATACTTGGTTCACTATCTTTGTTTGTCTTTCTCTTATAAATAAAGCAAAACTAATCAAAGTGAAGGCATACCGCCTGGCTTTCCGGCTGGAACGTCCAGAAAGGCAATTAGCTTTTATCAATATGAGGGAAACCCTTCGTATCAGACAATTGCTATTCATTTGTACACTGCCAGAGTTCCCCCTTTTTGGAGACTCTTTTTCCCCCAAACATCGTAGGGAAACAAATAAGCAAAACGGGCACAACGCGGGAAGCTTAACTGGCCTTCAGCCAGCTATAAAAGCAACGTTTATTTCTGCGCCTTCGTGATTCTTAACTTAAAACTCATTCACTTAACTATCCATTTCTGCAAGTCAACTTTTTGATTGACATCGCTGAATTAGAACGCTGTACACTCCCTGTCGCGTCGTACCGTATGGGTAAAATATCAGGTTTTCTTTCAATTTCTTTTCCGCCTTCGCGTCACGGGTTCGAGCCTGCCTGCCTACTACCACCTTTTTTTTCGGCTCAGCACACACCTCCAAACACCTGGGCAATGCCGGGCACCCCTGCTAGTAATATTTAAATTATATTATTTTATTTATATACTATACATGAAAACAAATTTATCAAAATGGGATTAAAATAGACTCAAGAGACCACACTTTGGAAAGACAATAAGGCTTTATACCCTATCGGATAAAGCTATATGGCTAATAAAGGACGAAATATGCATTAAACTTAACATCTTACTGCAGCTTCAAAGCATAAACATTTATTAGGGACTCGTGTCAGTTGATACTATTCACAGAAACTGCCGTACAGTGTTAATCAAAGTATACTTTATAATCACTTATATACATATAATCAAAGATGGCAGACTTGTAAAATAAAGGGTATGTAGTGGAGCAACACGTCTAGTATATCAAGATACAATTTGGGGGGCGAAATGCGTACATGTACTCGCATTGTATGCATTCGAAAGAGTCATCATGTCTTAGTTTGTAAAATTTTTGGTTTTGATTGTATTTCGCCGATGATATAACTGCATCGTCATCTTCTTCTTCATCTTCTTCCTATTTTCTTCTTCTTTTGCCCCCACCCCCACCCTTCCTTCATATCCTCTTTTTCTTCTTCAGTCTTTTGATTAGTGTTTATTCTGCTTGACCATTCGAGACGAGCCGGTTGCATCTATCTATCTGTTAGGAAGAGAGATGTAGAGGTACAAAGAGAGTTAAAGAGAGAGAGAGAGAGAGGGAGGGAGAAGATACATAAATGTAAATTTCCTTGAATGGCATAGTCATGTAAGTTAAACCAAAGTTGTCTAGTTGTGGATGGCTCTATACTTGTATACTTTTATAAAAGCCGGAAGTTGACAAATTGTCACTATGATTGCAAATTCACGACTGTTTTGTTTTGTTAGGCTTTAGGGGCGTAGGTGTCGCGGTTGCTTAATTTAAAAACCCTTTTCGTTTTTACATTCTAAACTCACTAAAGAACAAGTTGAAAAGTGTACATTCTTGGATCGCATTTCGTTTCTTACTCCAATCGTCAGTAAAGAATAAGTGAAGAGGATGACTATGACCGATAGAAAACCGACTTTAGCTCAAGTGCTTACTTTTATATGACTTAGATGAACTATGATTAATGTGGGGATGTAAATCCGGATCTTCTAAATTGGAGCAAATTTGGGAGGGTACAAAATAGCCGTAAAAGAGGTCAGTTGATTCTGCCGAACGTCAATAATACATCGCGCCCCCCTCCCCAACGATTTGAGAGCATGCAAACATTCTGGACATCAAGAATGATATGCGAGTCCTGGGTTATCAGAAGCATGGGAGGTGACGGTGATCCAGTTGCTAACGACACAAACTGATGACCTGGATGCCCCAACTTCGAATACAAGCTCATTCAAGAAAAATTACTTTGACTTAGGATGTTAGCAACCTTCATGTGATGCCTCCAGTAAGTATTCGATGTCTTTCTATAAATAATTCTGACTGGAAAAATATCTGTGAAACTACTGACAACAATGGATTCATACGATATGATGATTATGAGACTATCATATGGCGGAGAACTATGCTGGTAGGGCACCTGGAGAACCAACAGTGTAACGCTTTGACGATAATCCCATATGTCTACGTTATTAATATCATGGTGAAGACTGAAAGTCTGCGCCCCCTTTCAGGTCATTACTTGGTCATTACCATATCATTATGCTAATGCTGAAGCAATCATTGGGTAGTAGTCACCGAGGACGTGTTTTATTTTCTGTCTGTGATTTCCAAAAGGGCAGTTGCTTTTTTTGTTGGTCCCCACATGTAGAGTTTACTGGGAGTCCTGCTAGCCATGACTCTTGCTCAGTTCAAAGTCAGCCAGTCGTTCTTTGGGTAATATGTTCCATGTGGGAGATGTTCTCTGAGTTTTGGGTTGCTTTTATTACGCAGTAATTTCAATGATTACATCTCTTTGGTCATGAAACTGCTTCGCGATTTCAACTTGCCTCTTGGTTCTCAATGGCCAGATAGGAAATTTCTTCTGCTAGTTTACTATTTGCACGAGATGATTTGTTTGTAGTTGGGTTTGTTATGACGTGCCCTTGATTTTGTGGCATGCGTTATTTCGTTTTTTGAATCAGTTAATTTGTTGAAAGAAAAAAAGATTCACTTTCTGATGCCACTGTTTATCCTGGAGTTTCTTGAAACGAAACAGAGACTGATTATTTCGCAAAACCAACTACTCGTGGCAAGACAATAAATTAATTGCTAATTGAACACGATAGATTTGACGGAATTAGAATATGGGACACTTGATTCAAATATGCGCGAAGTATCCGTTGTATAAATCAGAGAAACACCACCATATATAAAGTTGCATTTTAGTTTATTTGTCTACGAACTCCTAGAGTTTAGGAGTGTGAGAAATTCTGCAGAAATAAGCAGGTTCTTCATTGGTCGGTTTGTCCGCCCACAATTTTGTTTGAACCATTTAGATTGCTTTTTATTTACTACTTGCCGAGGATGACACCAAACAGGTCACCAGATTCGATACAGACACGGCTTGAAATGGACGATCGACGTCTCACTAGAGGCCTGTAGCCTCAAATCACTGTCTCATTGAGACGGTTTAATGTCTGATGTGGGGCGAAATTTTATTATCATTTGCAAACACCAATGCTCTTATGTTGGGCTAATTATTATATTATCGCACGCTGTAGTGCTCTGTGAATCAATTGACTTTCATCATTACAATATAATGTCTGTCAGAGACGAAATTAAGGCCTACAGTTTGACCTGTCATTTGTCCGCTATTTGGGCAGTTATCTACAGTGGACTCCTCGAGGCTACCCGACTTGCAGTAACCATCTTGGAAGATATCACTAAACTCTTCAACCCGTGCAGCGTTCTTCGTCTGCGGATTTTGAACCCAGCTTTTATTGAAGATGAACTATTACCCCTTTGGAGTGTTAACAGCCCATTACGGCATCTAACTGAAGATGACGTATCTTTTGCAACTTGAATCTTTTTTCTTTAATAAAATTTACTCTGAAGTTTAAAAGGTTAGCCTGTTGTGATTCTGATTGTTTTTTCATTTTTGTTTTTTTCATTCTTCCAGAGGATTTCCCACAGGAGATAGACTCGCATAACCACACACACACACACACACACACACACACACACACACACACACACACATTAAAATAGCGGATGTCCGTTATAGGACTACGTCAATCTAATACGAACATTTATTTACGAGGGAGGTAAACGTACATTGTTGACGGTTAGGTATGTCATGTGGATAATTTTAGTTTCGTAAATTAATTTAAGAACTTTCATTGGGTTAATGGTTCTGATTAAATTTAAGACGCTTTATGTTATTAATGTTTTGTGAATAGCATCTATTACCGTTTGTAAATAACTTCCTGCTTTTAATTTGAGCCCAAATGCGAAATCAAAGAAATATGGCTGAAATCGGAAAAAATCAAATATGGCGCTGTTAAATAATGTCTTCTTGTGGGCTTTTAATTCAACAGTAAAATTTTTGGAAAGATGTCTATATTTACTATAATAAGCAAGAGTTTTATTTTTTATTCTGATGATATTTCAGAATTTTAAAATACATCCATTTCCTTTTAACAAGTTTTCCTTCGCCATATCTCAGGAAAAACATTTTACAACTGTTTTTTTTGTTGTTGTTCGAGGAACGCATGATGAGTTCTTTGGTGGATTTCTGTTATTCAATGAAGAACGTATAAAAGGTACTACATAAACCTATAAAGAAAAAGCTATGAGTGTGAAATAAAAATATCTTCTTGTATTAGAATAAAAAATAATTTATATATATATATATGCTCTGAAAGTAAAAATTCTTTTTCATTGAGCTTAATTAATTGTTATTATTTGAAAATCTCATAGAATATATATATATATATATATATATATATATATATATCAGTAGAGCGACGATTCTAACCTTTTCCCGATTATGATACAATTACCGATTCCGATTCGTTTTCAATTTATAAATATAAATTATTTTTCTTTTTATTGTGGGAGGTCGTTTTACTTCAAAATCTATGTAATATACACATATACTTCAGCAAACGTAAAAATACACTTGTTCGGGTGATTTTTTTTTCAGTTTTATTGGCAGTGTGAGACGATTAAATATTTATCATTTCATCATTATACAAGCAGAAGTATTAAAGAAAACCTAACAAATATAAGTAACAAATAATCGTTTTGGCATCAACAAATAATTACAAATATTCTGATATTGGATCCAAATGTTCCGATTTTTTTTCAATTCACGACCCCAATTTCGATTAATCGTTCAACCACTAATGGATATATATATATATATATATATATATATATATATGTATATATATATATGTATATATATATAATGTATATATATACACATATATATATGTATATGTATATGTATATTAATATATATATACATATATATATTACAACAGATAAATGCGAACATGAAAAGTAATATGGTTAAGCTTAAACATGGAAAAGTAAAAGAATTGTTGTTAACACTGGAAAAGAAAAAGATAAGATATTCTAATAAAAAAAAAACATAATAAATTTATAACTTAAAATATTGCAGCATCAATAATTGATTATATAATGTTATGAATTGAATTTTAAAAAATTAATATTGCAATATTATATTTTTTACTAGAATATCTTGCAATTTTCTTTTCCAAGTTTAACAACTAGTCCTTTACTTTTCCATATTTAAGTTTAATCATATTACTCTTTATGCTCGCATTTTTCTATTGTAATCTATGATTTTTCTAGGCTTGCAATAAATTCACTTGTCCTTCATTTAATATCAGTCTTATTTTTCTTTGCCCCTATAAACGTAACAAACACATATGTAATAACAATGTAGAGCACTCATCTACTTCAATAAAATCCTCTGAATTATCTCCCTTTTATTCTTTTCATTCTGTCTGTTTTACTTGTTACTTTTCTTTTCGCGACAGCAATGAATTAGTAGTAACACTAGTAGCTTAAGCGACGTGGTTGCTATGGAAACCAGTCATAATTATCGTTGCTTACCTTCTTACGTCTTTTTTACGATTTTGAACATCACCCAATTCATAATAAATTTTCTTTTACTGAACGAAAAGTGAATTTTTTTTTTTCAAAATATATCTGAGAAGATGATCTATAAACTGTAATAATTGTTTGAAATTCGGTCGAAAATTGAGTGAGCGGTGAAGCTTTACAGCAGTTCTAAATGATTAAAACTACCATTTATTCATATATTCAAACACAGTAGTGTTTGAATGATATATATATATATATATATATATATATATATATATATATATATATATATATATAAACACTGCTGATCAAAAATTTAAGACCACTTAAAAATCTTTAAAAAGAAATCTTTTTTTAAGGATAGATTTTAAAGCCTTCTGACTTAAAGTTACTAATACTACATTCTAAAAGGTTATGGAAACAAAAAGGTACATTCCAAAAATTATTTTGAAAAATTTGCATTTTTATTAAATTAGGCTTTTTACACATGATCAAAATTATAAGACCAAGCGTATAAATTGTGAGATTTATGGTAATTCTAATGTTTTTAGTTCAGTTAAAAATTAGCAATCACTGTGTAAAGGTGTTACCATGCCTAAAGCAAGAAAACTAACCGCAGTTGAGCACTCTCGAATTCCAGGATTCTATAAGCAAGGTTTGTCACAGCGAGCGATAGCAGCTAAGGTAAATCGCTGTAAAACTGTTATTTGCAACTTTCTAAAGAACACTGAGATTTATGGAAAAACAAAATCCGCCAAATTTCTCCTGAATGTAGCAGGAAAATCAGACGGGTTGTTATGAATAGCAAAGGACTTTCTCTTAGTCAAATTAAGCGGTTACAGATGCTAATTGCAGTCGTATAACCATCAGGCGACGCTTACAACAAAAAGGCATGGTAAATAAAAAGCATAAACAAATTCCTCGGTTGCTTCCACGTCACAAAGTGGACCGCTTAAGGTTTAGTGATGAATACTAAACCTGGGACGTCGAGAAGTGGAAGAAAGTCCTGTTTTCTTATGAGAAAAAAGTCAATTTAGATGGTCCTGATGGCTTCTAGCAATATTGGAATGACAAAAACATGCACTTGAAATTTTTTCTACACGTCATAGTTGTGGATGGTCCATAATGGTGTCTTTTCATTGCAGAGGGACGATGAAGCTCCAGGTGGTGCGATGTCGTCAGAGAGTAGCTTATTATGTTAGCATGCTACAAAAAGCGAAAAGGTGATGGAGGGTCATCGTTTATGTGGGGATGGCTGGTTATTCCAAGAAGATAATATACTGCAATCCACACTGCAAGACGGCCATTGATTTCTCTACAAAAATATGGAGTCCATGCTTACCGGACTTGAACCCAATTGAAAATGTTTGGCGATAGATGTCAAGAGAGGTTTATCGAAATGGCAAAGAATATTCAATAAAAAATAAACTTCGTGAAGCCATCTTCAGAAACTGGAGCAGGATCCCCCGCACCTTAATGGAAACCCTTATTTCTAGCATGCCCAAAGAATTTTTGAATAGTCATCAAAAGCAGTGGAGGTAGAACTCATTATTAAGTTCGATTGTTGAATGTTTTTATACACTTTTCATACACTTTTTGTACAATTTAATAGAACTTTTGTCTCTGGTCTTATAATTTTGATCATGTGTAAAAAGCCTAATTTAATAAAAATGTAAATTTGAAAAATAAATCTTTGAAATGTAGCTTTTTGTTTTCATAACCTTTAAGATTGTGGTATTGGTAACCATAAGTCGAAAGAGTTTAAAATCGATCCTTAAGAAAATTGTTTTATTTTTAAAGATTTTATAGTGGTCTTAAATTTTTGATTAGCAGCTTATATATATATATATATATATATATATATATATGTGTGTGTGTGTGTGTGTGTGTGTGTGTGTGTGTGTGTGTGTGTGTAAATCTTCAAAAAGAATTTGCAAGGATGACATATAGGTAAAATATTTTCGCTTGTTTTCTTTTCATTATTAGGAAAATAGTTTCCATAATGTTTCATTGTTAAAGTGTTCTTTATTCAACAAGTCTGACGAAAGGCTGTTCTTGTGAAAATTTTCAAAGGGCATAATGTTTGAATTTGGCCTAATATTCTTAAAACAATTGTAACTAACGTTGAAATACACTATTTGTTGCTATCAATCCATTCTTTGATTTCTTGGTTTTTGTTAAAACAATATATGAATAATTAATTAAGAAATATGATAATTTTGTAGCTTACGTTTTAAGTCATCTCTTTTTGGCTTAAAACTTATTGGTATATGAACGATTACTGAATTTTCAATTATATAAACCCAGTAAAATTCGGAATACTATAAATAAGACTAAATATATATATATATGTATATATACATACATATACACACATATATATATGTATATATATATATATATATATATATATATATATATATATATATATATATATATATATATATATTGTTATCCACTGGCGAATGTTTCATTTCTTAGCCTTTTGACTAAGAACAGAGTGTAATACTTGTTCTGATAACACACTTCATCGTTTTGTCTCCATTTGAAAGAAAAGCCTTTTTAGGCAGCCATTTTTTTCTATTAATCAAGAGTAGCCTTTGTGTTGCGTATTTACAATTAATTCGTGTACCTAGACGTAACCAGATTCGAAACAGAAACCCTAGTACTTGGAGTCCATTGCTCTGTCTACTGAGCAAATGAAACTGCTGTATAAATATATCACATATACGTTGCTCGAATCGTTTTTCGATATAAATAATAATTTCCTAACTAGAGAAAACTTTCATCATCAATCTAACAATTAAGAGGGGGGATCAATTAGCAAAGACGTCGGCCTCTCTCTATTAGATCCGAAACCTTTCCGGAACGCTAATCCCGCATTTTGACCCGCTCGTTACGCTGATAGACTTCAGATTAATTGATTGTTTACAAGTCAACCTCGTTGCCTTAATGAACTCATCATCATTTGCTTTCCACGAGTGCAACGGCAATTAGTATTATTATAACTCGCTTTCTCACATCAATGGTTGCGAGTAACATCTGCCGGGTTTACCTGGAATCTGAGTGATATAAAATATCTATCATTTCTTACTATCGAGTTCTATTGTGATTCACTTGGATTTCTTAAACTAATCATTAACGTGCAGCCATGCATTTCCAGGGTATTAGAATGGATCAGAGAAATCTTCGAGACACTCAAGTATTATTCGTTTCAGTCTGTTGTCACAGGGATACATCGCCGAAGCGTCTATGGTATCGGTTTAAAGGTTGCGGTTGTGAGTTCAATCTTGCAGAAAGACAGAAAAGTAATTAAATTAATAAAAATAAAAAATAAATCACAAAATGCATGACGACCGCAAAATAAAGAGTGAGTACTCGTGGACTCATTAAGACTTGAATTCCAAATTCCATGGCGTTTCCCAAGTGCGATACTCGAAGAATGACGACGTGTAAAACGACTGAAACCTTCCTTGCCTTTTAGCTGAAAACTAAGTGTAGTATCTGTTCTGATGCTGAATTTACTCTAATGTGTCCTTGGTCAATGAAAGAGAAAAATTTCTAGACTACAGATATTTTAATTTTTCTTCAACTCTAGAGTGCCTCTTTTTGAGGAGCTGAATCTTCATCAATTAAAATTTGTCTAATTTTGCCCTCGCAGAGAGAAAAATAAACAAAGTAGTCGAAAATAAAACATAACGATAGGAATAAGTCATTGCAAATACACCGATCAATATTGCTTTACTAGCTGTCGCGACCGTGCGTTTCCCGGGAGAATTTTACATTCATTTTTGTTAACCTTTACTAAATCATTACATTTGTTTTTATTTTCGTTTTTTTACCAAAATATTCTTATAATATTTTAAAGGTTAAATTTAATAATTGCAGTATCATTTGGTTATTAATTATGAATTAAACCAAATTGTTATAAATCTATAATTAATTTTAATCTCTATTTGTTATTGGTCGTTAATCTTTTTTAGGATATGCTGAGAATTTTAAGCTCGGAAATGCCTTTTCTTCGATAGTTTAAATGTTTCTGAATTCATTTCAACTTCTAAATGGTCACGAAGTACTTTATTCTTTATGTTTCAACTATTAACAAAATATTAAAATTGCTGAACTGTCTATAAAAAACAACAACATTCGTTGTTGCAATTTAATTTTCTAATTAAATATTATTTTAGATTGGATATTTACGAATTTTATTTAATACTATTGTATTATTGATCGATTTAAATCATGTAGAGACGAGAATTGTAGCTTTACTAACATCAGATAGACAAATTAACAAGTCTCTTTTCACTTGTCTCCCAGCGTGGATTTTTAATGTGAAAAAAGTTCTGCTCTCCCCAAATTTCCTTCAATCTAGAAAGATTTCCCCTCTACAAATCGTACGCAAAATAATAAAATGTAATTTTAGTGGTGGATTATGGTCGAACAACGCCGGAAGAAAATCAGATTCCCAAGACTAAAACTGGCCAAGAATTCCAGATATTCATCTGGAGATTACGTCAATGGCCAGACATAGAGATAATAGGAATTTGGTCAAGCAGAACTAAGAAGAGACACAGTGAGAACTATACAAGCTCTTGTGACCGAATTTCGCCCGCCACCCCTTCCTCCATATCATATCACTCTTACTTCTTTCCCTACTACTCTGTGCCACTTGTCACCGATGTGAGTTGAAAAGTAAATAAAGACATTTTTTTATAAAAAGGGTGAGCCGCTGTAAACATTTAGAAATTGTACAATTGACAAATTATACATATGTTTTTCTACAACTGGCTCATGATATAACATCAGAACAAGTAATGCATTTTGCTCGTAAAGTAGTCTATACCAATATCAATAAGCATTTTTACAAGTCAGTTAGGCTGTTAATTGATACAATGACGAAACCCAGTCTTTTTTTTGATTTTGATGACCTGTAGCTTGTGATGCTCAATGTGTTTACTGACTGACTGTTATTCAAGAGAAAATAGATATCTTTGAAAGTGTACATCTGGTACAATTATCGGCGCTCTTTTGTGGTAAAGGGGATAATAAATCAAAAAAACAAGTCCGACGTCAATCAAATCTTATTAGACAAATATTTACAGTATAGCTTGCAATTGAGTCTGCTTGGAAAGTCGAAAACAAACCCCAATGGAACTGATGATAAACCTAATACAATACAACCAGTGATCTTTCTCGCTGTATTTTTATATGTATTATTATGTATTCGTTTGTCTTACGTAATTTTACTCCTTTTTCAGTTTTGTCAGACTGAGTGAGAATTCGTTAATTGATATGATTTTTTTCTCGCAAACATCAGACGAGCGAGCCAGCTCAAAAGTTTTTCAAATATAAAATGATTTTATATAAAATGGTTGTTTTCTCTATTCTCCAAGCGTTAAGTTCCATCCTTTTCAAAATCAGCTCAACTAATTAATTCTCCGGAGAGAATTAATACAAAGGAATGTGACTAGTTGTGTCGTGCCAATAAAATAAAAGTTATTTCAGAGACATCCGCATGTTAAATTTGCTACTGAACTATAGAATAAGCTTAGGGTTCTCACTTGCTACTATCCCAACTGGCATTATTATAAATGCAAGGAGAAACTTAATATGACTATAACAATGTTAGTAGATGAGGACCGGTAATATTTCGGGATTTTCCTTTGCATGGCCTCATTTTCTATCAAAAGATATCGAAGAATCTAGTCCACGATTCTTTCTCCAACTTTACAACACGGCAAGAAAGAAGAAACGAAAAAAAGAAAGAAAACAACATACTGAGGATGGAGTATAGCTCCAAAATATATTTATGTTATAAATTTAAAACAAATAAAATATTTGTTTATTTTCCTAGTATTACGTTATGATTTGGCTTTCAATTGCACTTGGTGCGTATTTTATTTTATTCATTATAAATTCTTGTAAGTGAATACGCAAATTCATATCAAACAAGCTTGCTTGATGAGGAAGGTGGCTAGACATTCAACAAGACTAAAACAAGAACTATCTAAGGGCGGATGAGCACCAAGTGAAAACGGCCATCTAATAAAGTCCTCTCGGTATTGGTTATATACTTTCGCCAACCCGCAGGCCAAGCGTGGCGAGTATGGCAAACCACCAGGGCTATGACATGCAAGAATAAGAAACGTCGCTCAGTCCCCAGCAGTTCTCGAGCCACTGTTTCCGGTAGCAAGTGGCACAGCAACAGAACAGAGGGTGCTAAAATCTCTGGATTCGGACAGGCTGCCATTGGAAATTGAACATTGGAATGTACAACACAAGGTCACTGTCTACTGATGTTAGAGTCACCGAATAAGACGATTAATTACAAAAAATAAAATTTGATATAATAGGAGGGTTTTAAGCCAGACGCAAGGGGGAACGATGTCTCATCCTTAACAACAGTGGACTATAAAGGTGGGAACACCTCTTACAATAGAACCGGCTTTGTGGTCAATAAGAATATTGCAGAAGACCTCACAAACTGTAATGGTATTTCAGACAGAGTTGCACAGCTCACCATCAGGATGAACAAGGGATACCTCATCAACATCATCCAGGTTTACCCTTCAACAACAAGCCATAGTGATGAAGAGGTAGAGATGGTATATGAAGATGTTGATAAACTTTTTTTTACCAGCAAAGCCAGTCACACTTTCGAAATGGGGGATTTCAATTCCAAGGTTGGAAATACTACTGAGTCAAGTACTGGTCCATACGGTTCTGAAACAAGGAACGGAAGAGTTGAAACACTTGTTAACTTTACAGAACACTACCAACAAAAATCATGGACATATTATTCAAGAAAAAAACAAAGAGATGCTGGACTTGGATATCCCTAATGGCACCACAAAAAATGAAATTGACTTTTTCCTTACCAACAAGCACCACACTCTGACTTTTGTTTCGGCTATTAACAGGTTAAACACAGGGAGTGACCACCGAATGGTCAGAATGTCTCTTAGTATAGACACAAAGCTAGAGATGGCAAAGCGTATCAAGCGACACACGAAACCAAACACCCAGAGTATAGCAGACAAGTCATCACAGTTCCAGCTGCTACTATCTAACACATTTGAGGCGCTAGCAACATCAGAAGATCCAAACACTAGCTACAACAGAGTGATACCTCAGAGATCAGCCGGTCCGCACTAGAAACAGCTGGTCAATACAAACCACAAAAACCAGACAAACTGTCTACAGTTACAAAGCAACTGAGAGAGAAACGACAACAGATAAAAAGATGTGATACAAATGTACAGCACATCGAGTGCATTGAGATATGCAAGACCCTAAGACACAGAATGACACAAGAAATTTCAGACTTCACTGAACAACAATGCTACAAGCCCTTGAAGTAAACATCAAGTAAACATTAAATCCATAAAAAGATGGCACCGTCCCAGCAGAAAAAATAATCACCTATTTCAAAGAAGAAGATAGCACTCTCCTTCATGACCTACAGAGAATTGTTTCAAGGTGCGTTCTATGCTAACCTCTATGCCATCAGACAACCAGAACACACTCCAACTATTCATATACTAAGCACATCTGGAAGCATCCTCCAATCATCCTCCTATCGGAAGTGAGAAAAACTATTTAGCGACTGAAGTCAGGCAGGACTGCAAGGGAAGATGGAATTACTGCAGAAGTACTACAGAGCGTTGAGTTGTTTACTAGACTGTTAATAAGTTCCTCTTCAGTGTAAGTTCCAGATAGATGGCGGACTGCATCAGCGGTTCACAATTCATTATAAATGAAACACTGCAGATATTAAGAACTATCGGCCAATCAGCTTTATGTAATTGACATACAAGATGTTCTCTCAGGTCTTGCTAAGACTGTGTTAGGGACACTAGACAGTTATCAACCACAAGAACAAGCAATTTTCAGAGCAGGTTACTCCACCATCGACAATAATTAGGCTGTTAGTCAACTGCAAGCGAAAACCAATGAATACAAGATCCCACTGTGATTTGGTTTTGTGGATTACGAAAATCCACTGTTCACTGCATTGAGAACCAAGGAATTGAATCTACATATATCACCTTGCTGAAAGACCTGTACAATGGGACTACCTCTACTCTGAAGCTCCATGACAGCAACAAGATCAAGCTGGAGAAGGGAACAAGACTAGGTGACAACATCTCGACAAAATTCTTCACAGCCTGTCTCCAAGATGCGATAATCAGTCGGATTAAGTAAAAGGGTAGAGAACTCAACATCAATAGCAAACACCTGTAACATCACATCTTTGCTGATGACATGGTACTGATGACACACTCAGGAAATAAATGATATTCTAAACGGCATTCACTCTAAGAGCAAACCGGTTGGCTTAAACATGCATCTTAGGAAGACCAAAGTGATGTTGAACCAGCACGTTGCCAAATTGCTAATAATTGTTGATGGAAAGACCATTGAGGAAGATGAAAGCTACATCTACTTAGGAAAGAAAATAATGAAAGATGGATATCTCCTTCCGTGAGATAAATAGAAGTATAGCATTGGGATGGGCAGATTTTGGGAAAGTGGAGAATATCATGAGAAGCCGAAAAGTATGGCAACCAAAGGGAAGATCTTCAATGAATATATACTGCCTGTGATGATCTACGCTAGTGAAACATGGGCTGTGACGACTCGGCACTGACAGAGTGACATCTTGGCAGCATCACAAAGGGAGATAGAGAGGATAATGTGGGGCATCACTTTACAAGACAGTAAGACAAACATTTGGATCCGCCAACAAGAGTTATTGACATCAATACTGCCATCCAGACATCCAAACACAGATGAGCAGGGCACGTAGCTAGACAATATAACAACAGATAGTTCGTCAGGACAACGGAATGGACACCTCGTGAACATAAGAGGTCAATGAGAAAGCCAGAAATGAGGTGGAGGGACGACCTGATACAATACATGGGCCCGACCTAGCAGCGGATAGCTTGGAACAGAGATAGATAGCTAAGGTCTAGGGAGGGGTTCCTCATTGAGTTATAAAACCGTTATTGATTGATTGATTGATTGATTGACATTCAATAATTGCTTTAATTCGGACATTATTAACATTTTTATGAAGTTTCAGATTACAAAAGACATATTAAGAATGGTATTTATGTCCAAGATTTTACGCAACTTCGAAATCAACACAATTCACAAATATACAATCAACTAGCCACCTTATAATCTAAAACGATTGTGACCATCAACTCGCAAACCAGAATAAAAGCAAAGTACCAGTTGTTGGGGAAGGTGCCAAATATGATTAAATTGATTTTAAATACTCTTTAAATGCATTCAACAATTATTTTTATTTAGAAATCACTTCCAGTTACGATTCATTGTATTGTTCCTGAAGTTCACAAATTTGATAAGCGCTGATTCAGATCATACATTAGCCCGGCGAAACAGGTTGAAGCAAGCACCATCTATTTCTGTAATGTTTTCCTATTTATTGGCATATTTCTATTCCTTTTCCATTTCTTCAGTATAAAACTCTCTGCTGTCGTTTTTCTTCATCCACCTTGCAATGGATTCTGCGCTTAAAAGAAAGAAACGAAAATCATGCCGAATAGCCTTATAGAAGAAAAAACAAATACGAAACCCTCTCAACGCTACAAATTGAAGCCTTTACACAAAGAATTTCCAAAGACAGAACATTGACATTTGCTGGATCTAAATCGTTGTATTATTAGACAATTAGTCTTCCATACATCGTGATCACTGTCAAGCAATTTCACACGACGGCGGCCATTTTCAAATTGAAAGCATCCATAAAGAAAAAAGGCGCAGAGTAAATGTCTGCTTTACGTGTTGTTATCATGTGACACAAACAGTTTGTCAAAAAAGAGATATTTTCTCATTTTTAATTCCGAATCGCCAACTTTATTTATTTCAGCTTTTTTAAATTTTAAATATTGTTAGTTGACAATGTTTCATCCTCTGCATGCTTTCTCCTCCTCCTCTTCCTCCTTTTTCTTCTTCTTCTTCTTCTTCTTATTATTATTATTATTATTATTATTATTATTATTATTATTATTTACTCACTAGGAGTACTCACACAGATCATCATCAATGATTTCAGTTGGAGAACAGCTTGTGGTGTTCTCTGAAGCCTGAGTGACAACAAGTTTATCCAGATTTTCAGTACTCTCCACCTGTTGTTGTTGTTGTTATTATTATTATTATTATTATTATTATTATTATTATTATCATCATCAAAGATTACACACTGACAACAACCAGTGGTGTTGCCTGCAGTCCGGATGACAACAACTCTCCCAGATATTCAGAACTCTCCACATCTTCCAATAACCTTTGCAAACGACTTTGCCCCATTAGATTAGCCGATTGATGTTGATTTCCGTTGGCAAAGACCATTGATCCTCATTGGAATACAGACTGCAAAACGTTTCCTCAACTTCCCAGTCCTCTTTGCACTTATCCAGGTGAGGTCTGATTAGTTTTTTCTCTAGTCGATGTTTCAATCCTCCTTGACTCTTCTCGACTAATAAGGTATATTTCCAGTCGATGCAGACACCATTAATTATTGCTATTAATATTATTCTTTACTCACTAAGAGTTATCGCACATGCTATCGCCCGCGATCGTTCACTGACCTGTAGTGTTTCCTAGAGTTTGAATTACAACAGGTGTGTACAGCTTTTCAAATTCCCTTTTCGATTATCATTGCAATAACTTGGCATTATTGCAACATCAACTTACCATTGCTGTTCTGTGGGATTTTGGTATCAATAAGCTTTTTAAAGGTCTCCGTTCTCCACGCACTATTTCTGGTGGGATTTGGTTTAATCGCGTTATCCTTGATCTTTTGTATCTTCCGTGACTTCCTTTGGATTCATGTGGTATTGTACTTTCTTTTGATTTATATTCGAGAAATATGACTTTTTAGCGTTCGTAGCTTAAGTGAGTTTGTTTTCGCATTCACAGATATTCGTTCAGACTTCAACAGTTTTCGTCTGTTGTAAAAGTCTCAGTCTTTTATCATATTTTCAGGACTGTTCCTAGTGTTCATGTGATTCTTGGTTTTATATGTACTTTTTTCAGGTTATATATCAAAGAAAGTAGGAAGCTATTCTTGGCTTTACTTTCGGCGGCCTCGTAAATCTCATTCCATATTTTGCACGAGTTCTCATAATCGATAAGCAAAGATTCTGATAAAAGGGGAAGAGTTGCAATTTTCCTGGTCGATATGACTAGTTATTGACCTGGGACTAGTATTTCATCTCCTTATATCAAGTTTATATATAATTATTATATATAATTCTGTCTGCTTCCCTCCAGACTACAACTTGGATGTCTTCAAGTCCAATGTTAACAAATTCCTAATGAACCGCCCCCTTAAGTAAACACTTCAGCAAATCTCCTCACTAACGTTATGTACTTGTAATAACCCTTATCCCTGAGTGGCTTCCGGGCCTTGATAAGTGGTGACCACTGTGTAAAAAAAAGTGATTTCATGCTTTATCTGGAGCGATTTCTGTTAAAACAATATCACTTTCAGGTCTCTGGTATATTCCGTGTATGGGTATCGTTCTTCTGTCTCATTGATCTTCAACATGTGACTCTACGATCTGGCAGTTGTGCTCTTTATTGGCTATTATATTATCCGGTCTCCTTGCTTGGATAGGTAAATCTATTTTTATATTTTCATGTTCAGATGATTTTATTATTTTCATCTTCCAGTATTCTCTCTGATGTGTATACCATTTTTATTCGAGGTATAACACATTTTTAACAGGGGAAATTTAGCATGATCACAGGATACACACCTCAACGTCTCGTGAAAGAAAATGGGCGCAACAAATGAGTAACTGTATGTGATACAAACCACAAGCCTACCTACTCGACAACAAACCTCGGCTCCAATTCGGTTTTCACGGATTTCTTTCTTCTAAATCATCTCTTCTAATCGTGTCGTCGTCTCTCATGTTGGCGGCTGTCGAGGGAAACGAAGTGCTGCAATATTTTTGAAGTATAATGGTGCATGATCCCGCACAGTCGGGAGATTCTATTTATAAACGATGCTGCTAGGAACTGACAAATCAAATTAATTCACGTTCTGCTACCAACCAATCAGAAACCATAATTGCTCCATAAAAAAATAAACCTTTACTGTAGCAACTTCATATATGTTTCCATCGTGGCAACACAGGAAGAATCTTTTGCTCTGTGGCTTCCAACTCAAGAACTGTCTATAGAGAACCAGTCATCTCCAGGGCTTGTGTAGAACAACTAACCATCGGAAACTGTTCTGTCTACTGAGAACCACTCACCTCCAGGACTTGTATAGAACATCTAACCATCGGAAACTGTTCTGAATCTAAACATGATTAAAACTCTAGACGCAGTGATTCACAAATAAAAAAAATAAAAGCGAACACAAACACAAACACCGACAAATTTTGCAGTTACTCTTTAGGTTAGTGTGTGACACCATCGATCCTCTAAATACCAAGGTTCCTCTTTACATGATCTTATTATATAAGCATTTGCGACCACCTGAAACGCTTCTTTTGTGATGGTATTGTCACTGAAGCTAAACTCCATGGGCGTTTTATTCGGCCATTGTTATTTCACTTGATTAGCATGACTATGATTACATCTGTGTAATGTTTTGCCGTAAATGACCTTTCAAGCACCATACCTTTAACAAGTTTGTTCTTGCCTCACTCAGATACCTGTATGTTTCATATAGTTTTATTGAAATTATATTTTGATACATTTGATAATTATTTTATTGTTCTTTTAGGTGCTTGCTTTTGTCAAAATGAATTCTCAGTTTAGGGCCTAGATATCGCACATCTGTTCTTAGCATCCAGCAACATCAGGAGTTTTATTATGGACAAAATTATTGCATGAATATAACAAATTATGAACATATGACAATGTAAATTATATATATATATATATATATATATATATATATATACTAGCAAAAGTACCCGTCGTTGACTGGGTTCAAAAACAGCCTACAGAAAATGGACTCTGATTTATGAAAGTATGATAGGTTATGAAAAGGAAGGGTTGTAAAGAGATAGCTTCGAATTTGAGGGGATTAAAACCAAAGCAAAATATGATGAAAGTAAAAATAAAATAGATAAACCCCATAATTTATTATACCATACCTGTTCACACTGAAACACTTATCACAATATTCTGTGGATCTATATTAAAAAAACCTTGTTAAACTTTGTGACATATTTCTATTATATGGCGGCCAGGCGCGAACGAACACTCCAGAATTTTATTATACCATATTTCTTCAAACTGAAACATAATTATCAAAGTATACTTACGCAGATAGATATGAAAAGTCTTTATTAAAGTGTGTGCCTATTTTCATTCTTTGGAGGTCAGGCGCGAACGCAGACCAAACAATTTTATTATATCATCCCTATTTAAGCTAAAACGTACTTATGAAAGTACCCTTATGTATATCTATATCTAAAACACTTGTAAACGTTTTTTTTTTAAGTTTTAAATTTTTTATTTCCATACTTTGTGGACCAGGCGCGAACACAGATCCCACAATTTTAATGAACCACCGTTCTGCCAGATCAAACATACCCATTCCTGTGTTTCGATACATCTTCTATCATTATATGTAATCAGTGTTTTAAAATAGTCAACCATATAGGAGCCTATTTGTGATCAGACACACACACACATTCAGCTTTATATTATATATATATATATACATATATATATATATATATATATATATATAGTGCAAAATATTGATAAAGAGCAGACGTAAGTATACACATATATAATTAATTAAACTTTAATTACCAATTAATTATTTTATCGAATACTAGTCGAGCGTTTACTTAATCTGTCTCTTCTGAACAGAAGATCAATAGATCAATTGAGAACAAGTGTGGCTTTTCGTATTTTAAATTTCAATTTTAGAATTAAAACATATTTAAAAAATATTAAACAATCAGGCGAATGATGATGCTTGATGTCAGGAAACAACTGAATCATTGTCGCAAAATGTAATTGTTTGGCGTGAACTTTAAACGCTAAAATATGAAATAAAATATTACAACTGAAGCCAAGCAATTATCCCCATTGGCAGCGATCCAACGAATAGTCTCTTTGTAACATGAATGAGTTCGGCGGAAGAATATAAACTGCGCATACGTATAAAATAGTTCGTTTGTGTGTAATAAAGAAGTATTAGGAAAAAGTTCTATTTAAAATAAATAAATAATAAATGAATGAATTAATAATTCATAAATTAAAATATTAATTAATTAATTAATTATTATTATTATTATTATTATTATTATTAATAATAATAATAATAATAATAATAATAATAATAATAATAATAATAATAATAATAATAATAATAATGATAATGCGCAATTTTTGGAATGAGAGGGAATTTTTTAAAAAAACACGATAAAATACATAAATAAATAAAGGAAACTTAAGGAACATAAGAATAGACTGATAAAGAAATGTGTAAATAGAGAAAGATATTGCAAAAATACCAGGAGAGTAAAAGAAAAGAAATAAGAAACTATAGGAAAAGATAGAGGAAAAAGAAGATAGATAGATAGATAGATAGATAGATAGATAGATAGATAGATAGATAGATATACATATAGATAGATAGATATACATATAGATAGATAGATAAACAGAGACATACATACATACAAACATACATATATCCATGCAAACATACATGCATACATACATACATACAGACACACATACATATATACATAGACACAAACTATTGTCTTTAGAAAATACAATAAATTTCAGTAGATCTTCTTGTGAACGAGTGTAGCATCCTTCCTCCTGTCTCCTAAAGAAACTTTCGTCCCTGACAACAGACCGTTAGGAGCGAATATCGATCCGCAGAATCGGATATAACGTATCAGGAAGTGGCGGCGGTGGCGGTGGTGGTGTTGAATACCGTTTGCTCGATGTTTCCCGCCACCGGTGAAAGCTTCAAATTTCACGAGGCAAATCCATCAAATTTTTCCTCCCACTTTTTCCCAGAATCGTGTGACAGTCTTGTTAAGTCGATCGGTGACGGCGGAAAATACTTGATATTTTCAATTCAAGTGGATCCAGCCATCTGGCGGCAATAATTACAATTGATGACAGAGCATCTCTGAACTTACAAGTGTCGCACGTGATGATTTGGATGATTTATAAAGGAATAGATATGCATACGCAGACTCATTTATACACACACACACACACACACATCTATATATATAAAGAGATAGATAAATAGATAGACATAAAAAAGGCTTCCTTCAGTCTTGTCAGATTATTTAAGGGTGCATGCGCGTGAAATTTTTTGGTAAAAGTTACGCAATCACCAACCACACCTTTCCTAAGTCGACATTGTTGAATACCATTGGCAAGTGGAGATTCATGACGACTGGAAACAAATGCCGAGATGAGCGGCAAGCACATACAGCGCTTAGAATTTCCAAATAATCTCCCATCTGGTACTAGCCAGGCTAAACGTTGCTTGACTTCGGTGATCTAACGGGAACCGGTGTGTCAATGTGATTATGCCGTATATAATATATATATTCACATGATGGCAGCAAATTCGCTTTCAAACATTGCCATCACTCGATATAAAAGTGTATCTAATTTATATCGAGCAATGTCTGCGCATGAGGATTGTTATAGTGGGGAAAGACTTTGCACCGAGACAATCCCACTCTCTAAACAACTGCCACATTGATCCAAAAAGAAGAGCAAGTCAACATCATTGGATGCAGTAGTCATCGCAGGTTTTATATTAGAGTTTTCCTTCTCCTAGGGAGGTTGCCTTCACTACGGCTTACAGAGCCCTTTCCACCCACCATGCTATTTGATTCATGACTGGAACTTATGTTGCTGGGCACCAAAGCATATTCCACACGCCGCTGGGTCATATATGCCGCAGCTTACTCTGGAGGTTTCTGTCAGGGTTACCTCACCCTTAGCTTTTGGTTTAATAACCTTGGCCCACAAGGCAGTGAAGGTCCAGTTATACGGCGCAGGACACTCGCCGTTCATCAGAGCCCCGCCAGCGTAGCACTGGTCACGACGTGCACGTCGGGTTGATTTGTCTGGGAGAAGCACAGAAAGACGCTAAGACATCTGTATGCTTTTAACACACGTCCACACTAGACCATGACAACTACATACATACATACATACATACATACATACATACATACGGACGTTTCATCTTTTAAAGACTCATCGGTGTGATTTTATCAAATCAACCACAAGGTTCGAACACCAGACCTTCAGTAAAGACTGATATAAAAGCTCATAGTTATTGATGACATAAACAAACAGCCATGTTTTTTTTTATTTCATATTCTCGCGCGTGATGATTTCATAGTCTCGCGCGTGATGCTTTCATAGTCTCGCGCGTGATGCTTTCATAGTCTCGCGCGTGATGATTTAAACGATTTATAAATAAATCAATATTCATAGGAAGACTCATACACAACAGAACTTGGAAACGAACTTTGTCTATTTATGAACGCTAAGACTTCTCCACAAACTTTAGTCTTTCAAAGTATATTTTACATTTCTATAAAACTGTTGATATAAATATGTTACGTATTCGCTGTGGCCAGTTGTACAAAATGCGGTTGTTAAGTCTATATAATTGTTAGCATCTAATTTAGTCACTGGTACATGAGATATACATACTAAAAGCAAACTAAAACCACAACGCGGCTGATTTATAAAAATATATTGCTTTAATTTCACTCACATAAATCAGCTTTTGATTATAATTACTGGCGTTTTGACGTTTCTGAAAGACGCGTGGGATGGTGTGGGTTAAGACGGTTGTCAGATGGTGAAGAAAATCGTCACACAGCCTGTCTCTCTGACCAACTGTGTGACGATTTTATTCGTAAAAAAAAAACATTCTTTTCCCATTGAAATTAGTAATTTTTCTTTTGTCTGTTGTTTTAATCCTATATCCTCTCATATATTTCTGGGTCAAATCATGCATCCCGTAAAATAATGGTGGAAAATCCCGCATTCTTCACATCAAATCCATTTGCATGTGTGCAACATATCGAATGTGTTTTTTCCCGGGGGTGTCTGCCAATATCTAACAAATATATTTTATCCGTTAATTCCTATTTTCTCAGTTCCATCCCTAAATCCTATTGTTAAGTTAGCACTTGCTAACTAGTGATCCATTCATAATTTTATTCATCTCTTAATTCGTTAATTTAGTTACATATTTATTAATTGCTAACGCCGTTCCATGCACTTTTGAAAACATTCAGCAAAATACACTACTATTTGGGGTTGAGCATATCGGGAAGTGATATACAAACTACCATTAGCGTATTAAGCGACGCTTTTTATGTATAACAAATCGAGCGGAGGCATTTGGATGATGTCAAAACATCATTCATTACACACACAGCATCAGCCGTATAACGCAATGGCGAGAGGCCTCGACTGTCATTTGGGCAGTTGACTGTCTAGCTGCACTGATGAACTGTGAAACAGCGAAATAGTACTATATGTGGATGACTATATGTATGTGTGTGTTTTTGAGGGCGTGTGTGCGTGTTTATGTGAAAATATGCTTAGTCAATTATACTTCATCTTTTATTTATACCAATCCTTTAATTTATGAAGCTCTATCTAACTACAGAGCGTATGCAAATAACAGACAAACGATTATCTTCTAAATTTCAAGATGCTGTCTATCTTCCCGTTTATTTTTAAGTTTGTGTAAGTGTTCAATTCAATTTTAATTTGGAATTTAAAAAATGGCGTAACTAAAAGAAAACGCAATTGCAATTTCACTTCCGATTTTCGGATTTCGTAATCATGCCCATATTCTTTTATTTTCTTTTTATATTGATGAGCCCGCGTTTTTCTAATAAGTTAAAGGCGGAATACATTCAAATCTATTTCTGTATATATTCTTCCAAAATCTTTCTCTCCCTCTTTCTTTTTCTCTCTCGCTCGCTTTTTACATTTCTTTTTCTGCCGAAATAAAAAAAATATTCTTGACAACTCTCCTTCTCTACCACTCTCTCTCTCTCTCTCTCTCTCTCTCTCACTCTCTCACTCTTCTCTCACTCTGATTATTATTTCTCTTGCGTTGGTTCGTTTGGCCATAAACAGTAGTAAGAAGAACTCAACATTAAGACTAACCATCCAGGAAAGGCAAGCAATTCTCATTCTCTTTATCTATCTTAAATGATAATGATGTGTAGCTAGAACTGAGATTATCGAAAAAGATGATTTTCTTCACTTAGAAGCAAAGGCTGAAAAAGTGTCATCGACGTATATAAAAAAAATATTGAGGGCTTCAATATATTACTAATCAGTATTGACTCATATAAACCCGCTAAAATATCCGTTAATGCAGGACCCGAGGGATTCTCATCTTAACCCCGTCCATCCGACTGTATATAACGTTATCAAAATTGAATTCTACTGGGTTAGTAGAGATCAACATGCATGCAACAAATATATTACTGGGAAGAGGTGGAGGAGTTGGATTGCCATTATAAAGTGAATCGGCACAAATACCAATGGTCTCCTGTAGCGGGACGATTAACTCCTGATGAGTTTTTTGGCGAAGATAACATCTTTATTGCTCTAGAGTTAGAACCCACTCCCCTCAACCCACAAACTCTAACCCCTAACACCAACACGAAAATGAATAAAGTCACCGATAAATAAGTAAATAAACAGATACGAGAATGAATGAACAAATTCGCACCCAATTCAACCCTGTTCTTCACACTCATGATATTAAAAAAGCCTTCTTTTGCTGAGGATAGATTTTCGCTCTTCATTTAGAATTCCGTTTTCGAAAATAAGGATTGTTGCCTGATGAGGTCTCTAGTTAGTAAATACTAGTAGACCGAAACATGCTCATGACTACAACGAACTACTGCTTATGTAAAGACAAATATATATATATATATATATATATATATATATATATATATATAATATATAATATATAATATTCTTTTCTTCGAAATCTAGATTTAACTATATTTGCCCTTTTATGTTTTGATGTCTCAAAAAAAGTAGATTTCTGCGTTTTGCATATTAAGTATTTATATCAATAATAATCTCACGGATGATTCTGCGCTACGAAAGAGGTGCTTTAAAAACATTTCAACATGCTTAAAAATAAACGGTAAGATGGACAAAATCTTGAGATTTGAATATAGACTATTGTCTATATTCTATTATATATATATATATATATATATATATATATATATATATATATATATCAGAGCAAACAGTTAATAAAACATGTTAAAACACTTTTACAAAGAGTGAATACCATATGTAATCTGAAAACAAACACTTGATAAGTGGATAGTCCTTAATTTGTGGAGGTTCGAAGAAATACTTTCCTTTTCATCAGAGGGTAGGAATTAGCAAAATGCGGGATCGGATTTTGCATACAAAAGAATTTGATGAAACTGCAAATAAGTAAAATATTTTATTTGATAACAAAAAGTGAAGCAGGGGGAATATGGTGAAGAAAAAGGTGATTACACGTGAATGGATAGTCTGGTGAAAGGTAAATAATCCAATGACGGTAAAATCCAAAAATATAACTCCAAGAAAGTGAATTGAATTTCCATTTGCACAAGTAAAATCCAAGGAAATCACGTAATTGGAAGATGGTCCAAAATAATCCAAAAGGACGAAATCCATGGAATAATTCATAAATATGTATAAGGAAAAGTGGAAAAATTCCAATATTATTAATAAAAGAAAAATAAGATATGCTTTTCACACGGCTGCCGATACATAATGTAAATTATATATATATATATATATATATATATATATATATATATATATGATTATTAAAATATATACGTTTATATATACGTTTGATTATAAAAATATATACTTTTAATTTAAATGTTAATATTTGTTCCACAATTAATAAAGCTCAATAAAAAACGAGTTTACACATTCGGAGCATATCATCGCTAGTAAACATTTCGAATCACAAAATGTATTCATTTTACATTCATAGTATTTTATTGTTAATATGCTGTGTCTTACACGTGTTTCATTAAAATGTAGAAATTCACTAAACAACTACTCGGGAAAAAACCTTTTTAGATGAAAAAACAAAAGCAACTGGAGATTTATTTTTTTAAATCTATAACTGCTTTTTTGGGGGAGGAACATAAATCTGTTTTATAAAATGTTTGATTAAATTTTACCGTTCAACTAAAAACGTGTAAAACAAAACATATCTCCATATATAATATTGTAATTGCAGAAATTCCCCTGTCGACCAGTATGTCGAAGTTATTAGCTACTATCTTATGTAATTTTAGAACGGCATTTTACATACATTTAGTCGTTATAATTAAATCCTACATTTCATCCTAGGAGCAACACCATCACAATCGCAGCATCTTTAGGGGAAGTAGTTCCTATTTTCCTCTTAATAGCAATTCCTCTTACCGCCCCCCAGCGAAGACCGGGAGAAAATATACACATTCTACATATATTGTGCTTGCGCCCTTCGTAATTGGATCATAAACTTATAGACATAATGGAATCTTTACATTTTCCGATTAAAAAAAATAAATACTCCCTTCTCAAATTCCGCCCATTTTCATTTGCTGAGAGCTGAAAATTCGATTATTTCGGAATCTACCTCTCAATACATAAACGACCGCCCAAGAACTTTTCAAATATGGCAACACTCTCTACAAGAGGCAATCGTTTTAAAATAAAATAACTCGAATGCAAACATAATAGCCATTAATAAACAAAAAGTTCAATAATCATAACCTTACACTTATTTATGCACACATAAGCAACACGCCACTATTCTCCCCCCCCCCAAAAAAAAAAACAATTCCTGAAAAAAATATGTTCGGTTTATTTTTCGATGTTGAAGCGGCTTAGCGAATTTTACACGATGCTATATTTTCGTTTTTTTTTTTTTTACTTTGTTTTATAACGGGGCTTTTTTTTTAAATCTTTTCTTTACTTTTTTACATTTGCTTTTAATTTGGGCGATTTAAATTACTTCCATATTTTCCTACGATTAGCTATATTTCAATCATGTTATTTATCTTGTCCGTATAGTTTTCGACTATAAGAGAGATAGAGGGAGTGGACGAGAGAGAGATTTGGGAAGTGTATATATATATATATATATATATATATAGAGAGAGAGAGAGAGAGAGAGTGAGCAAGAGAGAAAGAGCGATTTGGGAAGAATATATACAGAGAGAGAGACAGAGAGGAAATAAAAACTGGTGTAGATATTGTTCGCCGTGAAATGTATTATTTTCGTCACAAAAAGAAATGTAAAAAGCGAGCGAAATAGCGAAATAGAGAGTGGGACAAAGATAGAGTAGATTTTCGCGTTTTTCATCTTAATTCATAAGCATACATAAAACTTGCTTCTGAATTCGCTGTAACGTATTTGACAATTCTCAACCACTTGAGAGAAAAGACAAAAACATTGAGAAAGGGGTTCCTCACGAATTTAACAACAACCAAAAAAACACGCCATAACGAAGTGTCATATTCTCTTTTTTTTACGCAACGAGAGCGACCTGTTTCTCGACCGGGTTGTGATGTGTAATGAAAAGTGGGTTCTTTATGACGCTCAGCTCAGTGGTTAGACGCCAACGAATCTCCACGACACTTCTCGAAGCCAGAATTACCCCAAAAGAAGATCATGCTGACTGTTTGGGGGTCTGCGACCAGTTTCATAAGTTACAGTTTTTTTTAATGCAGGCTAAATCATTACGGCGGAGAAATACTGTCAACAAATGGATGAAATGCATCAGAAACTTCAACAACAACTCCCAACATTAGTCAACAGAAAAGGTGAATTCTCCTCTACAACAATGCCCGAGCGCACGTTGCTAAATCAACCCTGCAGAAGTTGAACAAATTGGGTTACGAAACTTTTCCTCACCCGTCATACTCTCCAGATTTCTCACCCACCAACTTTTACTTTTTCAAACATCTCGACAACTTTCTGCGTGAGAAATGCTTTAAAACTCGCAAGAACTTGTTTGTCAACCTGATAATATGAGTACAATTCAATTTTAAAAAATTACTCAGCAAAACATATTTTATATACTGCTAGGTCTGGTGCAAATTAATGCAGGCCCTCCCACCTAACTAGAAAATTTTTCACATCTTCCGGTATCCTATATCTCTACAAAGCCGCCATTCCCGTTTGTATTGAACCTTGTTGGCTTATCCGGGCTTATGTTAATAATTGGTGCACCAGTCCGGATGTGGCAAGAATAAAGATGTTTGTCATATTTGAATAGTGTGCAAAATATGTTTCTGACAACATAGGTTTACCAAGTCACAGCCCCCCCACTTTAATCCGGAATGCTGCGTCGTTCTGCTTGTTATACAGGTACTTCTACAGAAATACCACTAACAAACCTGATTCGCACCAAAATCCAATCGTTTCACTGTAGAGGGCACAAAAAAACCTTACAATCAAATAGCTCCCTTCCTCGAACAGCTTACTATTGGAATTATCGCCCCGATTCTTGTTTTCGCAACTCTACAAACACGCAGAAATTTAGATGTAATGTGAACGAACAAAAACTCCCTACTTAGGATACTCCTATAATCTGTCCCATGATCACAGTGCCAACGTGTCTTGTTTTCATGTTTGTTTGTTTTATTTGGAGGTCACCGCTTATTAAAACCCGGGGTTCACTCGAGGATAAAGGTAGATGAGTGCTATATAGACCGTGAGACGATACCATGACGACTAGTAATGATGGAACTTGAGTAGGGCTTAATTATATAAAGGACATTTCAAAAATAACTTATTTACATTAGACTTAAAAACAACTATGTTATAGTCAGATAGGAAGCAGTACAGCAGAATTGTGTTCTACAGATGAACAGTTTTAGAAAAATAGCTCTGTTCATAAAATTTTCGTCAAATTTGAGATAAAGGATGAAGGAAATTGTTTGCAGTTGTTGTAGTTAGACGAATATTAGTTAAAAAAATTACAGTGGGAAGATAGGTTTAAGCTCCGTCGAGCACTTTCCATGAAAGTAAGATCAGAGTAGTCCTAGACTCGCAACGCCTCTTCTGTGGAAAAAAGGAAGTAAAGAGGTGAAACGGTCATTTCCCACTAGATTTCGAAGACAGTTTGAAATTTGTCAAGGCAGGAAAGGGTACTCTTATGAACTCCTCTGCAGATGTTGCCATAGTACTCCATCTTAGGGTGTATTTGGCCTTTTTTAAACAAACAAAATTGAAAGAAAAAATAGACAAATCCAAAACATTATTGACCAAGAAATATGTCGGCTGATCAATCAACGAAAAGCAAAAAAAGGTTTGATTTTGACGTGGTTGGCGTTTGGTTCTTGTTTACCTTGAATGATCCGAAAAAAGAACAAATAAATGAATTTTCTTCGAAGCTGAATCATTTCACACCAAAATGTCTGCCACTTTCCATATTGTTTGCAAATTTCAACCAATTGAACCTCAGACAGAGGAAAATGAATCTTGAAAAAAAAAAGTCATTTTCTGAAAAAAAAAGTCCCCAAAATAACGCATTATCATTGTACAAAGGACATATGATTAGAAGAAGGAATAGAAGTGAGAGAAAAAAAAGAAACGATAGAAAAAATAGAGGAAGAAGAAATAGAAATTGAAAAATGAATAAACAGAAGCAGAAAAGAAAGGAGAATAAAAAAGAAAAAGGGGAAATGAACGGAGGGGTAGGAGAAAGAAAGGCAGAGGAGGAGGAACAAGAGGAGCATGAAGATGTGTTTTTTTTTCTTTTTGTCTATCTTGAGAGATGATAGATTCCCTCTGAGAGGCCGCGAGAGGAATAAGAATTTCATATATAGGCAAGGGAAGCGCAATCCCCAGGTTCTGGATTTTATTAGAATTGTAAATTTAAAAGCAATTGCATTCTATTCATTTGCGGACTGTTATCCTCATCTTCCTAGTTGCTGTTTCACCTAGTTTTGGCCAACTTATCCTCTGGCCTTCTTCAGGTGATTAATCGCGACCAGATAGAAATGCTGACATTACTGCGAGGAATGCATCCCTAGTAATTTCTGCTTTCCATAGTTGTTGTCGTATCACCACGTTTTGACCAACATAATTTCTGACTTGCTTTGGGTAGAATTAAAACCGCTTTCTTCAGACATTTTTCACCTGGAACTGTACAGATTTAACGCTTCTATCCACTGCGCAATGGGCCCCGAAGGGCGATAAAAGTTGGGAGTTTTTATCTTATAAATCCACTCTTTTTGTTCTTATCTGGTCTTTGATTGTCAGGTTCGTACCGAATGGTCCAAATAAGTAAATACACAATTACTCATCTTAAAGGATTCCAATAAAAATAATATAAAATACTTTCTATTTATAAAATGAATGTTTTAAATTTTTGTTCAAATTATAACAGATCAGTAATGCATACCTTTTCAATTGTTTAAACGGATGAAAATCGCTGACTAATTTACGATATCGCCACGTTTGTAGTCATTTTTATGCTCCAACATTGCTTGACAGAATGCATAAATTATACCTAAACAATGTTAACTTCTTAAAGTGAGTTTTTAAAAGTTCAGCACTGTCTGGGAAATAAAAAGACGGTCGGCTGGCCTTGAGCAAGATCGCAATTTCCAGTCGCTCGATCACTTTAGATCGTCTTAATAATGTTACACCTCTATTTCGCTTTATAAATGTTGAATTTCTCATAATTGTTGCGACGTTGACGGTGGCCTAGGGGTAACGCTCTTTGTTAAAGCAGCCAAAGGTGGCATCGTGGTTGTGTTCGAATCCGTTGATGAGAGGCAATCGTCACTTCCTGCATTGATGATTACCAAAGTATAGAAACACTAGTGTCTGTGGTTTAAAAAAGATTTATAATTATATATATATATATATATATATATATATATATTATATATATATATATATATATATATATATATATATATATATATATGTATGTATATGACTACTTAATTTTATCATATAAACTTGCCCGGGTGTTTGAAGGTGTGTGTGTTGAGGCAAAAAATAGTGGTAGTAGGAAAAACCTGTTGCCTTTGCTATTACGACCACCGCCAAACCGGAAGTGGCGTATGTTTAAATTAAGACTAGAAAATCGAACAGAGGGGATGACTTTAAAAAGTATTGGCGAAAAAACTGACCCCATCTGTAGAAAAGTGGCCAGTTGAAGGTTAACATATGAATATTTTTAGCCAATATTTCGATATTTGTCGTCTGAAAGGTCGAATTTCAAAAGGATACTGATCTTGGTAAAATCCGTCGCCTCTGTCGAAAGTTTTAAGCAGATATGCAAACATACATACATACATACATACATACATACATACATACATACATACATACATTTATATATTGGTAACTAAAAATTTTCGACCCAAACCGATTAAAAAGCTTGCCCTATTTCTGGATACCCTTTATGTAAAATTTCAAATGTTTAGATCAGAAATCATCTGAATAATTTAGTAGAGACCGCAGAGGTCAATTTTTTAAAAACTTTGGCCACGATTATGACCCCTTAACATTTACTGTTTTGCGCTCAAATCAAGTTATTAGGTTAGATCCATGTCCAAGGAACCTATATCTAAAATTTCAAGTGTTTACACCCAAAATTGGCGGAAGCGTCTGGTAGAGTTCTCAAAAGTCAAATCGTTGAACTTTGATCCCTTAACAGCCAAATTTCTGGCCGAAAACAGATTACAAAGATTTTGCCAAATCTCAGTACCCTGTATATCAAATTTCGAGTCTGTAGACTGAAAATTGACAGAGTTATTGCGAACGAAAATGTACACAGACACACACCCAGACACGTTCACTTTTATAGATATATACATATGCATGGGTGCCCGGTGTTGCCCGCGTGTTTGGGGGTGTATGTTGAGCAAAAAAAAGTCAATTTTTTAACTTTGACCCCTATTATAACCGCTTAACATTTATTGTTTTGGGTTCAAATCAAGTTACTCAGTTAGATCCATGTCCAAGTAATCTATATATAAAATTTCAAGTGTTTATACACAAAATTGTCGGAGGAGTTTGTTAGAGTTCTCAAAGGTCAAATCGTTGAACTTTGACCTCTTAACAGCCAAATTTCTGGCCGAATACCGATCACAAAGAATTTCCCAAATCTCAGTACCCTGTATATCAAATTTCGAGTCTGTAGACTTAAAATTGACAGAGTTATTGCGTAAGGAAATGTACACATACACATACACAGACACACACACAGACACGTTCACTTTTATAGATATATAGATATCATCCCTCAATACGGTTGGTGTTTAGTAAGAGCGAAATAAATAAATTTTGATGTTAATAATCGAGTATATATACCGATCAGTAACATTCATTAAAATGAAAAATATTTTTAAATGGTTATAAATTTCATCCAGATTTCGATTATATAGATATCAAAGTACGATTAGAAAGTTACTAAATTTGAAAACTTGCATCTAAAGAAAGTCGGAAGGTATATCAGCTAAAACGTTGTGAATATGACAATGAATACGAAAATACTAATTTAAATAAACCAAGAACACAATCGTTAGCAAAGCTAACATAGGTGTTTTTATTTGTATATCAGGAGAAAAACCTAAGATTTGAATCAATTAATAATTTAAGAATTATAATTTTTATATTTTGACTTACTTACCTAGTAATATTTTGATGCTCCTGTTGAGAAATTCAGAAATGAGAAAGTTTAAGGTTGACAGTAAAATAAATTGAATTTTTAAGAGCTACATTACGTCACATGAAAGAAGTCGCTAATATGATGTGGTGAATGAACATATTATATTCCTCTTTGCATTCCAACAACAAAGAAAGACTTAAAGAAATAGAAAAAATATGTGAAAAGTAAGTAATCGAAGTTTTGGGGGGATAAGTGCTCTAAGGTTAGGGTTTTCTATATGCAAACAAATACATATAACGAAATAAATAAAACGAAAAGTGATTATTAAAATTCGCTTAAAATTATGCGATTCTTTATTAAAAACGCTCTTAAGTATGGTTGCATAAATACGTCTACGATGAAAGAGAAGTGAATAAGACATGAATTACTGCGGCATGTCGTTTACTAACGAGGATAACTGTCTGTAACATTTTTATCAACAAAATAAATTCATCATGCGCGTGCGATGTTTATGTTGGATATTGATCGAGCAACCAAGCAACAGTAAGTAGAGTAAGAATTTTGAGAACTACGTTACGTCACATGCAGAAAGTCGCTAATATGACGTGGTTTATGAACAAGTAATATATTTCTGTGTTGTTCGAAAATTATTATGATTATTCAAAACAAAAAGTTTTGTCAGCTATAATATGTTTTAGAATAAGCAAAATATTTATATATTTATTTGCATTTAATAGTTACGAAGAATGTTAACTTAAAAATATGTTTTAAACTAATCAAAAATACCCCCTAATTCTACATGGGTCTTTCGTCGCCTTGTCCGACACTGTTAGTTGTTGGCGCGTTTCATTGGTAGCTGTCGTTTGTCTGATGTGTTTAACTACAACTAACAAACTATCTGTGTTGGAAAGACACAAGGAGACGTTGACTAAGTTTTTTTCAAGGTTTTATTTGGTGAGAATGGACTTAGAAGGACTGATTTTATCTGATCTAGTTATTTACTTGTTAAACTTAACTTTCTAACACCGAAATGAGTGATGCACACGGACAATCATGAAAATAACCTTCGTTTTAGATTACAAGTTTCCGACGCCATTTGCGGTATTCCTCTCGCAAGGCTTCCCAGAGAGACTGATCTGTAAAACCTTTGTTACTATCAACTCGAAAACGTGACGTTATTTGTCATCGTCTCTCTGTTTTGTCTACGGCGTTTGACACCTGCCCCCTCCCCCCTGCCTCAACTTGACGTCACCCGTCTCTCGGAACGATTCTGTTTGTTAATATCATGACATGCACTAAATATGTTCCTTTGTCAAAATCAACACTGGCTAACTTACTCGCTACTGACGTAGGGTCCTTAATGTGTGACATGCGTACGTGGTGAATTCCGTCGTCCAGATAATCTGTAGTGATAACCATACGCAACACTTAAGAAGGGCATAGACCAAGACAAATCAGAAAAGACGCTTGATGAATAATTTTATATTCGGCGTTTATTAATTGTTTCAGTGTTAAGCAGTATCCTAATCACTAGGGCTAGGACGACAGCATATTCTGTTCATTGCTTTGACTCTCGACTGTGTATCTGTTGATATCTTATATGCTTTTATATAGAGTTATATATCCTCTGTTGATTAACTGTGTCTAACTATGTCGGATATATACTCGAGAGTCAAAACAACGAAAAGAATATGATGTTGTCATAGTCCTACTAATCACGCGTATCGCAACTAGTAATGACTAGAAATATTAAAACTATGGCAACTAGTTATTGTTTTTTTTATTATTTTATTTAGATAAACGAGTATCTATATCTTTCAACAAGATGCTGGTTTCAAAAGCCAAGCTTAAGAAACTAGAGCCAAATTATTTTTTATAGATTATTGACAAGAAAGAAAGAAAGAGAAAACAAACTGACAATTGGCATGTCGATTGACTGTTGGATTCTTCTCTTCTTGTCTCCTATTTTTCTCTTTCGCCATTAAGAGAGAAAAAAGACACACCTGGGATGATCAAAGAATGTGAAGAACGCTTTTGGAACGGAATTTGTTCGCCGTTCTTCGTTGAGGATTACGGAGATCTAAAGATGATGTTCCCGTATACTTATAAAATAAGGAAAGAATTAAATATGATTTTGACACTTTCATTATTATATCTTTGAGTATTCTTCAACATTGCCATTAAAAGTATTCAACCTTTGTAGCCAGAATCTATATGATGCCATACGGCATAATCACGGTAGAAGACCGGTCCTCCTTAGATCACCAACTTAAGCAAGGTTGAGCCTGGCCAGCACCAGATGGCTGACCATTTTGAAATACCAGTCACTACATGTAGGAGGACATCGACACTTCCAGTAGCTTCTGCATTCCACCCGGCCTATAGCTGTTTTGACCCAGTTCTACCAATCAGGCCGATTGAGGCGAGAGATTTTGACTGGCTCTGTGTAAACTAGATTCATTTTAAACAAACTACAAGCGCGATTCATCTATCATTTCTAGGGTGAGTTGATGGTCTTCGTTATTACGACGGATGAACATTATTATATCAGATAACAAACTCCATTTTCTTATTAGTGTAGCTTAGGATGATGTTATCTTTTATTTACCAAACTAATTTCAAAATCTCGTTCATATCTATATATCTATAAAAGTGAGACTGTGTGTGAGAGAGAATACACTTCTCAGCCTATATACTCAACGAATTTTTTATCTACAGACGTTAAATTTGGCATATAGGGTTCTCAGACATGTGAAGAAATTCTTAACAGGGTTTTATCTGGAGGAAAGGGCTGCTAATGTATCGAAATTGAAAAATTGATACGTGGAGGGCATCGGATTTTTATCTGTTTGGTAACTCTTTCACGAATGCGCATGCGTGAATCGTTTATCTGTCAGATGACTTACGTGACAGATTAAGTAGGTTTGAAAACACCCTTTAAAGACGTGTCAAGCTAATCTAATGGTTATCGTACTAGACTCACTATCTTAAGATTTTTGTTTCGATCTCAGCTCGAGTATTTCTTTTTTTGCTTACAAGATGTTAACTTTTTTAGAAAAACAAGCATGATACTCGCATTCACTTTAGATATATCCTTTTTTTATAGTAATTTAGCGTTATGTTTAATACCTGCGGTATTTCTGTTTATAAGAAATAAGAAATCCGCATTAATTAAAACATAATATTTATGCGTATTTTATAACCAGGCAACACCTGGCGGCCTGCTAGTACTCAGTAATCTAATGCCAAGCGAAATGAAATTTAAAAAAATCTGTTTTCTAGTCGCAATTCTTATATTTTTGTCGATTTTGTTACATTTTAACTTCTTAATTATATTATAACAATCGAAGGCTGTTCTTAAGCGACCAACAAAACCAACCTTTTTTTCAGCTGTGATTGTTCCTAAGCTAATCTAACTTTTGCATAAGGCTCACGATAATTATCCTTCAGTATTGTCTTGTCTTCAGTAAGTCCGCCTTGTTAATCGCAGCTATTCGGTTACCTGAATGAATACAGTGCGTTAGTCTAGACATCGAAAATAGAAAAGTCGACCGGTTGTGTACGAAGTCGAGGAAATTAGGTCCAGATCATATAAATCAATAGTGCAGAAGTAACATTGACGCAGTCACTGCAGTTATTTACACTTCCGTTTTGAAAAACCAGTGTATCTATCAACCGCAATAGCAAACGAGATGCTGTCGCGATACACTATGTCGAATCAGGTTTTCTCGAAAACGCATCGAATTTAATATCTGCTGCAATCATTTTTTCCGATCCAGGATCCGTCTTTGTGTCTGCTCTAAATTTTGCATTCATCGATGTACGTGTAACTTTTCCACGTAAGTACATGTCCTGTTCGTATACTTCTTCTTTTCACAAACATTTCCTACTCTCTAGCTAACTGGAGGTGGAGTATTATAGAGACGTGTTGTCAAAACTACTATCCAACCTTATTTCGCATGCAGTGCACTCATACATACAACGCACGTCACTTTCAGCTTGAGACATATACGATAATCGCCCTATATTTCCAGCAGTTGCATTTTTTCAACCAATAGGTTGCGATATCG